>NC_058499.1:1510000-1848333 GCF_020382885.2 Scatophagus argus | reverse complement strand
AGAGGGCTGTGCTCTCTTTCCAAAGCCACATCAGATGGTCGTTACGTACATGTTCAACATTGGGGCATTCACCCGTGTACCGTTGCGGATGCTGCTTATAACCATAGTTGTAGCAGTCTGGGAACAGGTAAAACCCCCACAGCCCCTCTGGCCTGCGACCTTCAGCGAGGGCTAAAGTCAGGTTCATGAAGTCCTGCCCAGCCCTCTCAAAACTTTCTTTTGCTTCCTTTTCAACCTTGCTCTCTGGCCAGTGTGGGTGAAGTTTCCGGATCTGTTCCTTGGACTTGTTGCGGTAGATATCTTTAGACCCCCAATTCCTGACCCACTGAGGCCTCCAGTTCTCCCAGTCGATGACACCCAGGCCTCGAAAATCCTTCTGGGGGATTAGTTTATCAATATCGGCCCGCGCCTTGCTCAGATGTTTGGAAATACTCTGGTTCTGTGGTAGGCCACCGTTGATAGGAACCCCAGAGTTGGAAAAGTATGGGTAGTATCCCAAGTGGCTGTGGTAGAATATGGTAACGTTTGGGCCACTTAGGGTTTCGTTGAGGTTCGCTACAATGTCAAAAACACTGAGGTCCAAGTCCACCTTGAATCGAAGGCGACAGGACTCAGTAGGAGCATTCCATACGACAACAAAAGGCCGGTGAGGAATCAGAGGTGCCCGTGCAGGCTTCATCTGGTCACCCCTAACTTGGAACTTTATTCCAACGCCAACACACAAGGCCAGTACCAGGGGACGAAGCACCATCAGTGCCATGGTCCCCTATTCCTCATGGAGCAATTAGTGGTCCTACAAAAACAAAGGAGAGAACTGACATGTTTGTAGAGAAAATAAACACGTTATGAGCTTCAGTGAGCAGAAATAATCAGGCCAACCTGCGAGAGGACACATGAGTGATGGTCACTGAAGTGAATGCTCCAAATTCCACAATGCAATAAGACACAAAGCTCCCCTGTTCTTAAAGGGATGTGATGAAAAGACGGCCGGCTCAAATCCAAAAGCAGCGGAGACAATGTGGACTGTTGGACCAATGTGCGTTAACTCTCTCCTCTCTTTTTGTTGTCGTCACTTCACACCCTTTGAAACTCTAAACAATAACTTAGAGATGCTTCTTCCAGTCAGAAGGTCCAACTGTGGCCTCCTCACTGCAGAACTGAATTCATAGATTCATTCATAGATAGCACACACATGGCAAGAGTATAACAAATATTATCTAAACTAAAGAAGGATTCCGATAGTTTAATCTGAATCGATTGTCAGACAAAAAAGTGACAGTCCTGTCTGATTCACACAAGTCAGAGAGCGAGTGCACTACTGCTACAATGCATTTTGTACGTTTTTACAGGCAAATGGTATATGATGCATTGCACTCATGGACATTTCTGAGGACGTTAAGTGCTTAGCCCCCTTTAGAGTGTAGGTAACAAAATCAGGAGGCATTCTGGATGTGGTTTATGGACACTGTACTTCCCTAATGCTATACAGAATTGTATGGCACAAATAAAATTTTTTGCAAGTTCTCCATGGCCACATAAAATGAGTTGACAAGTTAATGTGTTGTACACATTATTGCATCAGTAATTGTAATCCACTAATGTGATTCTAGAAGCTGTTGACAACCACAACCACAGCTCCTGTTGTCAGATTATCAATGTGAATGTTGTTAGCAGTTCTTAGTAATGAAACCTCAAACACCAGGCTAAGCAAGGTGTCTCAGACGTCCCTCTTCCAGCTCCGCCTGGGGGGATCCTGAGGCACTCCCAGAACAGACGGGATGTGTAATCCTTCGACCGTGTGTCAGCTATTTCAGTTCTGCAAACGTCTCTGTTCAAAGAAGTAATTTACAGGATCCATGTGATTTTGAATTATTAAGAATTTCTTTATTTCTCAAATGAAGTCTGTACTTTTATGAAGGAACTACAAAGCTTCAAAACTCATTCTGTGTAGTTACACGTTCAGTAAATACTGAAACACACATTTTTAGTCTGTTTGTAGCTCTGCCTTTTATTTTCTTCTCTGTCATTCTTCTGAAACTGTTCCCTCCAGCTCTTTATGTAAGAGCCCCCAACCCCCTCCCCATCTAATTGCTCTTGGCGCCCCCTCATATGCAAGTAATTCATATTTCAATTTTTCCAGAGCTGGGGGAAAGACATCGTGACCCGGCTCTTGGTAAACATGGCCACTGAGGCTGCCTCCAAGGACGCCACGGAAATTCTCCCCTCATTCTCTTTGTGGGATTGTAACCCGAGCAGGGAGCACGAAACCGCTGGTGGGCTGAGGCTTCTCGATCATTTTCCTTTATCTGAGCAGGCACTCGCCCGGAGCTGATGTGCTCTGGTGAATTTAATGGCACAAGAACATTATGATCGCAGTAATCTTGGATGTGGATCAGTGAGTGGAGGCTTGGAGAAGAACACAGCGGAAGACAGAGTGCTCAGAGCCATAATGCCACCTTCAAAACATTTTAAGAGGGCTCTAATTCATGAAAGTTTCCTCATGTCCGGCTCATCTTAGGAAAGCATTTCTTCAGGCTGTGTGCAGTTTCATAATTCTCCCAGCTGGATGGTTTTTCTGGTGATGCTTATCCAAGACAAACAGATTGCGGTGAAGCCACTCAGGCTGTCTTTCAGACCACCGAAAAGCCCAAAACCTCTGGAAACACTGCTACTCCAGACCACAAGAAAGACCCCCCAAACACGAAGTCTGAGTTCAAACTGACACAGGAGACACAGTATGATGCGCGGTCTCAGACAGACACAACGATATGGTAAAAAACTCCACTAATTGGATCCAGATGAGAACAGGCAAAACTGCCAGTGTGAGTTAACCCTCGTGACTTTTAGCCACTCTGTGCTACTGGCACAGCTTTCAGGATGGCAACGTTGGTGCATCGCTTTGGTTCAGGGTCAAATATCTCAACAACTCTAACTATTGGGTGGACTGCCATGAAATTTAGCTCAGATATTTATGGTCCTTAGAGTATGAATTGTAGTAACTTTGGTTATCGGGTCATTAAAGGGAATGGCCGTGGTCAGTGCATTCGCTCTCGGGGGCAAATCTGCTCCACCGTGGCCAAGTGTGACGTGAACTCACTCTGTTCACCGGTAGCCAGCCGCCTTGACAGGGCCAGCATTGCTGAAAGAGATCCAGTGTGTCCAAACTGGATGAAGCTCTCTAGGCTTTTAGCTGTACTGAAACACTTTGTTTATCTTCATATAAGTCAGTGGTGCAAACTGAGCTAAAGGGGATGCTGAGGTTGCTCACACTGAGCGAGCTCACTGGGTCAGTCACTTTATCTTTCTGGCCTTTTTGTTTTGTCTTTACTGGACTGTTTGCACCCTCTCTGCATTTTATTCAGTCAGTGGACTTACTGTAGAGGAACTTAGCTGGATTTTTATCTGCAGCAGTGTGTGCAGATGAGATGTGGTGTTGGTGTGTTTGTGAGTCTAAGGCTGGTCTGGATGGGCCTGAGTGACTGTGTTTGGTTCATGACCAGCTCGTACATTGTAATCTGGAAAATATGAAGCCAGCCTTGAATTAGAAGTTAATGATCCACAGTTAACATCCAACAACCAGAGACAGAGTGACTGTCGTCGTTCAGCAATACCACACATCACGGAGTGTGTGTGTGTGTGTGTGTGTGTGTGCGCGTTGTGGGGCTTTAAAACCACGAAAAGCAGAAAGTCTGAGTCAGACTGCTGATTTGACTGCCAACATGTACATCGATTATGTTTCTGTGAAGTTACAAATGTGTCAACAAGACAAGGATGTGTGTGAGTCTGTGCATTAAAGGGACAGTTCACACCAAAATAAAAACTGCATAGTTTTCCTCTTACCTGTGGTGCTGTTAAAGTGTTAAAAGTGAGAGTGTGTGTCACTAATAAGTGTCTGCAAAGACAGAGGTAAACTGTTAGGCTTCGTTCTGCTTAAAACAAAGCAAAGTTTGTTGAAGTAGTTCATTTGAGGCCTAATGAAGCCTTACGCTCCATCACTCGCTCACACACTGATTATATCTGGTTCATTTCCAGGTTTCAGTGGAGCCTTGATTATGTTCATGTGTGGTTTTCAGGCTGCGGTCTCTCTGCTGCAGTTTCCAGATGTGATTTTAAGGTTTTATTAACACCAGCGCTCAGACATTTCACTGCTGCAACAACGACAAGCTGCGTTTTACATTTTACTTTCACAGTTTAATCCTGTTTGTCCACCCATCTGTCCTTTTGTCAGTAATTAATCCAGGATTGGAAGAAGCACACAGTTTTACTTAACTAAAAATATCAATACCAAGTGAACATCCTGAATTTAAAAGTTAAGTAAAAGTACAAAAGCATTAGTATCAAAATATCAAAAGTTAAAGTATGCCTTTTGTTAACTTGATTAATTTTTTATTAATGTTTTACCTGATTTATCTTTAACAAACATGTTTTCACTCATCCTGCTGTGTCTGCTTCTGGCTCAGCTTTGGGGATGTCCTACACTTCCTTCACCAGCCTGGCTCAGAAGCAGAGTTAAAATCTTTATATCTTCCAGTAAATTTCACTTAAACATCAGAAAGATTACATAACCAAAAAGTGGCAGGGACAACACTACAGAAGTACAGATATATGTAATATTTTTCAAATGGAATTAAATTTGATATTTAAAGACCTTCAGAGTCTGTGATATTAATTGTGACCAAATCTGACATGACAAAAAAAATGAATAAGAGGACATAAAAACAGTTTCATGACAAAGGAAACCTACCCTCCCGTCCCTGCTGACTGTGCTGAAGATCAAGGCCTCCTTGATGTTCTCATCTCCTGTTTTAAACCCCAGATACAGAAGCTGCCCATCTGATAAGCTGCTGAATTGTCTCTCCGTCTCTGTCCCCGTTCTGTCAGGTCCCTGGCGGCTCTTGGGGCAGTGATGCCCCCACTATTGTTGGTTTGGCCCCTCCTCATTTGCGCCCAACAGGCCTCTCATTTACTGGCCCAAACAGCAGATGAAGTCCTGGACAGTTAACAGCCTGGAGCACATTCTAGGCTCTAAAGACCATCCATCCATCCATTTTCTATACCGCTTATCCGTCAGGGTCGCGGGGGAGCTGGAGCCTATCCCAGCTGACTACGGGCGAGAGGCGGGGTTCACCCTGGACTGGTCGCCAGTCAATCGCAGGGCCAACACACAAAGACAGACAACCATACACCCTCACACTCACACCTAGGGGCAATGTAGAGTAGCCAATTAACCTAATGTGCATGTTTTTGGTATTGTGGGAGGAAGCCGGAGAACCCGGAGAAAACCCACGCAGGCACAGGGAGAACATGCAAACTCCACATAGAAGGGCCCAGACCGGGATTCGAACCTGGAACCCTCTTGCTATGAGGCGACAGTGCTAACCACTGCACCACCGTGCCGCGCTCTAAAGACCAACTGTGGAAAACATTAAATAAATTACAAATATAAGTAATCTATCAATCTGAAACTAAAAATGAAATCTAAAATAAACCACTAAACACACTTTCTCTGGTGGACCTTCAGGGTCTGCATCCACCACAGACTGTCACTAGTCACTAGCTGACACTGTGCACTAGTCCAAGTCATATGTTAGGAACAAATAAATAAGACAAAGAGTCTGAACTCTCCACCAGACACCAAACAGGTCTTTCTTTCAAGGTAATGACCCATTTCATTCAATCGCCTGCCTTTACCCTGTGAAAACCCAGATGACCATATCAGAGAGTCAGGAAGGAAGTCGGCAAACTAGCTAGCCAACTGGCCACCGTTGTTCATCATTGCTTGTGTTATGCGCTCGTGATGGAAAACATGATTATTCATTGTCATTGACGATGGTAGCTGTTTAACAATGACAAGAACAGCTCCCATAATCCTACACTACAACACGACGTCATCAAACTCCGTCTTTTGTTATTGTTTTGGTTGAGAGACCCCTAGTGGCAGAAATTGCATACCATGTGTTTAACAGTTAATGATTGTTTGATTTCTAAATAGTAAGAACTCAAAATCTTCATCACATTGAAAAAATTCTGCTAAGAACAGTATAAAAGTAAATTATCTGTTTATATTAATTGTTAGCAACAGTGCAATCAAACTAAACAAGTCTTACTTTTAAATGTTTGAAGAAGACACCAACATCATGTAGGTTACATGATGTTGGTGTCTTCAGTGTTAACCATATGGCCCTGATTCCCCACACATGGTGACCCTGGGAAAGAAGTCCAGTCAGGTTCTTCCTCACCCATCTGTATTTCCAGATGAGAAAACTTTATTATTATCTGGACTCCATACAGCACAGCCTCACCTCTGCGTCAGCGCTGCATTAATGTCCAGAACCATCAGTCTGCAGCTGCACAAATGGATAGACTCAACACCAAAGCAGACTTGGTATCACACTTCCTGCAGCCGCCATGCAGAATCAGCTGGAACTAACTGTGGAGTATCTCACTTAAGCTGCAAGTACAGTCACTCATTTCAAGGTGTGTCAGGAGGAACAAAAACAGGTCAGATGGTAAAGAAATCCCTTCAGACTTTTCCACTCACTTTTTGAGTGAACCCAGTGCAACATGCTGAAAAGTTCAGCCTGTCCGTTTGTCCTCAGTGGGTACGATAGAAAGGCTCCGAGTTTGCTCATATGCTTGTTTCAGCTTAGCTTAGAGAAACTTTAAGCTCAAGAAAACTGATCTACACCACAGGTTCTCTTAGATGACTTGTGCATGCCATTTGAGAGTGAATGTGTCTATATATATATATGTGTGTGTGTGTCTGATTTTCTAACTTTTTCTGGTTTGTTTTAATGCATTAAAAGGTTGGACTGGACCTCTTGAGTGATGCTGCTTTACAGGTCATACAGCAGACGATGCTGTGGAGGTGAGGCAGCTCCTGACAAGTGCTGCAGTGCTGAGCAGAGCCGATAAACGTGGAAAAGAGGAAGGGCGGTCTCCATGAGGCCTTGACGTCAGTGCAGAGTGTTTACATTCAAGTTAAAGAAAATGGCTGCAGTCTGACTGATCTGACCGATCCGATCCGTCACATCCGATCATGTGTCTGAAATACACAGGATGGAACATTTTAAATGTATTGATCTTCTCCTGTCTGTGACTGCTTTACTGAACTGCACTTGCATTGCCTGCAATGTCTGTGTGTGTGTTCGGTGTTTTTGGCTGAAGACTGAAATATCTGAATGACTATGGATGGATGATTATCAAGTTTGTTTCCTGCGTCCACAGCGGCTGGAGGAAGAATCCGCTGCGGACTTCCGTTGCTGGATTATGCTGGAAACTGCTGATGGCTTTTCTGAACAGCCACACTTGAAAAGGCAGGGTGAAAAGCTGGCCCTTCACAGAGAGGGAGGCTAACAGCACATTTTCAGTGCTGCACTCCTTTGTACTCACCCAGATGATACAGAAATAGCTCAAACCCTGCTTGCTTTCCCACCTCCTGGCCAGTCACTGTGTAAAATGGCCACGATTGTCTGATCTACTGAATGAATGAACGAACTCGTGGACAGGAAACAACACAGACAGACACGATGACTCCCATCATGCTGTTCTGCAGGAGCTCTGATTAGATTACACTGGCAGACAGAGTAAAGAGCCCAGGTTACGTCTGGGCCACAGAGGAGAATTCTGGGAAGAGGAAGTCATTACAGACTCTCTTCATTTGTCTGAAACGTCAGTCCATTTCGGAGATGCAGAAGAAGTCAACGAGTCCTTTGTTAAACTAACAATGTCAACATGACAGAAAAGTACTGCATCATAACGATTTGATTTGCATCAAGATATGCAACTGCTTCTCAGATTTAAAATTAAAATATTGTATTTGTCCTTGCCTGAGATGTGGGCGACATATCAGGTGTGCAGCCCATATTGTTCGTCAGATGACGCTGCTGATATGCAGCTAACGCAGAAAGAAACAGGATGTCATCGGCAGCCGAACTGGGTTTACCTGACGTTAGCTGTCTTCTAAATCTTTTGCCTCAGCTGGGATTCAGTCGAGTTCCTTCCCTGTGGGTGAAATCAGTGGAGACGTGAGGTTGGACAGCCCGGCGTCTACCGCCATCTAGTGGTGCCATCAGTCAAATACATTAAAACACAGAGACATGAAACAGCCAATGCTCCCCTCTCACAGAACTGCAACTTTAAGTGGAGGAGGCTGATCTGAGCCTCACAGACTTCAGGCTGAAGGAAAGTACAGGGAGAAATGGCCACATCTGACAGAATACGTGCATGAAGACTCACAGAACAGGTTTCAGTCGTGATCAAAAGTTTCACAGCAAGTTTTTAAACCTAAATGATCACCTGAACAGGACAAAAGAGAGCAGATGATCTGCATTAAATCCACCTCAGTCCTGCAGCGACTGGTCTGCCTCAGTAAACAGCTCCCTCCCCCACTGCCCCTCACCATCTGTTAAAATTACGCTCATCCCTGTTGTGTCTGACGCACAGGTGTGGATGAAACACGATGAAAAAGTTGGAACTTGGAGCTCTGGTGGTCTGTTTTCACCTGCAGTGTGAGGACATTTTGTTGGTTTGTGAATCCAACACTTTTGGTCAAAACGAGAAGAAGACCAGGAAACTGCTGATTTGCTTTGGATGTTTTTCCCCCAAGAAATTTCACCATTTTAAATGCTGATGTGATCAACCCATTTTATAGTGTTTGGTTATAAACAACAGAACTCAGAGGAAAAAAAAATAATTTGATTTGTTATGGTGGAAAAGTCTGTGGATCACAACAACAATTGCAACTCATCTTGAGGGGAACATGAATGTATGTCCCACAGTTAATAATAATAATAATAACCTTTTCTTTCTTATCTTCTTGTCTGGCAGGGCTTAAGAATAGATGAATCACTGGGATGCTGTTGCTGTCCAACACTTTCAGGTTGTCTCTGTAGGAGGACACTGGCACTGTTGTTAGTGAGGGTTCTGTGATAGTGGGGAATGGTCCCTGTATACAGCAGCGTGTAGAAGCAGCTGGTCTACAGATTAGTCCCGGTGTTAATGCTGCTGATGGACTTTAAACCTGCACTAGGCAGGCGGGACCTGCGGGACACTGACCTCTGCCGCCATTTATCCATCTGCCACCACCACCTTCTCATCCATCAGCTCCTGATTCCATTTGTTTTGAGAAAGGAGCTGATACTACATGTGTTGTAAATCCCAATTTGGGGTTTGACATATCATGAGGAGCTTGTTTCACATGGGCCCAAGTGGCCAAAAGTAAGTTAGTTTTAAAGACTGAGTGTTCCTGTAAATGGCAGAGGGGCAGGACATGTGGGATGTTTTCTCTGTGGCAGTGGGTCAGCCGATACTCCTGTACAAGTCACAGTGCTAGCAAACACAAAGATGTGATATGAGTTTCAATTAAATAGGATTTTTATTCCATAACTGAATCCACGCTGTCACTTAAGCAGATAAGGATAATGAATGTGGTTATGATTTATATTTTATTAAGTCAAAAGTAATTTATATTACTTTATTTTTTCAAATGCTTAATGCGATGTAACTCTATAAAATTTTATGTTGCAACAGGCCTACAATTTTCTGAATAAATGTAGCATTATTGTTGTTATGTGTATGTTGCAAAGTTAAAGTATTTTATTATTTCCCCTCACAGAAATAATATTTTCAATTTTCATAAATTGCTCATCTTATTTACATTGTACGTGCTCCTTCTGGCTCCTCCCCCGAGCTACGTCATTCTCCATTCCTTTCCACGCTCTTCCCGCCCCTCCCTCTCCCTCCGCAGAACTGCATTCCTACATCGGACCGAACCATTACGTGTTAGCTGAGCCATTTTTGCTCCACAATGGACCAAAGACACACAAGCCACACTCTTTTGACTTGATATTACTATTAAATCTTGTCCTTCTCTGTGTGTGTGTTCACTTGCTTCACCATGTTATCCATATTACAGTGGATGGTTCTGAAGTTTGCCGAAACCAGTAACCCCTCTCATCTCGCTTTAAAGTGGTCTGCTCCGTCTTGCTGCCATGTTGGATGTACGCAACGCTGCTGCAGCTTCTGAGTTTCCGATTGAAAGTTAACCGTTTATCCGCGTATAGCTACACAGCGAGCCCGTATTATTGTTATTTAACGCCACACGGAGAAGCTGAAGTTCTGTTTTCAGCAGGAGCAAGCCTGGAAATACCCCCGTCCTCCTCCGCCCTCCAGCCGGGAGTCGGACTCAGTGGAGATGATCCGGTTGCTGTGGCCTGCAACCGGAGCCCGCATGGATTTTTTGTAATCAGTAGTGTTTGCTTAGTCCGTCCGGGGATAGCTGCATCGTTTCGGTGTTAACTCGAAGAATCGGGAGCCATGAACAGCCACCCGCCGCCCCGCAGAACTGTTAACGTCGGCTCCATTCTCCTGACCCCGCAGGAGAACGAGTGCCTGTTCGGCTACCTGGGCAGGAAATGCGCCGTAAGTTTCCCACTTTGTTTACCACCTGCAGGTCCGAAGAAGGTGCAGGCACATACAGGCACACGTCGTTTGAAACAGCCAGGCTGTGCTTTTCCTGCCAGGTTAGCTTTCTCAGTTGAAACGAAGCAGCAGAAACCCGCCTGGACTCCGCTGTGGCGTTCAACCCGGCGGCCCGGTGTTGAAACGAAGTCGGTGACCCTGAAGCTTTCGCTGCTTCAAACATGTTTATATAAAAACAGTCCTTATTTGTTTTGTCCATTAGCTTCTGCTGTATTATCTTCGTTTGTAAACACAACCAGTGAACCAGATATGAACGACATACGTGGTTAACCATAAGAAATCAATTGGTAGGTGCTACCTGTTTGAAAGGTTTTTAAATCAACAGAACTGTAAAGTCCAAACCCAAACTTTGTTAAACCATTTGTTTAGATCAGTGTTGATGCATGTACGTGTTAGCATTACGCAACTGAACATGTGTGGAACAAAGAAGGCAACGTTTTGGACAGCTGTTTCATTACTCACGTAATTTGTTGAAACAGAACCGGCTTCAGTTAGCTTTAATTTAAATTTATTGGCTGGGTTTGGTTGAGTTTTGTCATAAACTGAAGTATTTTTGGGCTCCGGGCTGGCGGTCAGAAAAAGCAAAGCATTTTGTTTACTCTCTTTAGTTTACGCGTTATAGAGAAGATGATTGAGTGAGAAAATATTCAGATTCACATTCTTAAATAAGTACAAATTGATCCTTCAGTATTGTGATAAAGTCCCATTTCTGTTGTTGGTACTGCGTAACTTGATTTAACGTTTTTATGTGAGTAGAAGTTGGTATGTTGGTGGATATTTAAGAAGCGGGTTGTGCCACTTGGTGTCCATCAGTTTGGAAAGCTGTGGAAGCTGCTCAAAGCTTTATGGAGGGAATTTCAAACCTGACCAGCAAAGCAAAACTTTGTTGGACTTTTGGTCTTTTCAAGACCTAAAACCGACCCAGTTAGTCCAAAACCTGTCCAGGCCACTTCTTCATTGACCTTAAGTTTCCGCTTTGAGGTGTCCAAATGTTTTGTCGTCTGTAAAACGTGCTGATGGGACAGGAAGCTGTGCGCCTCCATTCCTGCCGTTTAGGCGCCACTTGGACACTTCAGGGTCACTTCACTCGGCTGCAAACCGACGGTACCCGGATGTTGTTCTGACGGTTTGATCTGATCTTCTTCGGGGGTGATGTCATGTGATGGTTGCAGGGCGTGCAGTGGGAAACACCTGACCTCAGAACAGCCAGGTAAACTCACACTGGACTGGTGGCTTTGCGCGGTCCAGCGGGGCTGCCTGTCGAACTGAAATGTCTGAATGTCTGGACGGATTTATAAACTTGTTTATATATTTTTTGCTCTCATGTTTCTAGTTTTAGTCTATATTTTATTTATACAAAATTCTTGTATGGCTCCTTGGGGTTAGACATTTAGCAAAGTTCTTTTGTTCAAATGTTAAAAATATGTTTTTTTAGTAGATAAATAGATAAAGTAGGTATCAAAAAGTTACATTCCTGTATTGACAATAGTTGCGTAAAAGCATATCTCCAGTAGCAGTGACCAGTACAAGCTTACAGCAAGGAGCCTCTTTGTGGCACGTTAATTAAGCATGATGAATCAGTGAATTGTGCTGCAGTTTTCATGGAAAACTTTTATAAGCAAAGCAGCGAAAATGACAGCTTATTTGATCTCTTAAAATCAAACCATTTCAGTTACTGTCAGCATCAGTGTACCTGTGTAAGTGCATGTGTGCGAAACTCACGATGAGCTAAATGAATGAATGGGAAACCTTGCAACTACAATTATCTTATTAGCACATCCAGTCTTCAGCAATCCTGCAACAAAAAAGAAAACCAATGAATGAATGAAAGCGAGCGTCATTCAGGAATAAAGAGGGGAGAGGTGACACCATTAAAACGAGGAGTAATTAACCGCTTTGGTCTCGAGCCTCGCTTGCTCTTAGTTAAAAAACATCATAGAAGATGACTTGTGATCAGACCTCGTTTTCTTTTCCCCACAGACACGCAGATGGAGGCTTGTTGGGTGGGGGCCGAGGGCGGCGGCGGTGGTATTTCACAAAGCAGGATTAGAAAGTTCCACAGATGAAGTGTGGCAGCAGTAAAGATGAATCTGGTGATACAGATCTGTCATATTAAGTTTGGCGTTATGTTTGTGGTTATGCATGTTATTTTTATTCTTTAAAGTATAGTAGTAGCTTTAAAAAAAATAGATAAGCTTCCTGAAGGTATGTGGCTAATTTGCTGATCCGGCTTTGTGGAGAGCCCCTCTGCTCCCCTAACGGATCCGTGGTGGGTTTATCCAGAGGACGATTACGTGACAAGTTTGGGGATGCACAGTATTAGGTAGTTTGGATTTAGGACTGTTGGACGTCTACACATGATTTTTCAACCTGTTCTGACCAGTTTTTATAGGTCTGAGAAATTTTCCCGAACTGCAGTTCTTCATTTTATTTTACTCCAGAGTTTGAGTCTGAGGGAGGAGGCACCGCTCATTTAAATCTGTTTAATTCTTTAAGTTATGTTAAAGTCTTCACATTTAGTCATCCCTCTCTGGAGTCAAAAATAACGTGAGCATGTTTGTTTAATGCATCACATTTTTTGGTCATTAAAAGAAAAGAAAAATGATCGGGTGAGATTTGACATACGAATTTTAAAGGACAGCTTGAACCTGTTCAGGGCCTCGCATGCAAAATTTGTTCTGAGATTTATAGTGGATGCGGGATGGGAATTTGGTTGTTTTGTCCATGAAAATGTTGGTTGTCAGATCTCAGACTGGCTGTTCGTGTTCTTGAATGCAGCACCATTCAGATGATGTCAGTCAGAGAAGTTTGGATTCAGATGCATTAAACAAGTCTCTACAAGTTAAGGGCCATCATGAACATTTGTAATCATTAGTTCATGTGTTTAATCTTTAACAAATTCTTAGAGTCCATGGTGATGTCTTCACACCTTGTTTAGCCTGACCAACAATCCAACAGCCAAAGACGTACAGGTTTGTAATGATATGAAACAGAAAAAAGCAGCATCTTCTCAAACCAGAGAACGAAGATGTTTGATAATGGACCTCAACCAAATTAATTTTCTTTGGGTTGGTTAATAGATGAACTGGTCGCGTCCTTCAGTTTTGTGTTGCGAGCTGCTGTAACCTGCAGAGAGTCTGCCTGTGTTCACTGCCACATGCTTTCCCTCGGTGAGAATTTACAGAGCCCAAATGAGGCTTTTAACCGCCAACCTTTGACCTTTCCTGTGTGATGCTGAGCAGTGATTTCATAGTGAAAAGTGTTTCCTGCTGCTCTTCTGACCTGCACACATAAATCACAGAGGAGGAAACTGGTCCAGTGGCATTTCCTCTTTCCTCCCCCAGCGGCTGGAGTTACTTTCTGCCACAGAGGGAGAGATCCTGGCAGAAGATTTAACAGCGTGTGACTTCTGTAGAACCCTCAAAACCACAAACCAGAACAGTGTGAGGACAGGATAGTGCTGAGGACAGCAGCTGGCTTCCTGTCCTACACAAATGAAGGTTAAACACGGTGGAGAGACGTCAGATACCGCAAAAGTACAACAACATAACAGGACTGTGATCCAACACATAACGACTGCAACAAAGGAGTTTCTTATGGCCCAAACTAGTCACAAGACCTCAAAAAATCTGATTGTTTCTCTGCTGGGGACCGGAATCAAGAAGGAAGTGGGAGTTTTCTGCAGTCCAGGCCTGATTTATACATCAGCATGCATTTTGGACGACGCTGTGCTACCGTTTTTTTTTTTGTCAACAGTGGCTGCTGCCAAGACAGCAGTCGTGTTAATAAACCGTCCCTCAGTGCACCCTCGTGTTGTTGAATCATTTGCCTTATTTAGCCATGGCTGTTGCGATGGCGGTTTCGGTCCAGACTAGGGAGGTGTGCGATTCTGAAGTCCGAACTAAGACAACAAATGAATCCAAAATCACACACGTCCAGTCATGCTATCAAGCACGCGTTTATTCTGCACATTTGACAATCTGTTGTGAAATTATTTGCATGTGACTCATAATCTGATTTCAAAAGGTTTCAGTGTTGGCTCTTTGTTTCTCACCTGGTGAAGCAGGTGTGTGCTGTATCTGATCCCTATCACGGTTGAAATGGTTTGCATCAGGTGCGTTTCCTCTGGAGCTACTTTGTTTTTTAACAACTCACCAGATGTGTCTGTCAGATCTGGCAGCTTCACCTGCTGCAGGATATCCCTGATTGTTAAATGTATGTGTTGTTAATGAAGCGTCCACCGTCCTGTCTTTTGTCCTGTGTGTGTGCAGACTCTGTGTTCGGCGGTGGTCCAGGTTTACGGCGCAGACCGGAGCTGCAGCTGGGTGAAGAGGTGCTGTGGAGTGGCCTGTCTGGTCAAAGACAACCCACAGAGGTCCTACTTCATCAGGGTGTTTGACATCAAGGTGAGCGACGCTGTCCTCTACGGTGCTTAGCTTCTGGCCAAGCGTCCAGTCAGTCAGTGCTGTTGAACACTTGGTGGGAGAGACAGTTCACCTGAAAACGCTCCACTTTAGCGAGATAGTATGCACTTATTTGTCATTTTTTCTCTACTTGGCCAAAAGTATAGTTTACTTGCTGCCAGACGCATTAGTGTCAAGACCAAAAATGCTAGACTAAAATCTGTTGTTTTAGCTGCATGATCACTGAATTGAACCAATATTTTAATATATGAATGTTTTCAACAACATACTTGCACATGTTCTGGTGTCTCGCGCCACACGTGGGGCGAGACACCAGAACCAGAATGTTCACCGACCATCAGCGTGGTGTCTTAAGGGCGACCGTCTGCCCTCAGAACGTGTGTGTTCTGCCTGCATGTTCACATACCTTGAAAGCCCTGGATGGAAATCAGTCACAGCTGAGCTCCTCCTGAACTTGCTCTCATGTTTCCTTCTTATTGTTTTTGCAGGAGGGGAAGACCATGTTTGAACAGGAACTGTACCATAACTTTGTCATCAGCAGCTCCAGATCCTACTTCATCTCATTTGCAGGAGATGTAAGTGTGCATCTCATTAGCTCAGAAGCAAAAATGTCCACAGCAGCTGGTCTGACCGATCAAGTCCTGTCGGGTTCACTGAGGTGTGATCAGGCACATGTAGATCAATCACATGTAGAAATGACTGGCGACCGCTGCTGAAATGACCCATTCTTAGTGTTGTTTTAAGGGGACAGATGTTCTCAGATAAATGTTTAAAAGTTGATGATGCTTCACTTCTGGTCCTGGTACAAGGTTTGCTGTTTTACTGCTGCCATCTTTCTGTTGAACACTTTTTTATTCAAAGAAGAAGACTTTTGTCACCTGTGGCTTTTCTTCTTCCTCTTCAGAGCTGTCAGATCGGCCTGAACTTTGCGAGCGAAGAAGAGGCCAAAAGATTCAGAGCTGCCATCAATGACCTGCTCAACCGAAGACAACGCAAAACCGGTAAGTTTTATTTTCGTTTTGCCTTCCTTCTCTGCTTGCTGGCCCTTCACCTTTCACACCTGGGCTCAGACCGAAGAGCACTAACAACCTCTTCTGCTAACCAGACCTCAGCCTCTGTCCCAAACCTGTCTGACAAGTCTGCCTTCTCATGTCCTCCTGCAGCAGGAAATGTGCAGGGCTGATAAATTCAGATCGACCTTGGAAACACGTGTTGGTTTGACCTCAGCATCTCAACAAGTCTGAGTAGGAGCTTATGTAAGAGTTGATGCTTAAGCTGCTGCTGTGGTATTTGAATGGATGTACTGAAAGGAAGAATCCCACATGCTGCTGGACTCTTGATCTGAAGACAGTTAATCAAGTAATCTCCAGCGACAGGCAGTGATTCTTCGGTTTCTCCTCAGCCAAAAAGTTGTGATTGTAAACACCTTAAGGCCTCATTTAGACTAATTCAGGCATCAGAACAAAAAAAGACCTGTTTTGAATTCCGCATTTCCATTCTATAAGCACAACAAACAGGGATGCTCGTGGGTAAGGCAGTCTGACAGTCACAGTGACGTTGCATCACCTCACAAGCAGTCTGTGGAGCAGCGTCAACTGTTCAGTCTCCTCTCGACCACCAGGACCTCGTAAAATGGCCGTCGTCGACAACATAGCAGGTTTTTATTCAGGAAGGATAGGCAGCGTGCTGGCATTGTTTCAGGAGAAGTTTTTCAGCATAACGACAGAGCTGGAGCCACAATATTAAATTCCAAGTCGCATCAAATTCTCTGGCTTCACATGGTGCAGTGGTGTGATTCCAGACAGGTAAAGGTGTTTTCTTAGATGAGGACAGGAGTTGAGGTTTGGTCTGGGACAGTTTCCTTCTCTGCTGCTGGGAGCTCAGTGTGCTTCTCTGTGTCGTAAACATCTCTGCAGTGAGGGTCCTCTGTGGCTTCCCTCCAGCTCCTCTCAGCATGCCGACCTTTTGAAGTGCACCACTCAGACTGGGGTGGTGACTGAGGGTCCAGAGGCAGGCTTTCTTTTATGGGGGGTGGGGGGGTTTAATCAGATGCACACCGAGCTCGCTAAACTTCAGCATCTCTTTTTCTGGTTGTGTCGAAGACTTCCTGAACTGACTCGCTGACTGTTTTTGCCTATTGTGTCGACAACATGAGGCAGCATGTTTTAAGATTTTACTGCTGATGGTTTCGCCTTCTCTCTGTCTGCTGCAGAATCCCACTAACTGATCTTTAACACACTTTCTGATTCTGGAGCATCTCACGCTTTTCTCTCGCCTCTTAAAATATCTTTTATTGTATGTTTTCTAAGTTGAGTTCAGTCCTGTTGATTTTGTTCTGAAACTATTGTTAATTTTTCTTTTTCAGAGAAGAGAGGTGACCCTAAAAATGGTATGTTGAACTCTACAATAACAATAATCTTAAGATTTGGTTTTGCTCACTGCATCAGTTCAGGGGTTTTTACTCTTTTTTTTCCTTTCCTTTCTTTTTTTTGTTTTCCAAACCAAACGGTAAATATGACAATCAAATTCCCCAACAGCAAAAAAACAAAAAGTTCAATAAAACACAACAAAATGGAGAAAAATTAAAGTCGTTAAGACTGTTGAATGTAAAAGATGGACATGAGAGCTCCCCCTGCTGGCTGACTGTAGTACAGCTCCTAAACTCTTCCCCCTCCATGTTAGCATATGGGACATGAGCCAAACTAAAAACTCTAAAAAGACACAAAAGCTTTAAAGTACATGCCAAATAATTTTTTCCCAAAAGATGGTTTCTATCATCTTAGGTATTTCTTGTCACACTGTTGTTGCTTCAAGTGTTCATTTCTTTCATAAGTTTGGTTTTAATTAGTTATGAGATTTTACGAAAAGGGGCTGAAATGTCATGATTGACAGCTGGGTGCTGCTCCTTATTGGCTCAGGCGGATGTGTGGGCAGGAATTCAGTACCAGCTTTCACTCGTACACTGTGCTTGTAAAGGTCCTGCACCAGAACACACACCTCGGGTTTAATCTGGGTGAAACAGTCCAGGTTAGAAAACACTGGGACAACAACAGCAGACTGTGGTTGTTGATTGAAAACAGGGCTCGCGCTCACTGAGTGTGTCGGGACAAAAATAGATGTTGAGTGGATGGCAGGAGTCTTGAGTGCTGAGTCGTGGTGTTTCCTGACACGCTGGCGGCGTTGTTTCACAGACACACACAGTCACAGAGTGGAGTCTGCAGCAGGTTAATCTGGTCGGCAGGAAGCCCTTCTGTGCCATATGTGAACCACATGGCCTCTGGTGTTGTTCCCTTTAAACCCTGTTGTGATGCACATTAGGACTAATCTGTAATCCCTCATTTACTGCTGCTGAACATTTGTTTTGTATAGACTTCATTTTATCTTTCAGTTTATGAGAGGAAACGTGAATCAGCACGAACATTTTAATATCCGCCAAGATCAAAGCCAGTACTGAGACGCTGGTCTGAGTCTTCTGACTGAATTAATGTAGATGAAAGGTCTCCAGCATGCGTGGAGTAGTGGGCCCATGAATATATGAAGAGAACGGGTTACTGCACCACCAGTCATCCTTGCTGCAGGCTCCCAGTGGCCAGTTGCAGTACTGCATCCAAGAAAAATCACATTGCAGTCAGCTGTGTGCATACCATTTCCAGGAGGCACAGAAAAACCGTGAGAAAATGGAGAGGAAAAGATGTGTTTTCACTGTTGTGAACATTTTCGTCAAGTGAGAGATTTCAAGATTTCTCCTTCATCACCACACAGCTCCCGACTGGATGAACCGTCAGCATTTTGGAACGTGTGGCTGGTGTTTTCGATTCATCCAGTCTGGGATGCAGTTTACACAAACTCCCCAGCTTTGGTTTGTCTTTGCGCCATCTTGTGGGCGGAGACCAAAATGGGGAGCACAAAGACTGTGAATGTTGCCTGTACATGACATGAAGTGAGGTGGCTGTTTGTCGTATGTCAGAACATTTGGGGTCTGTGGGTGAAAATGGCCTGTGAATGTAAAAGCTGTTTCACTGCACTGGTTTGGCTGCACCTAAACACCATCATGAGCACAGTTGCTGGTAATGGTCCCAGTGGTCCCCGTCTGAACTTCCGTTTAGGTCTTCTCCTCTGCAGCTGTGTTTACATGTCATCCCAAAAGACGGTTTACTTTCATTAAGCCTTTGGAGTGTTGGCAAACAACAGGCGCTGTAAAGAGCAGGATTAACACATCCCAGGATCTGTGCCTGACATCGTTCTTTCATCCAAGTTTGTCTCCAGTGGCACACACTCTCTCTCTGACATTTCAGTTGTGAAACATGAGTCCAGCACTGGGATGGTGCTGCTCCGGCTTCGCCTCTGTGGACATGTGTTTGTGATCCGCCCCCTCCTCACGTTCTCACTGTGAGCACGTCAGTAATGAGGAAGCTGCTCATGTTGGTACTGTTACTGCCACATTGTTTGGAGATGTTCACCTCCCACTTTCTTGTCACCTGATGTGAGCTCTTAAGTCGGGCTCAAGCTGCTTGTCGACAAACTGAATGCAGTGGCCTTGAATGGATGTTCGCTGGTGCAAATGAAGTACAAACAGAATCCAGAACGTTTTGTGTCCGTCGGTGTCTTGTCGGTTGCTTACAGACTGTGGATGCGCACATATCTGTTTATAATGAGCTGGCTTAGCTTCTCTGTTAGCACACGTTATGTTACCTCTCAGTACCTGACACTTTTCAGTACATGTCAAAACACTGCACTGAAGCGTTCTACGTTGTTATAACTTTTTAGCATCTGAGCCACCTGCGTAGGCCTGAGAATCAAAGCCACAGTTCCATGCTGCTCTTCTTGAAAGTGGAAACCGACACCCTGCCCATCCTGTTCCTCAGGAGACTGCAGATTTGAGGCGGGCCGGTTGATCTGGTCTCGACATCCAGCATTCATGGGGAGTCCAGGGATTTGGACTGGGATTAGCAGTGGATTAGTGATTATGTCGGATGCTGTTGCGGTCTGGAGAGATTATGAAGAATTGGAGGCCCGAGCAGGACCCACCAGAGGGTAGGGACAGCAGGACAACGTTTATATTAGAAAAAAACAGATGATTGTTGTCAGTATGTCAGGATGGGACAGTCAGATTTTACTACAGCGAACACCTCACTTACAGTCTAAAGTGTTGCCAGCGTCCCCCTGTAGGATCTTGTCTTCATTACAGCCAAAACAGTAGTGTTAAAGGAACCCACACAACACTTTGAGGGGTATGACATAATCCAGGAGGTCCAGTTTGACACATGCCAAAACACCTCCATTGGCACACACTCATTCTGACAAACTAGAACATGGTCAGAGCAGCTCTTCTTTCAACCTCACAACGAAAACCAAACGGTAGGAACACAAACCATCATGGTTCAAAGTCCAGGAATGTGCGTTCACGTGTGTTGTACTGGATCAGGCCATGTTGTGTCGCCTTAAAGCTGCTGTATTCTGTGTGAACCCTGTGGAAACCCATCCTGATGATGTTACAGTAATTACAACAACACACGTACATGAGCTGGTTCATCTCTGTTGACCTCAGGATTGTGCCTGCTGTGTTTACATGCAGTTTCTGTGAACAAAATCCACTTCACACACAGAAGTTTTGCTGTCACAACATCAACCACATCTCACATTTCTGTCCTCTCGCCAGGTCCAGCTCTGCACATGGCCACGGTGGACATCAAGAACCCGGAGATCAACAACGTCCGCTTCCACAACTCGCACAGCCACCAGCAGCCGTACCACCTCAACAACATGCTGAGCCACAGCGGGCTCACCCGCAAGGACAAGAAGACCAAAGGCAAGAAGAAGAAGCTGACCAAGGCGGACATCGGCACGCCCAGCAACTTCCAGTGAGTCGCCCTTCAGACCTGAGAGCTTCCATCAGCAGTCAGTCACCCTTTAAGCACTGAAACATGAAACAGAGCCCAGCTGTGTGTGTGTGTGTGTCCGTGTGTGTCCTGCAGTAACACTGGGCATCGTGGCGACAGTCAACATGTTGTGCTATAGTCTGAGAATGCTCAGTGACCAGCCACTGTCTGTGACTAGCTTGTGTATGTGGGGGTGGGGGGGGGGGGGGGGGGGGGGGGTGGGGGGGGGGGACTCACTATTTAGCATATGCACATGGTCGCACACGTGCACAGGCGAAATACTTTGTGTGTGTGTGTGTGTGAGAGAGTGAGTGTCATCTCATCATGTTCTTCCCTGTCTTCTTCAGGCACATCGGTCACGTGGGCTGGGATCCAAACACAGGTTTCGATGTGAGTACCCTTCACAATCTCTCACACACACAAACACAGTACAATAGTGACCTGTGTGGTGACTGCATGTTTACACCACACAATGGACTCCTTTTGTTTCCTGCTCGTGTCCACAAACATCACACAGACGCAGAACGTTCCAGAGTCTGCAGCCTCGTTAGCAGACTGCAGAAAGTTAAAAAATAAGCAGACTTGAATACCAGCACATGCAAAGCACTTGTCTCTTCGCAGTCTCAAAAGGCTCTGATGGTTGCACTGTGGTGTTGAGCACAAAAAACTTTATTTATGTCGTATAAATAAAGTTAATTAATAAGACGTGAAGTGTCTGGCTTTGACTTCACAAGAAGAGCTGCAGCAGCCAGGAAGCTCTGCTTTGTTTTACTGTGAAAGTATTTTAGCTGTCAGCTGCTGTGTTAAAAATACTTCTTCTGATGTGATCACAGTTAGAGGTTCAGTGTTGGCTTCAGTGAAAGTCCGTCAAAGTGAACACAGCTGGAGAAGCGCTGTGAAGAGCTGTGTGACAACCTTAACTTTAATAAACACAACAAGTTTTTCTCATGTACAAATAGTTATTCAACCAGCTCGATATTCCAAACAGGTTTCCAGAGTCCTGCTGGCCGTGCAGGTGACCACATGGTCACTGTGTTGTCGTATTGTCTTCTAGTAAAAACTTCTTCTTTCTCTGTCAGGTGCATCAGATTTTGCAATTAAAAACAAACAATTTAGGTTGCAGGCGTCATTAAAAAGAGGATAAACAGACGTGACAGGCTGCCAAAATAACAAACCCTGACCTGCAGGAGATTGGGGCTTGTTGATTAATCATTTAACCAAAAGT
The DNA here is from genome assembly GCF_020382885.2 of Scatophagus argus. Taxonomy (NCBI): domain Eukaryota; kingdom Metazoa; phylum Chordata; class Actinopteri; family Scatophagidae; genus Scatophagus; species Scatophagus argus. The sequence goes on along the minus strand of NC_058499.1, from coordinate 1,826,323 downwards.
TGTTTGTTCTATTAGGCAGTGAAAAATGCTCATCAGGTGTCGTGTTTTGTCCACAACCCACAGATTTTCACTTCACTGTCATCACGGAGTTAAAAAATGCACTCAAACCGATTGCTAAAATACAATTTAGTTGTAGTTGTCACAGAATCATTAAATTGTTGCAGGTCTACAAATCGTTTTCTCCGAGCATAAAGGAGCACTGTGGTTTGGCACTGACCCCTGCAGAGGTCTTCCTCATTTTACATGTTGTTTTTGTATGGGTGTGCTGCAGGGATTATCCTGAGAGAGTATCCAGAGTATCCTGAGCTATTAGTGATTTGTACTGCATCATTTAAAATGTCTGTAGTCGTAGAGAGGAGGCTGTTCAGGAACTCTTGTAGCAACCGCTCCTGCTGATGTGAGTCCGCTAATGGGTTTAACGAGCAGGACGCTCGTTACCTTCCAGTCATCGTCTCCGTTCACCCGACTGATCGATCCGGCATGTCGGTCACACACCAGAGAGTCCCAGAATGCACTGCAGCGTGACAGAAACAGGAGGGCTGAATATTTCTTGGTAGGAGACGGTTCAGAGCTGCAGATTAATGTTGGATGTCAGGTTTCAGACTGTTTGTAATTCCAGCTGTTGGCCACCAGGGGTCGCACCGACACTGTGACTGACTGCTGTGGAATTTACCTTCACTGCAGAAGAAGCTGAAGCTCACTGCTTTTGAACAAAACAAAAAAAGCCAATCAGAGAGGAGCAGGAAACTCTTTTCTGTACTCAGCTTCACACCTCATGTTTCTGTGGAAGTCTGGGTGTGTTTTTATTAACTGAAGAAATCAACACAAAACCATATGATCGACAGTCAGACAAAACCCCAACATTAATAGAACAGGAAGAGAAACGAAGGCAGAAAAATGGGAAAGTTAGTCAGTGTAAATGATAATAAAATCATCAAAAGCAGAAAGACAAGACAAATATAATAAAATCAAGTGAAAAACGTTATAGGTTTCAGATTAAACTCCAAGCTGAGGCTGCGGGTGTTAAATTAGTCTCATAACTGTTACTAATAATAACCTAAATTTCCCAATTCAATCGAGGAACATTTGAGTGTGGCACAAACTTGGAGTCTCGTCTTAAAATGTGGTCCTGACGTGTGTGCTGTGGACGTTGCAGCTGAACAATCTGGACCCTGAACTGAAGAACCTGTTCGACATGTGCGGCATCTCCGAGGCTCAGCTGAAGGACCGAGAGACGTCCAAGGTCATCTACGACTTCATCGAGAAGAAGGGAGGGGTGGAGGCTGTGAAGAACGAGCTGAGGAGGCAGGGTGAGCGCGCGCACACACACACACACACACACACACACACGCACACACACACACGCACTCACACACACGCACATGCAGAGCTTTGATGTGTCAAACTGGTGTTCAGCAGCTCAGCGTTCGTTGACGCTCCTCAGTTTCATCAGGTTTTGTGTGTGATCGTGTCCCTCAGACACTGTGGACTTCTCTCATTTTCAGTAATTTAAAAAAATCTTTTTAAGACCATCTGTGTTGTAAACTCACAGATATTTTGGTGCATTATTTGAGTGCTGAAAGCATTAGTTCAGTTCATCTTCAGGCAGAAAATGAATCCCGATCTGTTTTGACGAGTGATGAATTGTTCAAGTCCTTCGTCGCGTAAAGACACCAAGCAGCACTTTGAGCACGTTGACATCATTACATTGATTAAATGTGTTTGGACTCACACAGTCCAACAGGCCGGCTGTTGGACTGTCATGGAGTATCAAGCAGTTTTATCACTTCCTGCATTTTCCTGTGAGACATCAGATTTTAGGTGTGCAGATGAAACCGTAGTTTCTGTCTGAGTTTCTGATTCCTGGTGACAGACTCGTCTTTCTTCTGTCCTGAGTTTCTCTCCATGTTTTATTCATGTTAAACTGCACCGAGAGGACTGTCGAGTGATCTGAATCTGAATCTAGGCTGCTGTGTCACAGTGTGTCTCAGGTCCAGACCAGGAATAGAAGGATGGAGGATCTTTTCTTGCTGTCCTAATGATTTAAACGTGTTTCTGATGAGTACTGGGATATTACTGGTGATCAGCGGTTGTTGGGCTTCTCTTCCTGGCTTCAGTTTCCATACCTGCACTCTGAGGCTACAAGTTTACTATTAGTTCCATTATTGACTAATTTGCAATTTATTTCCTATATAATTTGATTGACTGTTTTGCCTGTTGTTGTTGTTGAAAAATGTCCTCCTCAGATGTTGACAGTGACAGATGTTTTGTTCACTTTTCTGTCACATTTTGGATTCATTTTCAGTATTCTTGTTCAAAATTCACTGAATCTATTAACAAAACATACAAATAAGCAAGCTAATGCAAAAATTGCTATTTGGTACGTAAAACCCTTTAAAAATATTGAGAAAAGCACCAGAGCTGAGCAGACTGCATTTAGTGCATTTAGCCACCAGGTGTGGCAAGTGAAGCCTTGAACCAGCATTCTTGTCCCCAGTTCTGCCCGCTGCCCCCCTCTCATGGGTTCTGATACTGAGCAGAACCACAGCAGCACAGGTGAGAGCTGTGAGGATGCAGGTGGTGGTCATGTGATCATAGAGGTCATGTGACTCGGCGTGGGTTAAGTTGCACTGATCCTGAGTCAGTTTGCACTCTTTGGGAAACTTTATTGACACTGATACAACCTGATCATGTCCATCTCCCTCCTGCAGCACCCCCTCCACCTCCCTCTCGTGGCGGTCCTCCTCCTCCTCCTCCGCCCCTGCACAGCTCAGCACCGCCCCCTCCTCCTCCGCCATCCAGAGGGAGCCGTGGAGCCCCTCCTCCCCCTCCTCCATCCAGAGCCCCCGCCTCAGCTCCTCCTCCACCGCCTCCCTCTAGACCAGGAACTCTTGGTGCTCCGCCTCCTCCACCTCCTCCCACCAGAGGAGGTCACCAGCCCCCGCCTCCTCCCCACCATCACCACCACCAGCCTCCTCCTCCTCCTCCTCCTCCATCCTCCTCGCACTCATCTGTCGCCCCCCAAGCCCCACCCCCTCCGCCTCCCCCATTGGCCCAGCATTCTCCACTAAGCAGCAGTGGTGGTTCTGCCCCTGCTCCACCCCCTCCACCTCCTCCTCCACCTCCTCCCCCTGGCCCACCTCCCCCTCCGGATCTGGATGGCGTCGGTGGAGGCGGAGACTCTCCTCACTCGCCGAGCCCCGGCGGGAAGTCGGCGCTGCTGGAGCAGATCAGAGGAGGAACCCAGCTGAAGAAGGTGGAGCAGAACAACAGAGCGCCGGCCTCCAGCGTGGGACGAGACGCCCTGCTGGACCAGATCCGACAGGGGATCCAGCTCAAGACCGTAAGGCGAACTCACAGTTTGTGTCACAAATCGCACAAACACAAGAAGCACATTTTCACATTCAGACCAACTTGATGGTTTTCTGTGATGGAAGCGTCACTGGTATAAATACTGCAGTACACCACAGCGTCTCCCTCAGTGTCCTTAAGTCTGCCTCCCGCAGATGAAAGACACGAGCCAACTGGACACGACTCCATGGTGCCAATCGGCCAAAATGTAGATGAATATTTTAAAAAATGTGCACAGTTTTGTTTGAAAAAGCGTGAAGAGAGTGAAACTTCCTGTGCATCACTAAATGAATGAAAGGTTCGAAGGGTTTGTTAATCTCTTTCCTGCAGTGCCTTTACTGTGGCGTTTTCTGAGTCACTTCCTGTAGGCTATGCCATCGCCATCAGGTGGGGCAAACCGATCTTTGTTAAAACACACCTCTAAAGCACATCAGCATGAATAAACAGGATGTTGTGGTGGCCTTCTTGTCAAAGGGACGGATGAAGAATTTGTTTTCCCACACATATGAATGTTACCTGATTTGTATGTTTAAAGAAAGGTGATAATACTTGTCTCAAACTGGACCGGATCCGTTCTTGTGCCTCCAGGTGTCCGATCATCCAGAGTCCAGTCCTCCAACACCAGCTCCCACTGCCGGCATCGTCGGCGCTCTCATGGAAGTGATGCAGAAGAGGAGCAAAGCCATCCATTCCTCAGGTAACCGCAACACCTGAGACACACATCCTGTGACCACGACATCCGGGGACACCGTTTCCAAGGGCACGTCCATACTTAAAGGAATAGTTTGATATTTTAGCTGAGAGTTGAATGAGATTGACACTTTTTTGTAGCCAGCAGCCGGCTAACTTAGCTTAGCATAAAGCCTGGAAACGGAGGGAAACGGCTAGCCTGGCCGTGTAGGACCTGCGTCTGTCCGGCAGCACCTCTAAGCCTCGCTAATAAACGAAGCCATTGGGCCACTGAAATGAAATGACTGAGTTAACGTGAAAATGTTTCCACTGTCACGATGTCCCTTTTCAAATGTGTCTCCTCCCCCCCAGACGAAGACGAGGATGACGAAGACGACGAGGACTTCGAAGACGACGACGAGTGGGAGGACTAGCGAGCGTTGGTCTCCTGAACCCCGAGCCCCTCTGCACCTCCCGCTGGCACTAAAATGTCTCCTCCAAATCTTCCAGCACCTGACTCGAGCTCTAATGTAAATGTTGTATGAATCGGCTGTATATTTATTTTTGCCTTTTTTTTGTTTTTGCTTTTTGTTTTTTATGACGATTCTAATTAATCTGTGCAATACCTCATCCGTTAAATCTGCCACCTCGTCGTTAAGGAGCGCGCGCTTCCCGCCGCCCGTCCTTACAAAGCACTTAACGCAGCCGGCTTCATGTCTTTATCAATAATCGATCATATGAAACGGGAGCCGCTCCCCGCTGGGGCGACTCTGAATCGGACACTTCGTGTGCTCCTTGGGAAATACTTCTTGTGTTAATCTCTTCGTGTTGTCGTTCCCGGGTTCGGGGGGCGGGACGAGCAGCGACCAAACGGGCGGGATCCCCTTCGCGTTTGACGGCCGGCGGCTCAGACGTGAGTTGACGCTACGTCCTTAACGTGTTTCCTACTTTGTCACGAACCCTTTGACCAAAATGCGGCGGCTCGGTCGCCTCGTGTGGATTTTCAGCTTTTTGTTTTTTATGAAGTCAAAGCCGTTTATTTGCACACAGTTTATACGATAGTTCAGTTTTGTGTTTTTTCAGGTGTGTGTGTTTTGTCCAATGGTTTTTATTTCATTTCAAGCAGGTTACAGTGAACACTTTTTAAAGCTAAAGATTTTGTTACATGGTGACATGACTGACTTCCTTTGTCTTAATACAGAAACACACACACACACACACACACAGAGTGGCGTCTGTGAAGCGAACGTTTTGTTCTTCCTGTCTGGTTGGTTGTTTTTGTTGTGACATCATTCCGTTATTTCCTGCGGGAGGAAACCTTATCGGCGCTCAGTATTTCAAATACCGCATCACGCAGAGAAACTAAAAGATATGAAAACTCTTCATCCTCTTCCGTCCTTCAGTTAACAAACTTAATTTTATGCAATGCGACTGTAAATGCCTCCGTATGGAGAATAATAATAAAAAGATATAAAAACAGCAAATAATAATATTGAACCAAATGTGGCATTTGCGAGCAGCTCGTGGCGTCGCGGTGGCTGTGATCCTCGGTGTGCGCGCTCGTTTTAACCGCCCAGCGAGGCCCGATGCTGCACCGAGCAGCCGAGATACCGACAGAGAACCTGTGAAAAGGGTCGGGGGGGACAATGAGAATACTAAATTGTATACTGAAATAAATGTTAATATTTACAGAGAAATGTGTCTCCTGTTTTTGTCCGAGCAGTTCTGCGTTTGCTTTGCTTTGGTCGCATCCTGTCCGTCACTGAACGGTTTCCTCAGCAAACGGCGCCCGGTGAACGTGTCCGCGTCCACAAAGCTTCCGGCAGGTAGTCACGGTGTTCATGTTCGTTATGTGGCAGCAGGGATCTTTGGGGTGACAGATGAGTATTTAAAGCTTCAGTGTGAAGAGGTCGACTCCTGCCCCCCAGCTGCTCACACGGTACTCATGAAGGACTGTAATGAGTAACAGCGTCAGTGCTGTTAGTGTTATTGAGAGGACAGCAGGAAGCTCCTCAGAGACGTCCTGCAGAGTCCAATTAAACTTAAATCTAACATTTACTTGGCATTTTGTTAAATATTGTAATGATGTGTCAGGCTCAGACTTTACTGCGGCATCCCCCTCCTCCCCCCTCTCCCCCCCCCCCCCTCCGATGTAACTGTGATGGTTATTCAGACAGACCACTGTACTGCCGTTTGTCTTGAGTTTCTCCTACGGTGGCCTTTGTAGGACAACATGGGAATCTGGTTTTATAGATTACCTGCTGTAGCAGCTTTCTTTGGACCTCTGACTTTACGAAAACTCATTTTGCTTTTCCCAAAACCGAGTTTGAAATGATCAGCTGTAGGCCAATAGGGACTGTTGAGAGCAAATCCTCTGACACGCTGTGAACCTTCGTGGCTCACTGATGGACTGTAAGCAACAGCTGCAGTCGGCTCACATAAACCTGCATCTCAGTTTGTCAGGGAGTTTAATCCCTCCGTCATCAGCGTTCATTAGAAAACACAGCGAGCTGATCCTCGGCTCGGGTCCCCGACGTGTGAAGCTGATGTGTGGGCTGTAATCACGTCTGTGACAGGAGAAGTGGATCCTTCACTTCTTTGGTTTAGATCCCCGTTGATGATAAAGTACACATCGTCCCCAAATGTCTAAGATGCTCAACTTTTAATATGACAGTCAGTCAGTCAGTCCTCCAACACCAACGTTTGGGATCAGAAGTGTTGACGTGTGCACTTCACAGGCGTGATGTTTTCAGGGAAAACAAATCTATAATAATGTTTTTGTTTTTTTGTTGCAAAACCACCTCGTTGTTCAGATACCAAAGTAAGACCTGAAGGCCACAGCAGCTTTTACAGCTGGACTGTTGATATCCATGAAGATGTGAAGTCAGAACAAAAGCACGTCAGTATTCACACACGAACAGAATACAACAATAAAATGTGACACACACACACACACAACTGGAGTCTGCTCCTGCACTGTGTGACGAGTTAAATAAAACCGTTAAAGAGGTGACGAAATAATGAAATGTTTCGATGCAGAGTGAGTTCAGTCGAGGTGAGATCCGCAGGTGAGTTCAGGCCTGTGACGGATCCACCTGGAACGACAAACATCACACACACACACACACACACACACAAGTTAGGCCACAGCACGTTAAACACTTAAATAAACCAGACGTCACGTCTCAAAACTGTTTGTCTGACCTTCCTTCAAAGCAAAGATAAACTGGACTTTTCTCCCAGAGGAGTTTCCACTTTGGCTCTGTTCAACTGTCTCTGCTGGAGGCTTCAAAAACATCTGTTGTGGTTGTTTTCATGGTTTGACCTTGTTATGAAGGGAATACAGTATGTTCTGTACCTTTATGATGTTTGGAATAATTCAGCTCAAATTCCTGTGCAATCGTCATATTGAGACACTGAGGCGGTTTGGCCTCCCTGCTCAGCCTTTCCTGATAGTGGACTCCTTGGTGAGCTTTATCTCAAAGAACAAAATAATAAGGCCATGCATTTATATTCCCATGTATTCTTTAATACCGGAAGTTGTTGTCCAAATAGATTTCACGAAACTCATTTTGCCAGCAGTATCGTGACACTGAATGTTTGTCCCTCACTGTCCAACTGCCAGCTACACTTTAAAGCTCTTTAAACGTGGGTGGACCACACTTTGCTTTTTCCAGCCGGTCTGCTCTCTTCCCATCAGCCCTCTGAGCCTTCGGTCTTATCAAACAGCAGTGAAGAAGTCAAACTATTAATAACTTGACGGAGAGTCGAGGAATTCAGCGAATGACAGAGGCTGTCGTCTGGTGACAGCCGGCGTTCACACTGAGGTGGTCTGATGGCTTTTGGAGACTAAATTATGTCTGCGGTGCTTTAACTCAAGCAAAACAAAATTCCTGCAAACTTCAAATACAAAGCAATCAAAGACAGACTCGGAGGGAGTCTTACCCTTTTTAAAGACCTGATGCTGCTCCCTCGAATTGCCGCCATCAGGTCATTGCGGCTCGATCTCTGTGGCAGCGGCAGGTGCGACGGTTCGTCTCGCCTCTTCTGCGGTGATGGCTTCAGGGCGTTCTTCAGGTCTTTGAGAACATCGGCGCTCTCCTTTTCACTGGCACCGTTCTTGAGCTTCTTTGACTTGGGCTTCCTTTGGTTTGACTGACTCTTTGTGTTGTTCAAGCCTTCGTGCTGTTTGACCATTTCTGCGATCTTCCTCGTTGATGGGTCAAGAGACGGAGGAGGAGGATGATTCCTGTTTTGGTTTTCGTCAGTCTTAGAAGTTTTTGACAGCTTCTTTGGCGGTCTGTTTTCTGCTGATGAACCAGAACCTTGTCCCGACACCTCTGGGGGACTCTGTTCCATTTTCTGTTGGAGCCTCCTCTGTCGCTGTTGGTCCTGGTTGCGTGTCAGGATGCTGGTTGCCGTCATCCTCGGGCCTGGGAGGTCAAACTGATAGCCCAGTTTGAGCAGAGTGGAGTTTTCCCTCAGCAGCTGGACCATCTCCATCTCTACCTTCCCACCGCAGATGTGCCTCTGGTTGTGGAAGCGGAGCTCCACCAAAGTCTTGTTGTGCTGCAGAGCCGCCAGCAGAGCCAGGATTCCCTGACCAGACACAAAGTTGGACTCGATGTTCAGGTTTCTGATGAACCGGTTCTCACAGAGCATCTTGGAGATGGCGAAGGCCACCCGGTCGTCGGCGTGAGTGTTGGCCAGGCTGAAAACGTGAACGTGAGTGTTTGTGCACAGGGCCTCAGCAAAACGAAGCAAGGTTTCCTGGGAAATGTCTTCGATGTTGTTGAGGTTGACTTCGCCCACGGTGGGATCGTCACACAGGACCTGCTCCAGAGTTTTGTCAAGGACTGTCGGGTTGCCGCTTGGCCTGTCAGAGGTTGTGTTCAGGTTTTGGTCCGTGGTTTCAGTCCTCCTCGAGCCTTTTGACAGGCCGTTCTTCTGATGACATTTATTCCTAATCGGACCGTCTTTCTTTTCTGCCTCCCTGCCATCATGTTTGCTGAAGACACTTGCTTTCTTCCCCTTTTGTGAAGTCTTCTTCCTGTCACTGTCCAGAGTCTTGTTGGCGTCGCCGGTGGTCAGTGTCACTCGCTCCCCTCTGCTCTTATCTGGACGTTCCTCCTGCACACGGTGACGGCACAGAAAATTAGTTCGAACCCTGACATTCGCCAGCCCCTGACTTTTAATTAAGAACCTTCTCCGACACTGGCAGACAGTCATTTAAGCTGGCATTTCTCAGACAGTCTTTATTTTTAGACTGTTTTCCAGCACGCTGGATACATGTGACACCTTCTGCCTCATTATAATATGTGTTATAGCACTGGGTTTATGCATAAGCACAAGAAAAGCCTGCACGTGAAACATAAACACCTAATGTCGCATTCCTTTTAATGAAGTTTTTAAGTTGATTTCCTTGACTGCTTTTCTATTAACATCAGCCTGCAGTGAATTCAAACTTGTGTAACATCCATGGACTCGAAGTCAGCTGCAGATAAGGTTCACTTTTGGTAATAAATATGTAAGGATGTAAAGGATTGTGTGAGCAGTAACAAAAATACAAAACAAAAAACCCATTTCGGCACACTTATTTAACCAGCAGGGATGTGACATGTAGTCTCTGTGCAGTTCTCTGTCCTTTGAGTGTGTTCGTCATCCTGTCTCACCTGTCCAGCTATGGACTCTGTCCTCTCGTCCTCCAGCAGCTTCTTGTTCTCGTCTTCCCAGTATTTCAGCAGAGCTTCCCTGTCGAAGGCCCCCACTGGGGTTTTGGTGGTCTGGTCTTTCTGTCTCAGGCCGATGGGGACGTTGTCGTCGAGGTCGGCCAGCTCCCTTTCCAGCTCCTGGAGCTCCTCGGAGGACAGAGCGGCCAGCAGCTCGTCTTCGTCCACCTCCTCGTACTTCTTCAGCTCCTTGTGGTACCCAAAGGTACTCATGGCTCTACAACTCTATGAACACCTAAATCTCTAACTTCAACACTTTTCTATCCTTGTGCACTTGATTAAATTTTCACGCTTGTTGTTCTGCTCAGTGACTTGTCCTCCACCAGATTTTCAGATCAGGGATCCCTCACTCGTCTGCTGGTCCCAGCTGCCAGAGGATCCTGATGGGGTGGAGGGGAGGGCTGCCACGCCTCTGATGGTCCTGGCTTTTTTTAGGGTGTTGTGTTGGGGGGGGTCAGTGAGATAGGCTTAAGGCAGGAATGTGAGCCCTCTGAGTGGCCTGTGCCGAGAGCTCATCAGCAGCTCGTGCCTCAAAAGAAACGACGGGAACAAAACGCCGCGGGGGGACATCAGGGATGAAGCTCTGCGGCGTTACGCAACATGTCAGGACACAGAAACACGCCGAGGTTTGTGGTGTCGTCAGGGAAACACTTGTTCTCCCCGAGGAATGCAGGATTATGTACAGTACAGCTCCGGCTGGCACTGAGGAGGACTGATGGTGGACTGTTTACACCAGGACACGTCAGCGCCACGTCGGGACAGACTGAGTTCTTAGACTTTTTTATGGACGTTTGGTGGAACAGAAACAAAGCACAGACTGGTTACAACTTAAGCCATATCAAGTCCAAAACTTATGGCTTATGTCCCCAAAGAAACGTGATCATCAGCAGTGAAAACAATCATCTCTGTGCAGCATGAACGAAAGCTGAAGCACATGAGAGAAATCTCATCCGGCACAAACGAGGAATCCTGAATGTTTTATTAAACATGTGAGGTTCTTACCATGAAGCCGCCGCTGATGACATGACTGAAAGCTCCAGAACTGCTGAATGATTTAAACTTAAGAATGAGCTCAGTAACACAGTTGGGTTGTATCTAATCCAATGTCCAGAAGCAGAGCAGGAATCACTTCAGTTCTTCAGCTTTTTCATGTCAGTTGTGCTAACACTACTTAAATTATAAATTGTGTTGTCAGTGATGAAGGCCAGTCAGCCAGTTCTTGTTCTTGATCAGTCATAGTTTCTTTGCACCTTGTACCCTTTAGCTCCCCCCTGATGGCAGGCCTGACTCTGTCTCCCCTCGTCACATGTATGGACGCGTAGGACCGACTCTCGGCCGTCGGGGTTTGTTGTGTGGTTGCTCGGTAACAACATGCATCCATCCCTGATCGAGTCTAACAAGCTGCTTGGCGGTCGTATCGAGTTACACGTCTGAAGTAAAAAGACTCAGAGTGACATAACACCAACCTCATCCCAAATCTGCTGTAGTTTTGACCTCTGACCCGGATTACTGCTGATTAGCATCAGCGCAGTCTGAGAGTGGACACAGGTTCACTTACAAGACAGGGGACCAAACTGGTTTCTGCATGTTTAACCCAATAAATACAAATTAATTTTCTTCCCTCCAGGCAGCTGTTGGTTTCAGGCTTTTTTTACCATAAGCAGCTCAAAGAGAGATAATCAGTCACAGTAGATGCTCATTTAATAACTGATGATTTTGACACTTGACACAACTGAAAAATGTGAACCAGAGATGTTAAACTGAACAAATTTTATGGTTTTGTTTGTAGTATCAGCACTAATCGATATATTTATTCCAACAATGAGCTCTAATAAACATTTTACTTTGTTAGCTTTGTGTTTTTAGCTCATTCTGCTGCCCCCAAGTGGCCAAAACGTATTTTACTCTTCCACAAGGAGAAGCTAAGAGCACCCAACAAGAAAAGTGACTGGAATGATTATCAAAGTTTCCCAGGGAGGTGCTGGCTTTTGTTTTTGTTTTTGTGGTTGGATTCTTTCAAATCAAAACTTGTTCCAGCTTTAATGCTGCTTCAGCTTGTGCTCACTTGAATCCAAACACACAGAAGCTCAGCTGTTCTGAGAGCAGAGGTCTTCCAGTATGGCTGCTGGATGAGGTGTTACCTCACCTGAAAAGCCTGCCATATGTCACATGCTGCTTGTTTTATTGTCTCAGTTTAACGCTCAGGGCCTCGTTTCTGCTCTCAGATGTGACTTCCAGCTGGTGTCGACAGGTTTGGAGGTCGTTCAAATCAGCGTGACCTCTTCCTGTTATCAGGTTCTCGGGTGACCCGCCAGAATGTGGAGCCAAGTTGTTGTGGCTGTCGTTGTTTCTGCAGGTCAGGAGGTTAAATTTAGAGCCGATCACGCCTCTTCATTGTGTCCACTGTGTTGTTGTCGTTCAGCGGCTGCAGTTCATCTAATGACCACTAGATGGGGGGGACGACTATTGGATGAATTGCTTTGACATTTGGCTCAGACATTCATGGTATCCTGATTATGATGACTTTGGTGATGAAGTTTTTGTGTGACAACACCTGCAGGTCAAAGTATCACCTACTCAGCGAGATCTTTCCACATACAACATCTGGATTGTCCCAAAAGTAAGTGCAGACATTCATGATTCCCAGCTGATGAATCAGATTAACACAAAAGTTTAATAAAATCCAACTCAAATGTGTTTACAGCGGGTAGAAATGTGGCAGTGAAGCTGATCATTCTCAAATGTTATCTTTATTTGAACGGGTTTATAGAGACATGCTTTTATTCCAAATCTAACCTGTTTAATAAGCATCCACTCCCCCGCTCAGGAAGTGAGTGCTTGTATTTAAGAGCCCTACCTGTTTTCGCTTGGTTCTGAGCATCACCTTGTCTCTTATATTTGTGCAAACAGAGTCACAGTGAAGAGGTTCCATCATCCAGAACTCGAGTCCCAGACCTCACCCGATCGGCAACTACCTGCCGATGTCACAACAGCCGCGGACAGAGAGGATTTTGGTGAATGCCCCTTTGAAACAGCATGAAGGAAATCTTTCACAGTCGTACAGTGCGTTCGTCAGGTAAAAAATCTGAACTGACATTTAAGACATTTTAAGACAGAAGTCCTTCTCCCCTCAGTCCTCCCTGCAGATGATTTTGGCGTACAGGTCGTTCTCTTTGAACAGCAGGAAGTCCTTCAGCCTGTTGGGCAGCTGCATGGACGTCAGGGCGCTGCAGCTCAGGTGTTTCCTGATGACCACTCTGCTCAGGTGAGACAGAGAGCGCGGGTTACCTGGATCACAGAGAACAGCAGTTTGACAGGAAACACATGGCGTCAGCAGGTGCATCTCCTGGTTTGATGCTCAGCTCTTCAGTCTGTCTTTAACTCACGTGTGGTCCTGTGGATGCGAGGCCACTCGTCGTGTTTCTGCAGGATTTTTGTCAGTTTGCCGCAGAGGGAAACCTGACCGACGTACTCGAGGAGGATCGACACGACTCGGCCCACCAGGTTCACCAGCCAGGAGACGCTGACGAAATCACAAAACTGGACAAACAAAACAACACTGAGCCAACACAGTGAGGTTGCTGCTGAATAGCCGATGAGAATCTGTGCTGGACGCAGGCTGCGTCTGGACGATCTCATTGTGTCTGACCGAGAGTCCCAACACAAAGATGTTCTGTTTATTCTGATGCAGTCATGTGTCTTATGACCAAAGGTTTTTTAACGTGTAGTCTTTGTTTGAAACTCAAACAGGGCAGCCTGAGGACAGTTTTTAGTATTTCTGTCAGTTACTTATAGACAGTTTGAACTAGATGGACCACGTTTTTATATTAAACGTACACCTTTCTGCTATCTACCAATCAGCCACCACATTAAAACCACTGACAGGTGAAGTGAATAGCACCAATCATCTGCTCAGACTTTAATGTCCTGCAGAAAGCTCGGGTTCTGGCAGTCAGGTGGATTTGACACACCACCCACCAAATATTGTTCACAATATTTATTTGAATGCCACAAGTCAGATGTTGCACTCCAAATGGGGACAGGCGCAACACAATTAAAGGTGCACCCCAAAATTAAAACCACGTTTTGCACTGCGCTTTAGTCATCCAGATAGTTTTGGTGCGAGTTTTTGGAGACGTCAGCAGATATCAGCAGCTGACGTCTGCCGTCGGTGTCACCACTCAAGCATGTTCCTGATTGGAGGAATACGTTTTGTTGCAGCCGTCCCCAGGTTGCCTAAGACCAGTCAACCCATTGCTGTCGGCTAAGTTTCGTACTTTGAAACATCATTTTAATAATTACTCATACGGAAAAGAGAGGAACTCACAGCAATCTTTTCCTCCTGATGTTGTGAGTAACCAGACTCACTCAGCTCCTCCCAGTCGTCGTCATGGTTACAGCAGAAACACTTTATGGCGTCGTAGCCGTTGTTGAGCAGCAGCCTCATCATCACCTCGTCCTTCAGGCAGTACTGCAGCGCCGTGGGAAACGTCGTGTCGTTCACCACCGTGAAGTAACAGTTCACGTCCGCTTTGGCCGCCAGCAGCAGCTTCACGATCTCATAGCGTCCCGACCTGACCGCCACCAGGAGGCAGCACAGCGGGTCCAGGTCAGGTTTGGCTCCAGACTTGAGCAGAATCTCAGTACAGGTCGCGTCCCCGTTGGACACAGCGAAGTACAGCGGGCTTCTCCTCCTGTCTCCATAGTTTTCAGAGATATGAGGAGCTAACAGCGCGTTGACATCGAAACCTTTCTGCAGCAGGAGGTCCAGGCAGTGGACGTGGCCTCCGTCAGCGGCGGAGTGGACGGGGCTGTGGCCGGACAGCCGCAAGGCCCGTCGGGTGGTGATCGGGATCAAAATCCTCAAAGCTCTGACAGAGAAAATTCTTTAAGAATTCTGTAAGAAAGGACGCATCAGAAACTAACCCACATAAAAAATTCTTACAGATCAGTTGGGGGTTGGGGTGCATTGTGGGTAATGTAGGCGCCAAGTGCTGACATGTGGGAAGACTGTGTGGAAAATAAACATACATCTTGTGCTGAATTGATTTTGATCAATTTTTTCCTGTACGATGCTACATCGGTGACCACCTTTAGAAAGCCGATTGGGGTGTGAACGCCTATGGAACCAAAGGAACTAAACCTGAAATCTGATTGTTAGACGTGTCTGCGTTTGAGCGGTCCGAGGCGCTCAGCGTTCATCCAGCAGGTGTTTAGATCACCTGACCTACTCACAGGTAGTGCCCTTCGTACGCGGCGTGGTGGATGGGCAGCTGGGAGCTCAGGTTGCAGATGTTTGGATTTGCTCCGTGCTGTAGCAGGATGTCAATGCAGTCAGGATTCCCTGAACCCGCAGCGTCGTACAGGATGCTGTCGCCATTCGGCGCCTGCGCGTTCACATCAGCACCTTCATGTTAAAGCAGAAAATAATCATTTTGGAGTACAAAGCCGTTTCACTTATCTGTGACCTTGGGAATCTGACCCTTTTATTTGGCGCACTGTTAACGTGAGAACATTAAAGAACGTGTGGTTGTGTGTTCACCGTGTTTGATGAGGAGCTCCAGGACCTCGGGGTGGCTGTACTCTGCAGCGATGCCCAGAGGAGTCACCCCATGCTGGTCTGTCTCTGAAACCTGACCCCCGTTGTGCAGCAGGAGCTCCATGACCTGAACGCAGCCGACCTTGGAGGCTTCGTGCATGGCCGTCCACTTCTTCAAGCACACCTGCTCCACCCGAGCTCCTCCGGCCATTAGACTGGAGACCATCTGATAAGATCCGGCTCTGACTGCTGCACAGGAGCACAGGAGAGGATGAGGAACTGACGGTGACGATGGACAGAATATACTCAAGTGTTGGAGAGGCGGCGCTCTCACCGAGAAGCAGAGGGGATTCGTTCTGACTGTTGGTGGTGTGAGGAGAAGCTCCGTGGTCCAGGAGCATCTTGACGTTCTCCACCAGACCAGCCTTCACCGCTAACGTCAGGAAGGTCTCACCGTCTGAAGTCTTTTCCTCCAGAGTCAGACTGAAAGATGCTGAAGAACACAGCAAAAACACGATTTCACCGAACTCAGCTCCTATGACCATCCATGAACAGAGAGAAGATGCTGACAGAAGCTCATTAACATATGATGAAGAAAGATCTTGTACGTCCTTATAGTGAGAAACGTTTTCAGAATGATGAGAAAAATTCTTGAGATTTAGGCCTTGGCGCTGCTTCCTCATACGTGCCCAAGCAGCAGAATCAAGCTGGGGAGGTCTAAAGCGATACCATCATCAGGTCCAGAAGATTGCTCCAAAGCATTAAGACTTCATGATTTGTGAATCCGTGTCTGAAACAGTCTTCATTGATGGAATCAGTTCGGATCTACTGAACTTTGTGGGTTAGAAGGTCATCGACCCGTGCAAATTTAGAGATTGATTTGCATTATTTTGAGATGATAACTCATCGAGATGTAAGACATTATTTTAGGAGAGTTTCTCATCACTTTTTGATTTTAAGTCATTACTTTGAGATAGTATCTAATTACTTTTGAAAAGTGTCTCACTATGATATCATTATTTCTTTCCGTCACATTGGCAGAACTGGACTTCCATATGGAAACGATCCAGAAGAAGCAGTTTGCAGGTTCCAGTGAAGCCCAGCTGCTCTGTTCACTTCTCCTCTGACTGTCATGTGAAATGAAAGTTTGGACCTCTTACCCACCGTACAGCACCGTCTCCAGGACCAGGACCACAGGTTGGACCGCTGCCCTGTGCAGGGGATACCAGCCACGCTCGTCCACCTGGCTGAAGGCTTCTGGGAAATCACAGAGCTGCTGTAGTGCCAACATGTCGCCTGCAGGGACACATTCAGAGAGCAGGTTGGACTTGTATCTCAGTGCTCAGACTTACTGCTCGTGGTTCTTCTCATCACAGCAGCAGCTGTAAGATGTGCCAGGAACAGGAAATGACTGACTTCACTGTTGTTTACTGCTGGCTGATGTTTTCACCTTGTTTGATGGCCTCCGCAAGCTTCAGAGCTTCACTGCCAAACCTGCAAACAGGAATTTGAGGGTCAGTCCCAGGAAGCAGTCAAGGTTTGACCTGAGGTTGGTTTGAGTCGCTGTACCTCCCTGATCCTGCTGGATGTTCCCTCTGACACGACTCCTGGATGCTCATCTGAACGTCGTAGTCCAGAAGCTGGTCTTCATCCATCTCATCAGCGGCATCCATCCTGCTGACGTCGCACAGGTACACAAAGTCACCACTGCAGTTCATTTCTGACAGTAACAGGGATTCCTGCTGAAACGTCCAGCTGAACATCCTGGTGCCTAAACTCTCTGGGTGATAATCTGCTAATCGCTAAGTGAACCTCACGTGCCTGAGGTTCTTCCTCGCCTCAGGCAGCAGCGGCTCCTCTGAGGTAAACTGATCCTGGTCCACAAGCTGGTCTGAAAGGGCCAGATCATTTACTTAGAAGGAGCAACACTGCAGTGGAGAAATACTCCCTTATAATTAAAAGTCCTGCAATCATGACTCGACTTGTATAAAGGCACAAAAGTATCTACATCAAAATATATTGAAAAGCAAAAGAACATTTTTTACGCACGTCGACTCGTTTCAGACATAACATTCCTGTGTTGAAATCACTGATATGTTAGTGCAAAGTCCACTTAATGCTGCACAGCTTAATCTGTAATAACACACCATCTTTTATTTGATGATATTTTCTATGAATAATCTGTGAAGTAACTAAATTCATCAAATACACGTGGTAAAGTACAATCAATATTTCCCTCTGACATGCAGTGCAGTTTAAGTATAAAGTAACATAAAATTAAACCGCTCAAATGTGTACTAAAAGTAAATGTACTCAAGTATGTTGACACACATTCAATATCCGTCTGAGATCAGATTTAAGTTCATCTGAGTAAATTCAGATGAAAGTGTAAATCATCTGCTTCCCGGGTCTGCGGCTCCTCGTTGTTTTCCAGTCAGCTGTGTTTTCAGAGCACCGTGACCCCCCGACCTCCTGGCTGTTGGTCAGAACCCAGCAGCTGGTCTCAGTCCAGTCGAGGTCACGTCGTTCTGCGTGGGAGAACTCAGAAAACACACCTGAAGCGAAGTGAAACGTGAACGCAGCGATTCTCACCTGATAAACGTGTCAGCGTTGGAGTCACAGGACGCAGCAGCAGCAGCAGCACGGAGTTTGTTTCAGGGTGAACACACACACACACACACACACACACACACACACACACACACACTCTCTCTCTCACGGTGCTATTTATAGGTGTCACCTGTTCCAGTGTGTTTAACATGCAGGCCGTTTCCACAGCACCTAATGGAGTGTAATGTCACCCCGCACACATTTTCCACAGCTAATGACAAACAATAACGAGCCGCACTGTTGTGTGAATATTTATTGTGTTATTATGGTTCATCAGACTGAGATTTAACATCAGACCGCCAACGCTGGGAGGCAGCCAATCGACGAGAACCTGCAGGAACAACGAAGAGGCCTCGAGGAGCTGCTCCACCTGCTGCAGGCTCGCACCTCGGACCTTCGACCTTTTCGCGCCTCGTCAGCGCCGTCAATCCGAACGACTTTGAACACGTTTCTACGCCAAGAAGACAATTCTCAGTAACATGCTACTGGTTTGGGGGACTGCTGGGCGTTTTTCCTGTCGTCCACCAAATGAAGGACATCCTCACAGAAAAGGACAATCTGTCTGTCTGTCTGAACTGACTGAATATTCAAATTTCTTTCAAAATTCTAAATAATAAACCAGTGAACTTGGGTCCTGAACATATCGCACCTTACAGGCACCAGGTGACTGCTGACTGACTGATTGGCTCTGATATTTACTCTGTGATCGTCAATAACTGCCGTGATTGGTCGATTAATTGATTGGTCCATCAAAAGAAAATTAGTTGCCGACTATTGTGATCACTGATTAATTCAGTCACTTCTCAAGCAAAAATGTCAAACATCTGCTGGTTGCAGCTTTCGAAATGTTGGGATTTCTTTGTTATTTTGCACAGAAAACGATTAAATAGTAATGAAAATAATCTTAAGCCGCAGCTCACCAAAACCAACAGCATGTCGGTCTGTCTCTCAGTACTTTGACTTCCTTGTCTTTGGTTCTCGGTGAAGAGTTTATATATTTATTTAACTTAAATGTTACTTAGTTGTTGGGGACTATTTTCAGCAGCGGATTAATCCACATTTGGAGCTCTAGTGAGTACTTGTGGCAGGATGGTGTGTGTGTGGGAATGGGACAAAATAAACTACAGTGTGTGTGTTCATGGTAGTGAAGGAACAACAGTGATGCGTTTGAGGACCACAGATATTCCTGGACTGATCATCATCACCTTGAAATACAAAACACATTCGACTTGCATTAAATGGGCTGAAATGTGAGAAAAAAATTTTCAACATTTTCATTTTCTGCAAACACAGATTCAGTTTTTTACAATCTGCTCACAATCAATTGCAATTAATAAAATAGTACTTTAAAAATAACAAATAATAATAGTTAATTACAGTTATTTATATGCTGCTGTGCCTATCAAAGCCAGAGATTACAAAGATCAAAAATAATTACATCCTTTGAACGCAGGCAGGTCTCTTCACGTGACGCGTTCAGGGTCCTGGCTGTAGAGATCGAGCTCCTGGTACAGTAAGAAGCTCTTCAGTCTGGGAGGGAAAATGTGTGAGTTCATGATTTCAGGGTTGCTGAGTCTCTTCAGGGTCAGACGCTTCCTGATCTCCAGTCTGCAGAGGTGTCTGAGGGAGCGAGGGCTGCCTGGAGGGTAAGGTTCAGAAAATCACTTTATTCATTTTCATTCTGTAATAAAATTTGTTTAAAGACACAAGAAACTTTAAGTTCCCCAGTGCTGCTGCTGCCCCCTTAAGGCTGCAGTGATCTTTACAGCCGCAGTGGGAAGCAGCGTAATGATGGTCTGTTTTAGCGGCAGTGGAGCCAAAAGTTTATTCTGAGGACGAGTTATTGAAATTGATTGAAAGGATTCATCTTCTGGAGAGCAGGAATGCACTCAGGACAGTTTAATATAAACCGACTGACAGTGGATTTTGATGCTTCATGTGAAGTGGAGAAGACGTCGCAGAGGAGCATGACCTTAAAGCAGCTGTAATCAGCGTTTTTCAGTGTATCACGTGACATTTGTTTCAACTGAGGTGTAAAAATCCAGCTAGAGACGAGCTGGAGAACACAGAGAGCAGATCTTTCCTTCAGGAGGTGTGGAGACCAAAAACGGAGCTAAAAGAGGTCACTTCCTTTTCTCTAATGAATAATAATGTTATTCTGTAACTGTTAGGTGTCAGGGTTTGGTGCTCTTGTTTTATTAAGTAAGTTTTTATCCTCTCTGTGTTTCTTCATGTGTTCCTGCTTTAATTTGGTGACCTTCTGGACTGATTGCTTGTTGTTCTTGGATCTCTCGGTCCGTTTTTTACCTGAACTTCTAACGTCGTTAAGTTTGTTTTGGACACTGTGTCTTAAAGGGTTTTCCTGAAAAACTTTGTGTTTAAGGTGGTGCTTGTGAGCGATTTATTTTCCCTTCCCTAAAAAAACGGAATATTCTGATATTCTGTCTTGCTGGACAGTGTGATCAATCAGTCCAACAGCTCCTGACAGACCTCATGATCAGCGGGTCTCAGAGCGATCGTCTCAGTCTGTGCTGTCTGTTGCTGTGTGATGTAACGACTCTGCTTGATTTTGTTTTAATTTCAGTTTTATTTCATTGAAGTGTGATCTCGTCAGGTGAGACGATGCACCTCTCCAGCCTGATAATTCTGACCAAATCGTGGATAAACTCACAGAGGATGTCACATATGTCGGGCCACTCGGCCTGCTTCTCCAGGATGAGTCTGAGTTTGGAGCAGATGTGGACGTGGCTCACGTAGTCCAGCAGGATCCGGATGATGCTCCCAGCCAAATGCACGATGCAGCAGAGGCTCATGAACTCACAAAACTGGAGAGAGGACAGACATCCAGCAGGTCAGCCGTGTTTTCTTTAGAAGTCTGCATTAAAGTATGAAAGCAAACTTCTTCTATGCAGCTGCGTCCACTCTGTTCTTTTTAAGAAGGGGCACCCTCTTGTGGTCTTTGTCAGTAACTAAGGATCTCATTCACACAGAGAGATTTAACTTCAGATCTTTTTATATCCAATTGTTTTCTCTGCTGAGACGTTTAAACGATCTGAAAATATCTTTAATCCTTGTGCATTCAACTTTAAACTTAATAGGGTTGCAAAAAATTAGCAAAAACTTAAACAACACTGGAACTGAACATTACAGTAATAATCCCTGATATTTCAGCCCTGGTTGATTTGGTGACACCTGTGGTTGCTGGTGGTAACAGCAAGTGTGACATGAAGTTGGTCGTCTGGCTGTGAGTGTGAATTTGGCGGCTCGTGATACAAACTGTGATACAGACGGGCAGCGTGCAGGAAAGCATTTAAGAAAATGTGAAAAAATAAAAATGTACTAAACACTTGCTTTAAAGAAAACAAAAACAGTCATCACTCACTGGAATTTTCCCCTCCCCCTCATCTGCACCATCAAAGATGCTGTCGTGCTGACACTGAAAGCAGGTCTCCACCTTGTAGCCGCTGTTGAGCAGCAGCCTCATCATCACCTCGTCCTTCAGGCAGTACTGCAGCGCCGTGGGAAACGCCGTGTCGCTCACCACCGTGAAGTAACAGTTCACGTCCGCTTTGGCCGCCAGCAGCAGCTTCACGATCTCGTAGTGTCCAGACCTGACCGCCACCAGGAGGCAGCACAGCGGGTCCAGGTCCGTCTTCGCTCCGGCCGCCAGCAGGACTTTGGTGCAGTTCACATCCCCGTTGGAGACTGCAAAGTACAAGGCGCTCCGCCTCATGTCCCGGTAGTTTTCTGAGTTTCTGGTGTTCATGCGGTAGTTGACGTCAAAGCTGCAGGCCAGCAGGAGCTCCAGACAGCAGCGGTGGCCTCCATCTGCTGCAGAGTGGATCGGGCTCTGACCCGCTTCCTTAATGGCCTTCTTGGTGGTCAGAGGTATCAGCATCTTCAGAGCACTGAGCAAAATGAAAACAGGGTTCCAATCAACAGTCAGAAAGACCTCGAACCTAAAGGTCCAGCCTTTAAAACTGTTGCTGAAATCCATTGATTTTGATCAAATCAGTGCAATCAGCAGATTTATTCTCAGGGTGAAGTAATTCCATGTGAATTTTTCATGTTGAGTTCAGTTTTAGTGAACTTGTGATGCAAAATTGTGCTGTCAACCAATAGCAAACTGTCTTGACCCTGCTGACCTCTGAGGGGAGGCCATCTTTGTTTTATACCTGTGTGTCATTTACTTCCCCTCACCTGATGGAGTATAAGCTGCTCCGTGAGAGAGGAGAGTGGTCTGTAGTTTTCAGACAGGAGCTCATGGTACAAGTACATAAACTGTACAAACCTGTTGTCTGGTTAGCGACCAAATTATCAAGGTAGCTCCAAGAGTTTTATGTTTTCACCCTCTTCAGTAAGCTTCTCTTGACTGATTGAAATAACGTACAGACGTCACACTGATGGCCTGGTACTGACAGTGACAGACCAACACTAGCTTATTGCCAGTGTGTTAGCCACGTGTCAAGAAGCCCGTAGCACCACCTTTTTTACAAGGATGTGTGGATGAATGGGACTTGGAGCTCACTCGTAGTGTCCCGCGTAAGCCGCCTTGTGGATGGGAAGGTGTCCCGTGACGCTGGGCAGATTGGGGTCGGCTCCGTTGTCCAGCAGCAGCCGAACGCAGGCGGTGTTTCCTGATCCGGCCGCGTCCTGCAGGACACTTTCCCCATTGCAGGCCTGAGAGTTCACTCTGCTACCTAAGCAGGGGAGAGAGGGAGGACACAAGGGCAGGTTGGACCTTTGCACACCTGAAAATGGAAAATGATAAATCCCTCATGCTGTCAGAATGAGTCAAATGTTTTGTTTCAAAGACTTTTGTCAAGCAAACGATTTAATTTTGGTGTATTGTAATGTGCTATGATTTCTTCATTGCCTCTGTGAGATTTGACACATTAATGCACTTCCACGCCCAGTCTCTAAACTGACCACAGCTCAGCAGGATCTCCGTGATGTGGAAATGTCCGTGCTCTGCAGCCACGGCGAGTGGCGTCACCCCGGTCACGTCCTTGTGGTTTACCCGGCCGCCGTTCCTCAGCAGAAGCATCAGGACGTCCACGTTGCCTACCTTGGCCGCCTCGTGCATTGCCGTCCACTTCTTCCGGCAAACTTGCTCCACCCAGGCGCCATGAGCGACCAGCGTGCATGTCATCTCGTAAGAGTCCGCCCTCACCGCTGCAAAAAAAAAAAAATCAGCTTAAGTTCATCACCTTTTTGCCAGTGTTTGTATATTAATTTTGCATCCAGTGTGGTGTCTTTTGAACTTGGCACTGCTGGAGTCGAGTGTCTGTGGTTCAGTGATGTTGTGCAAATACACGACTTTGAATCATGTTTAAAGAGAAAAATGTTTTCCCTCTGATGTCCTCCAGCTGCTCTGCCTGAACTCTCTGTGATTCAAAGAGTTTTCTGCTTTTATTGTTGCTAAAGTGACCACCGTTAGCTCAGTTAGCTCAGTTAGCTGTGGAGCTAGCTGTTTTATTAGCCCACTCAGCTCTGGGATGCCAGGACGCAAACCAAAAAACCCCTCAGTTCTGTGTTTCCTGCTGTCAAACTGTCTGGTCCCAGTCCGGCCGTGTTTGTGTGCATTTGTCAGTATGTTTGATGTTGAACGATGAACCTGATGTCTGTGTACAGTAAAAGGTGTCTCTTAACACAAGTTCTGTTTTTAGCATCTTTTTGCTCAGTTTTTCTTTATTTATTTAGTAGTTTTCTGGGTAATGTAAGTTGTGACCCGCAGCCTTCGCAGCGTTACCGAGCAGCAGCGGCGACTCGTTTCTGCTGTTGGCGTTGTGAGGTGAGGCTCCGTGCTCCAGCAGGCTCTTCACATTCTGCACCAGTCCGGCTTTGACTGCCAGCGTCAGCGGCGTCTCCCCGCCCACGGCCGTCCTCTCCTCCAGGCTGAGCCCCTGAGCCGCCACTGACACGAACACAACACGGGTCAACATTCACATTCCTGGAGTTCGTATCGTGATGCCACCTGTGCTAACCTGGCAGCTGAGTCGGTGAACCTCACGGCTGGCTGACCTCCAGAGAAGACATCACAGGTTATTTTAGGCCGAGAGGACCGCTGCCATCAGCTGCCATCAGCTGCCATCAGCATCTTTTCTCAGTGGACTTTTCTGTGGATTAATATTATTTCAGGCAGCCATTATTTTGATGATGCCAGCGTTCCCGTCGCCTCCCCTGCATTCAACCTGAGGTGTCCTGGAAGGCACAGATTTCAACACTAAACTCCCCTCCTAAAAATTTTTATTTTGAGGAACCATGACTGCATTATAGTCTGTTTTGTCACCAGGTGCCTGAATTTTGTGCTTTCCTTTACATAAATAAATTTACTGTTAACTACCGCAGAAAAAGACACAAATCAGTGCATTAGAAAAAACCACGCAGGAAGTGAAGTGTTTGACACTAATGTGCCCCAGCCCTGGATGCTGAAAACCAAACCTACGGCCCTGGCTTTGAGGAAAATGATTTCAGGTTTGTTATTTTCCAGATGAGCACATCACTGACAGAGGAAAGAGAACCAATATACAGAATACATTTACCATTTATTATCAAGCTGGGTTTTTAGCTTTCAAAATAAACATTTTTAGGAATCAAATAAACGTGCATCTCATCGTAGAACATTTTGAACCAACAGTAATTACTCTTTACACGCACCCCTGCTTTGTTAATGTGAAAAACATCAGCTAATATTAAGCTCGTAGGAGGAAGTGTTCATACTGTACACTTAGCAGTAGCAGGTGTTGAACCTACTTCCCTTTTTCTTCTTCTCTTCCTAAGATCATGCTGTACATGGTGACAGCTTTAACGCTGAAAGGAGCTAATAAAACGATCTGAGAGATGAAGAAAGTGGCTTTACACCAACCAGATGGACTCACATCTCAAAACGGTCTCCAGAACCTCCAGGACCGGCTGGGACGCGGCTCGATGGAGGGGCAACCAGCCACGACTGTCCGACTCCCTGAAGGCGAAGGTGCAGCTCAGCATTTCCCTGAGGACCGAGACCTCACCTGGTCACCACGGCGACAAGACAACAACACAGGGTTTGAGAAAGAAGAGAGGAGAGATTTTTGAAAACACCCAGAGCTCCAGCGTTGGGTATGTTACTTTTCCTTCACATCTGTCCACAGTCCCTCCTCTTCCTCCTGTCCTCCTCCCATACTACACCTTTCTCCAACCTCTCTGTTTATTTATCTCCGTCTCTCTGTCGGACTGCCAGCCTCCTGATGCCTGGCAGTCCTCACCTGCAGCTGCTGGCCTTGTGACTGTCAGAGGAGGGCCAACGGGCCAAACACAGCGCTCTGTAATGGTGAAGGTATGTCCAGCCTACCTTGCTCGATGGCAGCCAGGACTCTCAGATTTTCATCCGTCGCTGCTGTTAAACTAACAGCCAGGAGCAGAGGGGGCACAGGGCAGTCAGCTGGGCCTGATCACACTATCAAAGGTGTTTTATTTGGAGGAGGGTGAAGTCTGTGGCTGCCATACCTTGCTGCAGATTTCAGAAAGGCATCCTGGCAGGAGTCCTGAATACTTAGCTGGATGATGGAGTCACTGAGCTCCTCTTCGCCGTGTTCCTCGTAGGTGTTCATCACTGTGCAGGGGCGAGACACGCGAGTCCTGCTCTTTAACAGCATTTCAAGGACATTTGCATTTTTGAGCACATTGACTACAAATCACCTGAGCTTTAAAGTACATCAGCTGATCTTTTGGCCACTTGGGGGCAGCAGAACGAGCTGAAACCAAAACATCTGGCATATCATCCGGCTAACATGAGTAATTAATTCCTGTTGACTGTTGGAATAACCTGCTTTGAGGTAGGCTGAGACAGAAAATATGTGAAATTTGTCACAAAGGCCAGCAAAAAGTTTCAAATTTGAAGAATTTTCTGATTCCAAATGAAGTGAATATCTTGGCTTCCAAATGCTCCTCTCCTGCACAAAGTCACATGGTTTTCCAGCAAACAGTCCCTTACATAAAGCATGAGTTAAATATTCTAAACGTAACTTTGTTTGACTATTGAAGGATCTCCGTAAACATGACAAGACAAACATGTGACAGATCTTATTGTGTCCATCTGCTGAGCGGACAGAAAGAAACGCAGGATCGCCTGCTGACAAATTCACACCGACTGACCTCCTCCCAGCGACGAAAATCCAAACTGTGACAAAAACATCCAGTTAAAAATCCTCTGTGGAGTGAAATACCTGCACGTCTCTGCTGACGAGCGTAAGAATTCTCACCTGTGAGGTATGTTGGCGGCTCTCGCTGACGGGTTGCTGCCCCGCAAACAGCACTCACTGTTTTTATATTTAGGTGTGACCTGCTTTCCGCCTGCACAAACACAGCGAGGGGCGTGTGGGCAACACCTGGCCTGCTGCTCTTAAATAGAAGCGGGTTACGTGTGCTATTGTGTGAGCTAAGCCGGGTCTTTGTCATGTTTGGCGGGAATCCCACATTCAAGATCCCACAAGCCTCTGGGCTTAGACCCCGGACTCATGCAGCCAACAACTTTGCCATTTGTTGTTTCGTGGAAAACAAAGTCATTCGGATCTATTTTTTCCTCCGCTGCTCTGCCTAAGACATGTGAGATGAAGTCTCATAAAACTGTTGGCTGAGTAAAAGCGTCAGCGGAGGGAAAATTGGCAACCAGGCGACAGCGGAGTCGTTCTTGATCGGGCTTTAAATCCTCTTTTATGAGGAAATGGTTTTGTAATTGTTTCCTGCTCTGATTTTAAATGCTCTTGGCTTTATGCTGTTTGTTATTGACTTTTAGTGACTTTTATCAGCTTGATTTAAGTTGTTTTGGGCTTTTCTCTGCACTTATCGCCTCAGGTTTACTGCCCTCCTTTTCTCAGTCTAAAGCCTTTTGTTGAGATGTTAAGTTTTATTTAAAAAGATGAAACCTTGTTGATTGAACAATTTTTTTTCAGCCCCGTCTGCTAGAAATGACATTTATGTCCTACTCGTCTGCAACAGCAAATACATTTATAAAGGGAATTTAACGGTGACCAATTATGTGAAGCATTCTGGTGCAGAACATACCAGTACAATATTAAGTGACAGCCGCCGACTGACTGTAAATAAAGATGGAGCTCAGTGAAGACACAGGTGGAGTCCAGGTAGGCCGTCCACTCACTTGATTTGGCCAAATGAAATGATTGGAAGCTTTGATTTGCTGATTGCTGTTGAGATGTGAACAGAGTCCCTGCAAATATTCCCAAAAATATCTGAAGTATCTTAGCAGCCCTACCTTTAGGATTATATTTCCTTTGTCTTCTGAACCAAAAAAAAAAAAAAGTTTTTGTGAATTTTTTGCTTTTTGTCTTACACATAACGAATATTGTCTGTAAGTCAACGAAAGTTTGAAAAGCTAACAGGCAACCCACTTGATTCCTAATTCTTGAAGCTCCCTCGTAAAACAGCAGCTTTATGTTGCTGGTATTCATATTAACACTTGGACACAGTAACCTGATGGCTGGTAAGCGAACAGCACAGAATTCTTGTCACCTTGTAACCTCACATACTTTATTTACATACAGAGCATCACACTCCCAGTGTGTGTTGGAGTGTCTCAGTGTGATCCTGTAAGAGCGCGAACAGGACAAGCCTGTGAATACCTGTGTGTGTGTGTGTGTGAGACAGGTGGAGGCCGGGGGCCCCGACCTCCTGCTCTGCTGCAGGCTCCCTGATCTCTGGGGAGCCAGCTGCAGATTAGTGGAGCTTTGCAGGGGCCACCCTGTCGCCTCCGCTGGCTCACAGACTGAAATAGCGACGTACAGCTCAACATAAAGCCTCCATACTGTCACTGCACAGAGCTGGGAGGCTGTGGAGTCACTAAAATAACCCTGGTTCTCATCCCTACACACAAGCCGCTTTAAGAGTTTTCATCCGTTCGAATGATCGAGTGCATTTCTTACAAGTGACTCAACTGTGTGTGTGTGTGTGTGTGTGTGTACCTCTGATACGTCTTTCTTCATCTGCTACTGATAGATAGACAGACAGATAGATGGACAGATAGATACTTTATTGATCCCAAGGGAAAGTCAAGATGGGCTGCCACTTCTAGTTTTAATACTGCAAGATCACGTAAAACTGGGCAACCATAAGTCCTGCATTTAAAATTTTATTTCAGTCAGAGTACTTTTATCTTTTGGTTTCTTTAATTATATGCTACTAGTTTGTAAATTTGCCACTAGAGATCAACATAGTCCTCATGATAAAATTCATACAATTCTGATACAATTCTTCTTTGTGTTGGACACTAAAGCCGTGAAATAAATTTAGTGGATTAACAAGTCCAATAGTTCCCACTGAAATGTACTGGAGTATAAGTATGAAGTAACAGAAAGTGGAAATATTCAAGTAGTAAAGTACAAGTGCCTTTACTTTCCACGGTTATATACGAAGCACCTGCATGAGAGTAACTTTAAGAAAAGTGTCGGGTACAGAAAGCTTTTCCATGTTAAGTCCATCGTGAAACAATCGACTGTTGAACCTGACGCAAGTGACGTCGGTGGTTGCTATGGCAACTTCCTCCAAACTCTGGCGTTGCCCGGGACTCAAGCTAACGTTAGAGACCGTGTTAGCTAAATCGTTAGTTAAATAAGAAGAATAAAACGGAGACGGGGGTTGAAGACGGAGTTTAAGGCGGTTTGTCACCGTGTCCCCGCTCTTTATACTGACTCAGCGTGCAGGCAGGTGCTTTACAGCACGCTTGTTAACTTCAGCGCAGTTGACTTAAAGTGCGTAGCTAACAAGCTAACCTAGCGTTAGCCTGTCGCGTAGAGCTGCCATGTCGGAGCACAGAGAAGATGAAGAGCAGAAGGTGAAAGATGAGGAGGAAAACACGGAAACGCACTCACAACCGGGTGGAAGTACTGCAGAGCGGCCGCCAGAGGACGACGGAGAGCCGGGAAGTGATGGACAGGCTGATAGGTCCACCGCAGGTGAGTCCAGACTGACCTGAGGTGACAGAGCTAACTGTACTCTTAATAAACTAATATTTACTTTACATATGTTTACACTGTGGCTCTTTAGTCTCTTGTTTTAGACACACAGTCAATCTGGTCGACCTGCTTTCTCTGCACTCTGTTGTGTTGTATTATGTAGCATATGTTAGTTCATTTAGTATGTTTAGTTTATTATTCGCACTAACAGCCTTGTTTGGTTGTTTGTTTGCTTGCTTTTGACTAACCTACACTGCTGTAATGGGCTACTGGATGCTTGACTTTCCCTCGGGATCAATAAAGTATCTATCTATCCATCTATCTATCTATCTATCTATCCATCTGTCGTCTATTTGACTGTATTAATAATTTGTATTAACGTTCGGGTTTCTTTCTGGACTGTGCAGGTGTGTTGGAGAAAGCAGAAGAAGCTGAAACTCAGGCTGGTGTGGAGGACGATGCTGAGCAGCTTGGAGAGCCTCAGAAGGATGAAAACTCAACAGCAGCCGGTCAGACTGTCAGCCCGACAAGCTGAAACATCCTGCTGATGTCACCAATTAAACCGAAAGTCACGTGAAAATTGTGGACAGTTTATTAAACTGAGAAGAATTGGCTGATATAGAACATTATAATTCTGATAGGACAAACAAGCATTTTTGATAAGCGTAGCT
The DNA here is from genome assembly GCF_020382885.2 of Scatophagus argus. NCBI lineage: Eukaryota > Metazoa > Chordata > Actinopteri > Scatophagidae > Scatophagus > Scatophagus argus. The sequence goes on along the minus strand of NC_058499.1, from coordinate 1,796,805 downwards.
TTAACTTGGTTCATAAACAGTTCATTTTAAAGTTCATTTTAAATCCTCGTCAAACATCAGGCAGATGTTCCCATCACTCAAAACGCTGTGCCAGGAAGAAAAGTTCAATCAGTTTTATTTATATTGGCCAAAATCACAAATCACACTGGCTTTGTGAGTGTGCTTAGACACCTGACTGAGGAGGGTAAACTCACTGAATAAACCTCAGGAAAAGCCACAGAGGAGGCGTCAGACTCGTGTACAGAACAGACCAACAAAATCACATAAATATGCTGATTGTGGTGACAAGATTTATGATACATGAAGATGAAAAGAAATATATGAGCAGTTTGGGGTGTCACGTGACCTCCTCGCCACCATGTGAAGAAGACCACAAAGAAAATGAAAGATTTTCTCAATCTGGTGACTGGAAGGTGTTTTTTTATTGCAGTTTAAATGTGTTTTGTCCTTCTGGACTGTGCAGATGTGTTGGACACTGCAGAAGAAGCAGAAACTGACCTGCCCGCTGATGCTGAGCAGCTTGGACAGCCTCAGAGAAAAGACAACGTTGGAAACGCTACAGCTACAGGTACGACTCCGATTCACAGGTAAGAAAATGTGAAGGAAAACATGGACCCAAACAGTTCTCGTAAAACAACATAACCCTACACACAAACTACACAAGAAACACAGATTTAACAGGTTTCAAAAATATTTTACTGTCAGTGGTTCCTTTTCTCTCTTGTTTATCATGTGTTATGTATGTTTAAATGTAACATATCAGAGATGTAACATGTCACTTTGGACATACTGTTTATTAGCATGGAGTCCAGGAGGAGCAGTTGTTGCCATGGTAACAACCAAAGCAGATCAAATCGTAGTAGAGTGTGTATCATGTGCAGTTTGTCTGTCATGTCACAAGATACAAATACTGACAGCTAAAATACTAGGATCAATCTTTATGTTACAATAAACATTGCATGTGGCTCACAAAGCCACAGATCATCCAGGTTCAGTTTCAGATACAATAAAGCACAAAATACAAACACAGCGAGGCAGAACATATTCATTATCTTCACATCTGAGGAAGACGTGAAGGCAGTGAAGTAAGACGTGTGGTGCTGTTTCCAGGTAACATGGCACAGGAATTACACAGCATGAGGATCAATGTCTTGTCAAAGTTCCATTAGCACCAACAAAGACAGCAGTCACAAAGAAGCAGCATTAAGCAAACAGTTAGCAGACTTTTCATATCCATCACGATGACACAACTAATAAAACCAATAAAACCTCTTTGTATTAACTTAACTGTGCTAAAACAGATTTGAGGGGTAAACGGTCTGACAGAACGTTTGTGTGTGGTCACAGTGAAGCTGGTCCTGGTGCCAGTGGGTCATGTGATGACCGTGGCCTTCGCCATCGGGCTCAGCATTCACGAGCTGAAGCGTCACCTCGCCTCAGAGCTCAGAGTCCCCGCTGAGGTGCTGCAGATCTCTCTGGACGGTACGGACGCTTTATCTACTGACAGGCCCTGGGAGGTGTTGTTTCAGCCTGATACCTAAAGAAACGCACCTTCAGTTTAACCAGGACACGTTAGACCAGCTGTTCCCAGGTCTGCTTCCTGTGGACTTTTACGTCTCTAGTTATACTATGAAGCTGCGGTCCCGTTTTTTAAATAAAACGCTTTGTTTTGTTTTGTGGGACTCATCTTCTCACCTGTGGACTGTGAGATCTTCTGATTGGTGGCTCTCTTGTCTTTCAGGCAGAGCAGTGGCAGAGCACCAGAGCCTGATGGAGCTCGGCGTCCAGCCTCACGGCTCCACCCGGATGGAGATGAGCTCCACCGAGCCGGCCTCCCACCCGCTCCGCCCTCTGCGCCCCCCGGAGCACGACAGCATGCCGGACGTCATCACGGTCCGGGTCCAGACAGGTGGGAGCACTTTGTCCTCTGCAGACAGTAAACCGACGGTTCGTCAGCAGCTCGTCTGTCAGTTTAAACGTTCTGAAATCACTGCATGCAGCTTGAAATGAAATGTTGTTTTTTTTTTTATCTTCACTGTTTTAAAGCAGATTGAGGATACTGTCATCCTGAGTAAATACTAAATTCAAACAGTGTTGTTATTTGGTGTTTTTGTCACTGTACTCGCCTCAGAATAATGTCAGACTTCAGCTTTCTGTAAAGTGACTCTCTGACCTCCAGATGAGGCCGTTTTCCAGGAGGTGGTGGTGGAGATCGAGCGCCCCCGCCAGCAGAAAGCCTTCCTGGGCGGCTACAGACACCGACTTACGGGGACGGAGTACCACCACGCCGCCGTCCAGACCCTGCCCAAGATGAGACCCGAGAGAGGAGTGCTGGTCTTTAGCCGCGACACTCAGGTACAGAACCTCAAAGCAGGAAGTGAGCTCCGTGTTCAGGAGGTGCTTGATTTGTGTGCAAGACAGAATTTAACACAATAAAATCATCCAGAGGCATGAAGGCACACATAGCGACAGCAGCACGTGTGTGTGGTGCATTCAAAGGTCACTCATTACTGCAGAACATTGTTCTCATTCAGGCATGACACAAACATGACTTGCAAATGAAACAATCTAATTACAGAGAGAGAAAAAGAGCGTAAATGAGCCTCTGAAGGCAGAAGGCAGAAGAAGAACGGTCCGCTGAGCGTTGGCTTTAATTACTTTGATTCTCGCTCATGAAGAAGAATTTCAGTACGACTGAGAAAACACACAGTATTTCAGTTCAGATATCACTTAAAAGAATCATCACTCAACACTTTTCAGATTGATTTCTGTGCTTTAAGGCATTTTTATTTCCGTGAAAAACTTGCAGACTTGAGACTTTAATCTGGCTGCAGTGAGATAATCCATCACGGCCGATGCTTTATTTCTTACACTGTGTCAGTTAAAATGAAAGTCTGGAACTTCTGCAGCAGCCTGAGTGCAAATAAACTGAACTTTAACATGACTTCAGAAGAGCTATGGACAGAATAACGTTCAAAATCAGCATTATAACTAAACAAAAATCACTCTGAGGAAAGAACCTGACGCTTAAACACTAAACGAAAGGCAATCAGTTGTTTGTGTTAATGAAAATAATGTCAGCTGTCTCAGGGAGAATCTGCACCATCATTTTAATTAAAGCCTGATTAATTATTAAAATCTCCTGATGCAGCAGCCGGTCAGTTTATTCTTGCTGTTCTGGCATCCAGTGACACAAAGAGAGAACGCAGGACAAAGTTGGTCGGGTTTATTAAAAGATCTCCAACCTAAATCCTTATCTGATGGCGGTTTAGTGTGAGTTTAGGTGTCCTTGGTGTGAAAACGTTTGTTTATAAAGTCAAATAATTTGTATCACAACAGCTGCGCCGTCAGCGCTGTTGGAACGTTTTTATTGGCTGTCATTGAGGTTTTTCCATGTCAAAGATTTGTGCACATTTGGACTGGAAAAGTAAGTGATGATAAAACCGTACAAAAGGCTCACTTTATGATGAATCGTTCACGATGTGCTCTCTGGAAGAAACCGTTTTAAAATGACAGGAAATCCTTCAGCTTTAATGAGAAAGGAGCCTTTTCTTATGGCGGCGATGACGCTGGGTGTGAGACAACATCTATGTCCCACTGTGTGTGTTTGTGTGTCCCCGTCGAGTTAGTGTACCTCCTACACACACACACACACACTCTGTAATGATGGAATGATGGTGGCTGGCTCATTACAGATGTACATATACAAAGACACACACCACTGCACTGATGAGCCCTGTGTGTGAGTGTGTGTGGTCTTCTCACACACAGAATGGGATCGTCATGGACTCGTGTCCTCCAGGTGTTGAGGACGCACTCTGTAACCTCTGATGTTTGTCTGCGGAGCTCAAAGTTTTCATCTCGGTGTCTGATTGTTTGTGCTGATGATGTGAGCATCAGATGCTCATGTCCTCACAGACAGTCGGGGGACACAGTTCATACAGTACATAGATGTGTACAGGGTAGCAGCTGAATGCGAGTAAAGTGTGTGTACTGTCCTTTGGGCGTCTGCGATGGTTCCAAAAGGTCGTCCGTAATCAGAGGCTTTTTGTTCTGTGGTACTCAGGCTTCATCAATCTGTGTCACAAGCCTGGAACATTTAAAATGTTAACTCACCAGCTCATCTTGCCCACACTGAACCTCAATTAACAGCCGGCAGCCTGTGACCTGAGCTGCGTTCACAGCCGCCCTGCTTCCCTGCATTACACAGTTCATCCATATCAGCACTCAGAGTCTGCCTGCGGGGCAGCGAGCTGATCTCTGCTCAGCCGCAGTCGCTAAACTTAATTAATACTTTAGACATTGGTTTACCTGTGTTAGGGCCGGTTCATATGTGTTAAGTTCCTGAGGTCAGTTCATTCCTCACAGCCAACAGGCAAACGCCTCAGATGGGTGTGGGTATGAGACACGCTATAAGATACATCAGGACTTTTTAGTTTTTATTATTTTTTTATTTCTTAATTTTGCACTGACCTGTTGTATTATTTTTCTTCTTGCCTTTGATATTTTAACATAGACACAATATACTGTATATAACTCAGAGACACAGTTATAATCATTTCCCCCCTTAAATAACCTTCAATTTTGAATTTGTTTTCCGGCTCGCTGACGGAGCGTACGTGACCCTCGGTTGTTTCTGAAGCATTGCGAGGTGGCCGAGCTCTAAATACTGTGGGACTCTGTGGGTTTACTGTGGGTTTTTGGTTGCGTCCTCTGCAGTCTACTCAGCGATTAGACTGAGCAGGTCTTAACTGTGTTAGCAGATATTCTGTGATCTGGTTCCAGTGGGGCTGAAAGACCAGACATCTCTAGTTTGAAGCTTTAAGACTGTTGTTGATTCCAGCTTGTCAGAGACATGAATGTGCAGCTGACACTGCAGCAGGAAGCTGTTTCACCAGTCACTGCTGATTCCTTATATTTTTCCTGAACTGTTGCTCAGAGGTGTCACTGTCTCGTCATCCTGCTTCAGTTCTCAGTCATATGTTGTACAGCAGCTTTTTGTTTTCCCAGTATCAAACAAAACCTTTACACAAGCTGTGGCCTAGAGGTTGGAGAAGAGCAAACCTCTCCGCCCTCCGACTGGGCCCAGCCACGGAGTGTTTTCTACGTGATTATAGAAACGTGTCCGTCTTGTGTTGAATTCATTCAGTCTCTTTGTCTTCGTCCTTGTCAGACAGCAGAGCTGAAGTCTCAGGCCCAGCAGTGTCCCGTCAGCATCTCCACCCAGATGACCGGCATCGGCTGCTACGTCTCCTGTCTCAACGACAGGCTGGTCACGGTCACCCCCGGCAACTACATCACAGCTGAGGAGTACCACGACAGGCGGCTGAGAGCTGTGGGTGAACGCACCATGATGTTTTTTATACGTGACCCTTGGTTGTTTCTGCTTGTTTTATTCCAGTAATTTAGCAATGAGAACTACAACCAGTGTTGGACCCACTGCTGCTGGAACAAAAATGAAAGCGTCACGTATGGAAGATGTGATATCCTGTCATATGATTAAAAATCCTGCGGTGGTGACCTGCTTCCCTCCTCTCTGGTCACCCAGGTGATCCGTCTGCAGTCGTTTGCTCGGCGCTGGTTGGCCCGGCAGGAGGTGGACCGGCTGCGGAGGGAGCGGGACCGGCGGATGGCCTGGCTGGAGGTGCAGGAGAGGAGGAGGAAGGAGGAGAAAGAGGAGCAGCTGAGAGACCGACGCCAACGCTGGATGAACCCAGAGAGGAGGGAGGACTTCAACCTGCTGTACCAGGCTCTAGAGAGTATATATTAACTTATATCATTATGATTTATATGGGAAAGCCGCAAATCCTCACATTCAAGAAGCTAGAAACTACACAGTTGGGCCATTTAATTTATATTTATTTTTTTATTTATAAAATGCAGAAAATGTAATTTCTAACTATTGCCTAAAGCTGCTATCCGTATGAAGTAACATGAAAAGAAAACAGTCAAGTACAAGTACCTCTAAGGTGTACTGAAGTACCATATGTGAGTAAATGTCCTTAGTTACCTTCCACAGCTGCTCTGTTGGAGAGCTGTGTGCTGATTAAAGTGTGTGTGTCACAGGGTGGAGGAGCGAGGAGGAGCAGCGGATCAACTCGTCCCTGCGAGGAGCCGAGAGGAAGGAAGCTCTCTGCTCGCTGCTGAAGCAGGAGATGCAGCTCATCGCCGACATCGGACGCCATCGCATCGCCGCTCAGAGCAAAAACTATGACAAAGCTGTGAGGAACTTCCTGGACAAGGTCAGAGGTGCTGAGGTGCTGCTTAGTGCTGTGGTGGTGGCTGTAAGGGCCGCAGGACGAGCAGCAGACACAGTGGGTGTAGGAGTTGTAGCCTTCTGTTAGTTCTGCAAGACTAGCAGTAGCAGTAGTAGTGGTAGTATGAGGAGGAGAATCAGTAAGAATAGCAGTAGTCAAAGTTGTAGTTGTAATACCAGTGCCAGTAGCAGTAGTAGTAATAACACTAGTAGTGTTAATAGTTAGTAGTGTTAATTTGCATCAGTCTTAATCGTAATGTCGTGGCCAGGTGTCACAGCAGTATTACCAGCAGCAGTGTGACGGTGTTTTCAGTGTGCGGCTCCTCATCGCTGGCGAGCAGCGGACGGTCGAATGATCGAGATGGACAGTGAACACACCATCAGAGCCAAACAGCTGCGAGATCTGTACAGCGAGCTCAGCGTGTCGGCTGCGAGCCAGGAGCAGAGACTCCAAGTCCTGATGACACTCAAACACACCGTCAAGGTACCACACGCTCACACACACACACACAGCTCAAACATTTAATGGTGCCGCGTCAGTGTGTGATAATCTCTGCTGTCTGCTCCGCCACGTGAGTCTGTGTCTGCGGAAACAGGAAGTTAACCAGCAAGCAGAAGGCGTCCAACTCAGTTCTTAGCATCAGAGAAATGTTATCAGTGACTGTGTGTACTGAAGCTAACACTACACTGCGTTGTGTAGTTTCCTCGCCCGATTCTCAGCACTTAATCGCAAGGCACCTTCCTAACCCCACCTGCAGCCACACGAAAGCAAAGGTTTCACAGGGTTTCTATAAAAGCTCTCTGGGCCCCCGCAGAGAAAAGTTCAGAATGACACAACATGTTGAAGTGGAGCTGCTAGAAGTGAAATACATACAGTTTGCTAAATGAAATAACATTTGCTTTCACTGGAAAGCATACAGATTGACAACACGTAGGAGACCCTGAATAAATAGGAACTAACGCCTGTGGAGCTGCCGTGCTCTTCAGTGTCTCATAGTTCTCATAGGATATGGTGGGAGTTTTTAATGGTTGGTATGTCACAACTCATCTGTTCTTCTTTTATCAGAGCTACCTGAACTGTTTTCTGTTATGTTACTTTTGGTAGCCTGATGATTTTTATCCTTACTGGACAGGAGCATGAGTGTCAGCTGACGCGGGACATCGTGGATTTGATTGACAGGGAGGTGGACCTGATGACTCGAGGCGTTAAGGCAGCGAGTCTGGAGGGGCTTAGAACGAGGATCTCCACTCTGTTCCTCCAATACATCAAAACACCAGCGTTTAACCCTGAGGTGGCCAAGCTGCTGAAGGTGCGCAAAAAGGCCTGCTGGTCTGAGATCATGTCCACACTCAGGTATAAGTGGCATATGAACTATTCTAAATCTTCCCCAGGTTCCCCAGAATCCCTCCCAGCTGAAGAACAGCATGTTCCTCTGTCGGGGCTGCAACCGCTACCTTCACTCTGCCAGCTTCAGCCCGTCCACCAGCGGCCGTCTGAGCGGTCGGTGCCGCGACTGCGCCACACTCAACAACATAGCAAGACCCCGCGATGACTTCTCCTGCTACAAAAACATCCTGAAGAGGCTGAGGACCGACGAGCAGCAGCTCAACCCGGAAGCCAAGATCCCCTTCCTGCTGCAGGTGATCTGTCGGTCAGAGGCTGCGAGCTTCAAGAAGATTCTTTCTGTTTCCCGTACAGTTAGCTGTGATGGACACCCGAAACAAGATGTCTGCCTGTGTGTCCTGTCAGGTGGAGGATGTGCGGTACCTGGTGGATGTGGTCTGGACGTCCTGCTCCGCCCTTGATGCCAGCAGCGACGTCTACAACCTGGTGTTTGTCCGCTGGGAGCGTCAGAGGGACTGGAGCCCTTGGAACTGCATCCTGCTGTCCAAAGAAGAGACTTCAGCTCACATGGAGGTGGACGATGTCCACAAGGTGTGTCCACACAGCCACCTGCACTCACATCACACATGTGGGCACAGAGATCAGGGTCTTCAGTGGTACTGCTGCTCTTACCGATACTGCCTACTGGTACTTCAGTGGTACTCTTATTGGTTCTTTTTGATATATTTTTAAGATAAACAAGGACAAAAATAAAGAACAGAATCCCCACGGCTTTATTTTATAAATGAACTCCCGTCAGCTCATTAGTAACTTGATTCTTTTAATGGAAAGAGTGACACAGATTTTACTCAAAATCTGCCAAATAAAATATGACGTATTGTTATTCATTAAACTATCCAGCATTATATGAGAATTAAAAGCGCCGCCCAGAAAACAGAAGTGAAGCAAATGCAAGTAAAGCTTCTCATCACTCTTCACAAAATATAAAGTAATGCAGAAGCGGACTTGTGGCCGACAGTTCAGACGACATTCTGACCTTTTCAGAGTGGACTCGTGAACACACCCGGAATAACGAGCTAATCATTAACGCGAGTTCATGTGGTTCACTTAACTCCTTGTGTGGAGCATACCTGTGACAAGGTGAGCTACGAGCTCGGCCACGTTTCTCCACCTGTGTGTGACGCACCTGTTGCACCTGTGGCAGTGAGCTTTGTGGGCATCGACTCTGACGGAGTTTAACAACACATTTCACTGTTTAGCTCTTTAGGTCTCTCTCTGGCACTTTGTTTGGTCTTGAGTAAAAAAGCAGCTGCTGAAGTTTGGACTGCAGCTGCTACACAAACTGAGCCTCCCTCCTGTGTGTGTGTGTGTGTGTGTGTGTGTGTGTTCAGGCATATGAGGTCGCCTTCATCCGCGGGATCCAGCAAAAACACACGCTGGCTCGGCGCCACTTCAGCCAGATCTCCGTCGTGGCCGAGTACCTGGACTCTCAGCCGGCCACTGCCCTGGGCAACCAGCTTGTCTCCAAGCCCGTCACCATGGCGACAGGCGGCCATGCCATCGACACCTCGCCGGCCTCAGCTCATTAACACCCTGCAGTTTAATGTCTTCTGTCACTGTTTCCTCCTGCGCTCATGTTGTCTGCCACTTTCTAACATATTCTGTGTGAACTTCATGAGTTGTCCTCCTGGTTTGGACTCGTTTGGGTGCATTTGTTTGGAAAATGGGATGTATTTGACATGTGCACACTGGTGTCCAGGGCTCAACTTCTGCAAAGAATTCTAAACTGAGGTGATCCTAACATCCGTCTTCTAAATTTCTCTTTTGGGTGTTTTCAACAGCATCGAAACTTAAGCCTGAAATGGACAAGAAGTGAGAAACAATTAAGATAATGAATGTTTGTGTTTGCCATTTCATTTTACGCCTCCATACGTTAACATTGAGCAAAATCAATCTTGACAACAACAAGACGAACACTTCAAACCCACTGAACAGTTAGATGGATGGATAGATAGATACTTTATTAATCCCGAGGGAAATTCAGTTTGTCTGTGAACAGAAACCAACATCTCACTGCAGCAGAAGGTGAGGAAAGCCTCAGCATTTTGTCCACCATGACGTTGCATTCACACGTTTACTCATGATGAGAGAAGTGACCACTGAGACGCTTCATGGACCGATCGCTCAACGACTCAATTTGTAAATAAAGCTTAAAATCTCGTGTCTGTCTCATGTATTTAACAGACAGACGTGAACCCCACAGCAGAGGTCCTTTATTTTGAAAGTCTAACTGGCTACATTAGATATTCCTTATGAGTAGCGTCATGTTCGAAGCTTAGGCGTATTTGATGAATTTGGAGTCGGGACGTGATGCTGCGTGCAGGTGTTGGCTCAGTTCGTGACTCGCTTCACACTCACCTCATCTACTTTCCATAATCATTGGATTAGTTAGTAATTGGGGGCAGCCGTTGCCTAGAGGTTGGAAAAGCGGCTTGTGATCGGAAGGTCATTGGTTCGATTCCCCCACCGGATGGGCAGGAAAAATTTGAGTGTGGTGGAGTGATAATGTCCCCACCCCCCATTGCAGCCCACTGCTCCTGTGTTTCACTGCATGTTGCGTGTGTGTGTGTTTCAATCAGTGATGGGTTAAATACAGAGAAGTCATTTCCCAGCTTGGGATTAATAAAGTAACTTAAATCTAAAAAATGAATCAACGTGGTCAAGTCTGTAGTTGTTGTTCAGGCCCACCCAAGCCTCCACATGAATGTGTTGAAGTGGTGTGAGGTATCTAAGGAAGCTTCATCCAATCCATCATCTCAGATACTTCCAGCTTGTGTGGTAAGCTCAGGGAAAATAACATTTTGATAATCAGAAGCGTTAGCCAAAGGTCACGAATAGAGTTAGCAACTGTTTAACGGCCCTCTAGGAATTTAAAGATAAGGAGTTAAAAGTACACCTGAAGACAAATGTGACGCAGTGTGACGAGCTGTCGTATGACACCACACAGAGCAGAAGGTGATGTATTGCTCTCGCAGTCCTCGCCGTCTTCACGGGACGTTTCTTTGTCTCACAGTCAGGTGGTGTCCGGACGCTCGTGTCTAAACCTACTGGCCTTTACTTCAAACCCCCAGTGATACGTGAGGCTGAGCCACCATCAGACGGGTTTCAAGCTGATGTGAGGTAATTAGCCTTGATTAAAAATATGTATACTGAAAAGGCAAACCAGGCTGAAAATCTGAAGTGTTCACAATTTGTAAACATTCATATGCAGTGACAAAAAACTGATTCATTCATTTTCTGATTCATGCAGAGTGAAAGTCACAAAAGGTGCAGTGTGGAGGATTTAGAAGCAGAAATGGAATATTCAGAATTATGTTTGGTTCGTCTATAATCACGTATCCTTCATTAGTACATCACAGGAGGCATCTTTCATTGGATGGCTTTCGGTCAAAAATTGGAACACTCAACAAAACTCACACAAAATATCACGTAAACCAGAGTTAGATGAGTAGATGTTTATCAGCTCCACCAGGACGAACCAACCCCTGTCTTCATATAGATTATCTTTGCAATTAATTGATTAGAAAATGTGAAAGTTGCTCATCGCAAATCTTCAAGTTGTCCAACCAGCAGCTCACAACCTAAAGACTCTGCATTCAGAAAAGCAGCAAAAGCACTGGCTAATCCATTGATCGAGTAATCGTTGCTGGTCAAGCTGAGCACAAACACAGGAAACGGGGAGAATCTGCCAGCACAGATCTATCAAAAGAAGAAAATCCATCCCCAGCAAACCAAGTACCATAAATCCCCTGATACTGCCGCTTTGAAGTGTCATAAATTAAAAGCTATGTGACTTTTTTATCTCCCCTCTGTGTTACTGCAGAGATAACCGGCAATTAGAAAGCAGGTTTGGCGTCTTGCTCAAGAAAACACGTAACCTGTGACCTTCGAGGGTTGGAGGCTGAGTCTCTGAAAAGAAGGTCAGCTCGACACCAGGACGGCCATGAGCCTCTGAGTTGTCTTTTAGCCTCAAAACCGCTGGATTACAACCAGATCCTGCCCAAGAGAGCAAAGACAAGACCAGAAGAAACAGAATGCTGGAGGGATGGAGCAGAGCGCTGAGGAACTATCACAGGCTGGCCATGATTGTTCTCTCGCCTCTGCTGCTGCTTCCTCTTCCTCTTGTCATCGGGACCAAGGTTAGTCTGCTTTACATGCCTGCAACCAGACGAGTGCACAGAGCAGCAGTAACGCTCCTCTGAATCGAACTCAGGGCATGAAAGAACTTTGAAAGACATTGAAAGATTATGATCTATTTGTCTTATGATGTTCTACTGCACTGTTGTTATCTCTGAAGACAAAGTTAGAAATAAGCTGGTGATGAAAGTGACGTATCTTGCGCCTTAAGGGCCATATATTTTTCTCCAGACCAACCAGTCCTAAACCAGAGCAGGTGAGTGTTGGACTTACGTAATCATCACATACACCTGTCTCGCACACTGTCATAAAACAAAAACATAACGCACACAGAAGTCAGTGGCTTTCAGGGCAGCCAAAGCTTTCCTGCAGCAGAAGCTGGTGGACGTTAGAGGAACTGCAGGATGCGAACAGTGTAAAGCGTTGCTGTAAATGAGTGGCTGCTGATTGGTTCTTTATGTGGTAAACTAATTTAAACTGAATGCGTGCACATTTTTGCTTTAAATCCTGTACGACAGGTAAACGCACCTACCTCTGTGTGTTTCGTCCCTGCAGGAGGCAGAATGTGCCTTTGTGTTGCTGCTGATGGCCATCTTCTGGGTGGCCGAGGTGATTCCTCTGCCCGTGACCGCCATGTTCCCCGCCATCTTGTTCCCCGTGTTTGGCATCATGAAGTCATCGGACGTGAGTACATCAGTCTGTTTTCTGGCCACGCTGTTCTTCAACTTAAAGGGACAGTTCACCCCAAAGTCAAAAACTACGCATATTTCCTCTCCCCTGTAGTGCCGTTTATCCGTCCGGATAGTTTTGGTGTGTGGCGTGGAGTTTTGGAGTCACCTGTAGAGACGTCTGCCTTCTGTTCAGCATAAATTAAAAATACATGTGACGATGTCTCTTTCCTTAAATCATGACCCGGTTGCTCAAAATAATCCACAGAGCTTGTTGCGAGCAGTTTCATGTAGGGACTATTTTCTTTGGCAGAAGGAAACGTGCATCTACCCAAAGACGAGAGGCTCGTGTCCGTGACGAGGCGGGATGTAAACATTAATGTGTGGTAACATGGAAAGTAAACAGAAAATGTCATCTCCAAAACAATCTGGGTGGATAAATTGCACTGCATGTAAGAGGAAAAATGTCTACTTTTGATTAACAAGGAAACTAAATGAAGTCACAGCCTGCGTGTTTGTGCTCGTTTTGGTCATTTGTGCTTCTGTTTGTTTATTTTGGCATCTTCTCTGCTGCTTGGTTTGAGTTTCCTCAGTCATTAACACGAATAAAAGCCAGCATCTGAACAGTTTTCCCGCCTTCTTTGTCCCCTCTGAGCCCACAGCAGCGCTCTCGTATCACTCCGCCTCTGTTCCTCTTCCAGGTGGCGAAGGAGTACTTTAAAGACTTCCACTTCTTGCTGGTGGGGGTCACCTGCCTCGCCACGTCCATCGAGAAGTGGGGTCTCCACCGCAGGATCGCCTTGAGGCTCGTCCTCATGGTGGGAGTCAACCCTGCATGGTGAGCGCTGCCCTGTGTGAACCGCTTCCCGCCTCAGCGTGTCACGCAGCAGGAGAATTTCTGTTGTTTTGCTGACGTTTTTGGTGTCGTACAACAACGTCGATTACATGTCTGTGGCTCGTTTGGATGTGTTAACGGAGGCTTCATGGCTCCACCTCACGCCGTCTTGTATCTGCATTTCTGTCTGAGCTGTGTGAATTTAAAAAGCAGATTCTTCTCTCTCCGATTTGGCCGGGTGTCCTCACACAGACAGGTTTGGGGATTTTCTCACCCCAAAGCCTTCCTGAGTCATTGTCCAGAGAGCTGGCTCGCTGTTTCAGCGGGTGTCAGTGGCTCAGGAAGTGACAGCGTGTGGTGGTGCACATGAGGTTCTTGTGGATGTTCCTGCTCTGAGCGCCACGCTGTTGTCTCCAGGCTGATGTTGGGCTTCATGTCCGGCTGTGCGTTTATCTCCATGTGGGTCCAAAACACGTCGGCTGTTACCATGGTGATGCCCATCGTGGAGGCTGTTCTCCAGCAGATCCTGAAGGCCAAGGAGGGGGGATGTGCCGGTGAAGACAACCCCACCCTGCAGCTGGACGGTACCTGGATCAACGCATTGCTCTGTCTTTCTGCAGAATGTGAACACACACACACACACACTGAACTCATTTGACCTCACAGTACTTATTTGTACTGTATTTTCTGCGTTGTGTGGGCTCTCCAACCTCAGTGTTTTTAATGAATACATTAATGTGTAGTCCTGGATTAAATAAGAGGGGAGGGAATTGCAGTTTCGATAATTCATGAGCAGCAGCCTGGCTTAGTTTCCATAAAACTAACTGACAGAGTCTGTTGTTTGTGCAGAAACTGACGGCCATGTTGAAAAGATGAAAGAATCTGTGAGGTACGTGAGGGATGGTTCACTGCTGCTCGGTCATCACTGCTGTCCTCTCCTGGTGCCTTCACTGTCCCTCTGTGGTGTTTGTGCTGTTCTCACTGTATTCCTCTTGTACCTCAGTGGCCAGCGGTGTTCAGATGCTCCTGAAGAGACGGTCACTTGTGTCCAGATGCAGACCGCGTCGCAGCCCGCTGCAGCTCAGGTTGGTCCGCCACTGATCCCGATGCTTCTGCAGCTCCTCATACTGCTTCTGCTAGCACTTCTGATGCTGGTAGCTTCTGCTGCTGCTGTTTCTGCTGTTTCTGGTTGCTAACAATTGAAAAAGTTTCACAATGGGTAGACATCAGCGCAGACACAAAGGTGGCTCTGCACACCACGACTGCGTGGTTGTACTCCAGTGCAGTCGCTGTTGGTAGGCACCCGACTCGCTGGTAAACCCAGAGCAGAAGAAGAAGGCGCCGCACGAAGTTGTTGTGTTCACGACATCAAACTCCTGCACCATCAGTTCCACTACAACTTCTGCTGTTATTATAAACATGATTGTTAGTGCCATCATAATGATACTGCGATTACTACTAAAGCTGCGTCTGACTCCATGTTTTGCAGCTCTGATTCATACTTCTACTGCTTGTCCTGCTTCCACCAGCAGTACTGCCACGAATGCAGCCTCTAATGGGCCGTTTGTCCCTCTGTGTGGTCTTGCAGGTTGCTGCAGCTCCCAGCAGGAGCAAACAGGACCTGATGGTTTGTAAAGCCATGTGCATCGGCTTGGCGTACTCCTCCAACATCGGAGGCATCAGCACGCTGCCCGGCACGTCGCCCAACCTCATCTTCTCTGAGTACCTCAACCAGTGAGTGTAGATGTGTGAGACAGACAGAAGGACAAGTAAAAGGGGGACGGAAGCTTCAGTGTGCATTTTAAACAAATGTAAATGAATCCACTTCAGACTGTGTCTTTAAATCCAGGATTTACCCGAACTGCAGCTGCATTAACTTTGGGAACTGGCTGCTGATGTGCCTGCCCATCAGTGTGATCATGCTGCTGCTGACGTGGATGTGGCTTTACTGGCTCTTCATTGGCTCAGAGTGAGTGTCAACACGCCGTCTGCTCCACGTTCACCTCCCAGCTAAACCTTTATTCTTCAAAAACATTCAAAGAACCTGAATGTGAAGTGACTTGATGGACGTTTGATCAAATCACAGAACTCCATGACGCCTGCTTTCATCTCAGCACAGCCTGAGATGGAAGCGTGAGTGCAACGCTAATGTTAGCATTAGCAGTGTGATGCTAATCAGACAGGTTAACCGTGGACGCCGCTGGCTTCCGCACATGCTCAGTAACATTTTCATCGGAGGGTCAGCGCTGTGTGCTCTCAGTGTGCTTTTAACCAATCACAGTCAATCATTTAGTTCACTGTCAGCACTTGTCTGTCACCTGTCAATAATATGATCTGTCTGAACACACACACACACACACACACAGCCTCGGGTTCCCGTGGCGACGTGGAGGAGAGCAGTCTGAGAAAGACAGAGCAGCAAGAAGCGTGATAGAAGACGAGTACAAGCGGCTGGGACCGATGAGGTGATCACTAATCCATTCATGTGTTTATTATATTTATTTATATATACATTCATATTTATGTTCACTTATTCACTCGTATGTTCAGTCATTTATTGATCAGGCATCCCTTCATTCAGTCATCCTTTCATTCCTCCAGTCAGTCAGTTAAATCTACATTCATTCATTCATCCATTCATCGATCCAAGTGGACATATTACGCTTATGTTCAGGCTCCTGTCTTTCCTTTAGGTGTCTAATACAACATTACAGTTCAGAAAGCACATTACTGCTCTCCCCGTCTTCCACTCGAGCTGGACGTCTTCGACACGTCTCTATCAGAAACAGTCCTCTGACGTCCTCAGGTGGGAGCAGTCCAAGGCTTCTGTGTGAAATCTTTGAGCGGTTAAACTGCTCAGCTCACAGGCTCTCGTCTCGGGCAGACATTTCCACTGCTTTCAGGTTTACAGATGTTGGACAGTCGTCCGTCCTCGCCACAGTTGTCTTCTTTGCTTGTACCTTTAATAATGTCAAACAGCAAAGTGGGTGGGATTTGAGCCCACCTGGAGGCGGTGAAGTGTTCCGAGGTGACGTCGGTGAGTTAGGAAAGGCTGGACTGCCGATGAGGAGCTTCAGGTAGCTCAGGACTGTTTTCTCTGGGAGACGTTTACAGGCTTTATTAGCACAGAACAAGTGAGGTGACACATTAAAGGTCAGTCTGTCCGTCAGTCTGTCCACTCAGTCAGTCAGTCAGTCCGTCAGCCCGTCAGTCAGTCAGTCAGTCAGCCCGTCAGTCAGTCAGTCAGTCAGTCAGTCTGTCAGTCAGTCAGTCAGCCAGTCAGTCAGTCAGTCAGTCCGTCAGTCTGTCCGTCAGTCAGCCCGTCAGTCAGTCAGTCCGTCCGTCCGTCCGTCAGTCAGTCAGTCCACTCAGTCAGTCAGTCAGTCAGCCCGTCAGTCAGTCCGTCAGTCAGTCAGTCAGTCAGTCAGCCCGTCAGTCCGTCAGTCCGTCCGTCCGTCCGTCAGTCAGTCAGTCCACTCAGTCAGTCAGTCAGTCAGCCCGTCAGTCAGTCCGTCAGTCAGTCAGTCAGTCAGTCCGTCAGTCAGTCCGTCAGTCAGTCAGTCAGTCAGTCAGTCCACTCAGTCAGTCCGTCAGTCAGTCCACTCAGTCAGTCAGTCAGTCAGTCAGTCAGTCAGTCCGTCAGTCAGTCAGTCAGTCAGTCAGTCCACTCAGTCAGTCCGTCAGTCAGTCCACTCAGTCAGTCCGTCAGTCAGTCCGTCAGTCAGTCAGTCCACTCAGTCAGTCCGTCAGTCAGTCCACTCAGTCAGTCAGTCAGTCAGTCAGTCAGTCAGTCCGTCAGTCAGTCAGTCAGTCAGTCAGTCCACTCAGTCAGTCCGTCAGTCAGTCCACTCAGTCAGTCCGTCAGTCAGTCCGTCAGTCAGCCCGTCAGTCCACTCAGTCAGTCAGTCAGTCAGTCCGTCAGTCAGTCAGTCAGTCAGCCAGTCAGTCAGTCAGCCAGTCAGTCAGTCAGTCAGTCCGTCAGTCTGTCCGTCAGTCAGCCCGTCAGTCAGTCAGTCCGTCCGTCCGTCCGTCAGTCAGTCAGTCCACTCAGTCAGTCAGTCAGTCAGCCCGTCAGTCAGTCCGTCAGTCAGTCAGTCAGTCAGTCAGTCCACTCAGTCAGTCCGTCAGTCAGTCCACTCAGTCAGTCCGTCAGTCAGTCCACTCAGTCAGTCAGTCAGTCAGTCAGTCCGTCAGTCAGTCAGTCAGTCCACTCAGTCAGTCAGTCAGTCAGTCAGTCAGTCAGTCAGCCCGTCAGTCCACTCAGTCAGTCAGTCAGTCAGTCCGTCAGTCAGTCAGTCAGTCAGCCAGTCAGTCAGTCAGTCCACTCAGTCAGTCCGTCAGTCAGTCCGTCAGTCAGTCAGTCAGTCAGCCCGTCAGTCAGTCAGTCAGTCCGTCAGTCAGTCAGTCAGTCAGTCCGTCAGTCAGTCAGTCAGTCCACTCAGTCAGTCAGTCAGTCAGTCTGTCCGTCAGTCAGTCTGTCCGTCAGTCAGTCAGTCAGCCCGTCAGTCAGTCAGCCCGTCAGTCAGTCAGTCCACTCAGTCAGTCAGTCAGTCAGCCCGTCAGTCAGTCAGTCCACTCAGTCAGTCCGTCAGTCAGTCCGTCAGTCAGTCAGTCAGTCAGCCCGTCAGTCAGTCAGTCAGTCCGTCAGTCAGTCAGTCAGTCAGTCCGTCAGTCAGTCAGTCAGTCCACTCAGTCAGTCAGTCAGTCAGTCTGTCCGTCAGTCAGTCTGTCCGTCAGTCAGTCAGTCAGCCCGTCAGTCAGTCAGTCCACTCAGTCAGTCAGTCAGTCAGCCCGTCAGTCAGTCAGTCCACTCAGTCAGTCAGTCAGTCAGTCAGTCAGTCCACTCAGTCAGTCAGTCAGTCAGTCCACTCAGTCAGTCAGTCAGTCAGTCAGTCCGTCAGTCAGTCAGTCAGTCCACTCAGTCAGTCAGTCAGTCAGTCAGTCAGTCCACTCAGTCAGTCAGTCAGTCAGTCAGTCAGTCAGTCAGTCCGTCAGTCAGTCAGTCAGTCCACTCAGTCAGTCAGTCCGTCAGTCAGTCAGTCAGTCCACTCAGTCAGTCAGTCAGTCAGTCTGTCGGTCAGTCAGCCCGTCAGTCAGTCAGCCCATCAGTCAGTCAGTCAGTCCACTCAGTCAGTCAGTCCGTCAGTCAGTCAGTCAGTCAGTCAGTCAGTCAGCCCGTCAGTCAGTCAGTCAGTCCGTCGGTCAGTCAGTTGTATTACTGTTCATTCATTTTCAGTTATTCATCCAGTCATCCCCTCATTGATCCTCTCTCGTGTTCTTGTCTTGTCATCGTGTCATTCAGTGACTCATCTGTTTTTGCCTTCCCTCCAGCTGTCAGGAGGTGTTCACCGCTGTGGTTTTCCTGCTGATGGTGCTGTTGTGGTTGACCAGGTCTCCAGGTTTCATCCCGGGCTGGGCGTCCCTCTTCCCTCAGTGAGTCCCACAGACGCCATCCTGAGCGCCTCACTGGATCAATCCGCCGCGCAAATTAGTGCTGAACAAATAGGGACTTTCCCCAAGTCTGATGAGACTGCAGTGAGCGGGAATTACTGAGGCCTTTTGTAAGAGCACAACCTTTAATCTGAGAACTGTTTTTAAATATTAATTTATATCTTCAGCAGGAATCAGTGGGCACAGGAAGTCTGTAGATTCATACACTATTGGCTTTGGTCTTTTCATTGAATATATTTTTAAAAGCTAAAGTGAGAGCCACAACTCTGAGTGTTTCATCTGCTCTCTTCTCTTTTCCAGCATCAGTGTTATTCATAAAGCTCAAAATCATAAATCACAAAGTCGCCTCAGCGTCGATTTATAAGATATGGCCGGAAATTCAACCATCATCAACAGAGTCACGACGTTAAGTCAAAGATGTCTCGGTGTTTCCCGCCCCGTCTTCTCGTCCCCCGTCTCTTACCGGTAGCTATAGCTACGGCCAAAGACAACCACAGCACACAGCATTGGTGGTTCCTGTGGTGATGTGCTGCCTCTTGTATTCCATATGGAACTAATGTAATGACTGTAACGAGACTCGGCGTCCCGGCTGATCCGTTTCTTCTGTTCTTGTCTCGAGCAGCCACTCGGGCCACATCACCGACGCCACCGTGGCTCTGCTGCTGGGCCTCCTCTTCTTCATCCTGCCTGCCTACGGACCCTCCACAAAATATGGTGAATTCGCCAGACGCGACAGTTTAGCTGTGATTGGTCGATCGCTCTGATGTAACATCCACATCAGCAGGTCACCAGATGTAAAGTACATTTAGTCAAGTACTCTACCATAGGCCTGTTAGTTGTTAGTAAGCTGTTAGTAAGCTGTGATCATTATATAGAGAGACAGCATCTGCCTGTCTGCCTGTTTGCCTGCCTGCCTGTCTGTCTACCTGTCTGCCTGCCTGCTTTCTCTGCCTGTCTGTCTGCCTGCCTGTCTGTCTGTCTCTCTGCCTGTCTGTCTGCCTGTCTGTCTCTCTGCCTGCCTACCTGGTTGTCTGTCTCTCAGCCTGCCTGCCTGTCTGCCTGCCTGCCTGTCTCTTTGCCTGTCTCTCTGCCTGTCTGCCTGCCTGTCCGTCTCTGTGCCTTCCTGCCTGTCTGTCTCTCTGCCTGTCTGCCTGCCTGTCTCTCTGCCTGCCTGTCTGTCTCTTTGCCTGTCTGTCTGTCTGCCTGCCTGCCTGTCTCTCTACCTGCCTGCCTGTCTGTCTGCCTGTCTCTCTACCTGTCTGTCTGCCTGCTTTCTCTGCCTGCCTGTCTGTCTCTCTACCTGCCTGCCTGTTTGCCTGTCTGTCTGTCTGTCTCTCTGCCTGCCTGTCTGTCTGTCTCTCTGCCTGCCTGCCTGTCTGTCTGTGAAGATGAGCCGGATGTGTCTGTATCTCCGTCAGAGGCTCTGATCTCCTGGGCGGAGTTTCAGGCCGTCATGCCGTGGAAGGTGGCCCTGCTGGTGGGTGGAGGCTTCGCGCTCGCTGAAGGCACAAAGGTGAGGTGTGTCACCTGGCGAGAAAGACGATCTGAGACGAGACATAACTGAAATAAAACTAAACTCTCAGGGAAGGAAATACTCGAAAAGACTGAAAGGCTCACGTTTATTGACTGGAGACGCGTGCTGGTCTGGTTTGGGAGAAACCAGACACCTTGAGAACCTGAAGACGAGTCGTCAGTCATCATGACGTGTGTGTGTGTGTGTGTGTGTGTGCAGGAGTCAGGCCTGTCTTTGTGGGTGGCCGAGCTGCTGACGCCTCTGGGTGATCTGCCGGTATTTGCCACCATCACGGTCGCCTGCATCATCGTCACCACGGTAACAGAGGTGGCCAGCAACGCCGCCACCATCACCATCTTCCTCCCCATCCTGTCTCCTCTGGTGGGTTCACATCTCCTCAGTCAGCCGTCATTACTGTGAATTGATTTATCCTCATCCAGTTACTGTCATTTATGTCTCATAAGTGTCCTAATCGTCCGTGAAGACGTTTCAGATTTTCTTTTGTTATTTCTCGTTACCTTCGGTTCTGTTCTTACTCTTCATCCCGCACTTCCCCATATTCTTGCATACTTGGCTAATGGGACAGAACCTGAACAGTGGAGTCATGTGATCAGAAACGTACGAAAGGTCATCATCAGAAGCTTTCATCAGAAGGTTAACAGCAGTTGATGGTTCGCGGTGGCGAGCGCAGGGTGGCTACGTCACTTCCTGTTCAGGAGACAAAGCAGCACACACACAACGCGGTGCATTCGGTTCTGTTTCAGAGGGAGGCAGAGCAGCAGTGTGTGACAGCTAAGTGAGATGCCGGACAGGAAGCTGGCTCTCTTTTAACCTGGACAGATCACCATGGTAACCCGTGCTGCAGACCTGACCTGCCGATGTTCAGACATTCGAACGGAGCTGCTCCTTCACTAACTCTCGTCCGCATGGTTTTCTCTGTGAGCGATGCAGTGACATGATGAAGTAATTACAGCAGCACAGAGTGTGTGTGTGTGTGTGTGTGTGTCTAAGTAAATACATACATACATACAGATGTTTGTGTTCCCTTCAGGCGGAGGCCATCCACGTCAACCCGCTGTACGTCCTGATCCCCACCACCCTGTGCACGTCCTTCTCCTTCCTGCTCCCAGTGTCCAACCCGCCAAACGCCATCGTGTTCGCCTACGGACACATCAGCATCACGGACATGGTGAGTGTGGTTTTACGTCGCTGCTTCACAAACTGCACAAACGGCTCAGTGTGAGATGTAAACGTGTTAAACCTGATGGCCGCTGCAGGTGAAGGCGGGGCTCGGCGTCAATGTGATCGGCGTCCTGGCTGTCCTGTTGGCCGTGGCCACGTGGGGAGTCCCCTTATTCTCTCTGGACGTGTACCCTGACTGGGCGCCGGTGCTTCCTGAGTTCAACTCCACAGCACCGTGATGAAGGCTCCTCGTCCCTCAGGACGTCTTGAGGGCGTCTTCAGGGCGTCTTCAGAGTGTCTTCAGAGTGTCTTCAGAGTGTCTTCAGGGCGTCTTCAGGGCGTCTCCAGGGCCTTCTAAGGAGGCTCTGAAGTCCGTCTGTTTTACTCACTGAAACACAGAGGATTTATTGTTGTTGTTGTGCTTTGGTGTTTTTATTGACCCCAACACTCAGGAGCCCCTGACTGCTCGGCCACTGCAGCCAGTTTGTAAGCCTAAACATGTTAGATTTTATATAGAAATGTGTATTTATTACAGACAGTAAAGTATCTCCTGGAACTGTTTTTTCTTCATGTTGATGTTTCTTCTTTGTTGTTTTTGTTCAAGGAAAAAAATGAAACTCCCCAGTCTTTGTCCTCTGTCTCAGTGTAAATAAAGTTTGAATGAATGTATGCAAAATAGCACACAATAACACACACTGCACCTGCACTCGAAGTACTGTGGTACAGTATAATTACTGGGCTGTGGTGTCAGTAAACGTAGCAGTGAATGAAAATCCTCCATGCTGGAAAGTCTTCAGTGTTGTTGCTTCATGCATGTGTTGCTCTGTAAACTCCTCCTGTAATTAAGTGGTGGTAAATCACATCAGAGAAACGCTGCCCTCTAGTGGCCGCAGTGTCTAAACGGGCTGTTCTCATGTAAATACACGGTGAGAATGTAAAACCTGAGCTAAAGTGGCGGCTCTGCTTGATGCGCTTCATCACGTTCCTGTGGCGCCTGAAGCTGGTAATGTTGTAGTGTGTGCTGAACTGCAGGGCTTTCTGATAGTTTGTCCATCCGCATTATGATTTTTTTTGTTGATATTTGTATCAATAAATACATTTTTGAGGACATGTTCGTATTATGACACAGATGCAGTACGTGAGGACATATTTAGTGTGAGAACTACAAGTTTTCCTTCCAGCTGTACATGCGTTGCTGCAGTCCCAAGTCAAAGATCGTCTCTGCAGAACGAGGACTCACACGGCGGGAGGGAAAGCCTCCCATTCCTGAGCTGCGAAAGGGGCCGCTCGTCTTCTTCGTTCATCTTCACCTGCGCTCTTGAATGTGGTTAATCGCATTAATTACTTTTGCTGCCATCTGCAGGCCTACATGAGATCTGTACAATCAAATTCCTGCATCACGACAAAACACAACACAAACCTTAATTAAAGTGAATCATGTACAGTATACATTATATAAAAAGCCCAACAGAGTTGTGCACAGTCCGTGGAGTGCAGTAGTTAAAGTTGTAGTCCTTGTTATTCTGGGTAATCATGTATGCCAATGCTAAAAACTTAGAAGAGTTTGGTTTCAAAGAGTTTATTGATCAGTCACACATTTGAAGCTAATGCCAGACTGAGGGTCTGAGGACCAGACTGTGCTGCTTTGCTGTAAAGACTGGAAAGCCCTTTGAGGGACATTTGTGACTGGGGGTTTGATATTTTGACAAAACAGACAAACACGTATTTACCTTTTGGCTTCTTTCTCTAAGACTGTAAGCTACATTTAGCTTAGCTTAGCACAAAGAGTGCAAACAGAGCAGCTAGCCTGACTTTGTCAGCAGAACTGTGATCAATTATGTTTAAACTTTTTGTGAGACTTAAACAAACAACATGTAATCAGATCAGATGAACTTTATTGATCCCACATTAGGGAAATTCACTTGTGTGAATTTGCTAATGCGTGAGGTTTGCTTTGCTTTGCTGAACAGACGCAAGCTAACGGAAGGCATTCAGTTTCCACTTTTTGTGCTAAACTAAGCTATGCAGCTTAGCCTCATCGTTACCATACAGACACAAGAGTGACATTTGAAGATATTTCAACATTCAAATGTCTAATTGATTAGATTTTTCAAATTTCTGTAGATGTTTAAGTAGGTGCAGGCCGACTTCTGTTCCCCATGTTTGACACAACGTTTAGACCTGAGAATTTTATTCAGGTGAGCGGTGCGTTTGACTTGGTCGCCCTTTTAGCCCGAAATGAGCATCGTTTGGGGTTATTCATAGTATAAAACGTAAAGGAGACTCGCGGTTTTGCGGTTGTCGAAACGCGGACAGAGTGAGACCTCTTCGCGGCTGTACTTCTGTCAGCTGCTACAGGTTGCTCACCTGTGTGCTGTAGCGCTCAGACTCAGTGCGCACGAGCTCCGTGCAGCAGCCACGGGAGGCGGGCGCGCGCTGCCATTCCGACACATCCCCGCGGCGACAACCCCCAAATATTAACCGTTAAAACTCCGCCCCCCCTCCCGAAAGAAAGTCGACGTTCCGCTCAGGTCGTGGATCCAAACACACCACCGACAGCGTCAGGAAAGGACCGTCGGTTGGGAAAGTGCGGTCGTTAACGCCACGTCGACTAAAACAAACAAACTAACGCTTCCACAGTTGTTTCTCTGTTTCCTGTCATCTGTCGGTCTGAAGCGGGGTCTCAGCGCCGTGAGCCATGCTGGACCCGTCCTCCAGCGAAGACACCGGCGGGGAGTCCGACCCAGAAGTTGTTCAGGAGGCTCCGCGGAAACCGGCTGCCTCTTCGGCGGGGAAACGAGGGGACAACAGTCGGCCGGGCGGCCAGCAGCGACAGCCTGTCGCACCTGGAGCTGCCCGCGGCAAAGGTGCCAAAGACAGCGGCGTTACAGGTGAAGAGGAGGAGAGGAGGGAGCGCGAGCGGGTCCAGAAGGAGGAAGAGGAGAGAAAGATTAAACTTCAGATTTATGTGTTCGTCCTGCGGTGCATAGCGTACCCGTTCAACGCCAAGCAGCCCACCGACATGGCCAGGCGGCAGCAGAAGGTGAGTCTGTGCCGCACACTGACACAACATGCACCTGTGGTCTGGTGCGGGGAGACCCGCTGGTAAACCTCCATTAGAAATGTGTTCATTTGAAACCGACTCGCTTGTCTGACGAAGAATTTGAAACAAACAGACAAACTGCAAGTCTTCTTGGAATCATAACGAGCCGCCGATTAATTCGTCATACATGTAACCAACAACAAGTCATTTATTTCAACTAAATAGTTTCTTTTGTCTTCGATCCTCCTGTTGCTTCCACGTTGTTGCCGTTCCAAAACACTCCATGGAAGGCCGACGGACACCATTGTCATCCAGCTGTAAAATTTGAAATATTTCGTAAACAAGAGTTGCATAACGAATGAAACGACGCCGAATTCAGCGTCCACTTGACTCGTTTAGTGTTCGGTTAGTGAGTCGTTTGTGCTCTGTGTGGTCGCCCGGTACGCCGCATGTCAATCTTAAAAGGAAGGAAATCCGAAAGGAGTCTGGTACGGGAGTGAAAGCTGTTAAAAGTGACATCCACTCCGCTCTTTGCGGTTTCATTTTTTAAAATTGCCTTTAAAAAAGCACATGTGAACGAACACCACCACCAGCATGCAATTCATGCATGCAGCTATCACCAAATTAGAAAAATCCCCCCTGAGTAAACCTTCGCCATTACAGAAATAAAAACACTTCCTCTTAAAATCCACTCTGTTTGTACTTTTCTGTAAGTTCAGTGTAATCTGTATTTGTGCCACAGCCCTTTAAATGCAAAGAGAAAGGCAACATTGAAGTTGTTCTGATGCTTATTACATCGCCTGCTGACGGAGTCCGCACACTGAGTGTGTCAGGGTGGATCTGTCCATGTGTTTGTGTGGTTTTAAGGCAGGCGTGAGGCTGTGCGTTCAGTCTGACGTCGCTGTGTCTTCGCTGTGGCTGCCTTGGATTGCAGGATGTGTTGAATTGCTGTCCTCGGCCGCACAGCATCCCAGGGCCGTTGGGCTGATTGGATGAATAGTCCTCTGTGGGTTTGTCCACATCACATTCAGATGATTGAGTTTGTGCTGTGCTGGAGGGCAGCCTGGACATGTGAGCTCCCACGAATAGAAACAAGCCGGTTCTGCCCGAAGAACCTCCACGTTCTCCTGTGCTGTGGAAACCCTGTGTGGTGTTCAGTATGCAAATGAGGTGTTTTCCCTCAGCTCGTGTGTGAGTGATGAATCTGCTCAGACAGAAGGCGGACGTAGGAGTTTGTTTGTGTGCAAGTGTAAGTTCAGAATATGAAACCCGTGTCTCATTAATTAGAGAGAAGCTGGAAATGCGTCAGGAGAAATCGGCCTCCGATGCTGGAAGTTCTGCGTTGCAGTGCTCCAAGTTGGTGGCCGTAGGTGCTCCCCTGTGGTGGGTTCAAAGACTCTTGGACATTTAGGATCATGTTTCACTGGCAGGGGAGGAGCAGGTCAGCAGTGGGACGCGTCACACGCTGTGACAGGAAGCAGATCTGAGAACAGCGATCGTCCTCACCGCTGGGGCGAGTGATGCTGCCATCAGGTTCACGTGACCGTCCACGCAAACGTAAAGCCGCCGCAGGTTTGGACATGACGCTTAAAAACTGTTATCCATAAAGCTGGACTTCTCGTTGCCCCTTCACAATAAAAGCTTTCCGGTGGTTCGGTGGAATTGTTTGTAGGAACAGGGCTCTGATTGGCTGCAGAGGAGTAAAACAGCGAGGCAGGTAACGTCAGTGTCAGCTTGTCTTCAGTGTGGACATTAGACATGTGAGGATAGCCGAGTGCAGCACTTCGCTGTCAACGAGTCTCCACAGACCTCAGCCTGTAGATGAGAATACAAGCAGTGGAAGCTGACCAATCACAGCCCTCGTTGTTTCCTTATGGGGCTCAGGTCTGCTCTTCTTCGTCACATCTGCACTGCACAGAAACTTTGTCGCCATCAGTTTCCTGCTGGCCGCCGTCGCTCTGGAGGAGGAGTTAATGATGTGAGCCATTCGCACAAACTCAGCCTGCAGCGAGTTTCACTGTGGGCCTCCATGATGCTGAGGGGTTCGCGTCCCAGAAAACACATTAACGCCAAAGAACCTCCGACGACTGTTGGCTCTTTGTCTCTGCGACTGTGCATACAACACAATCACAGGAAAGAGGAAAGAGGAGGATGAAAGCAGCTGACGGATGAGGTGGATTCTGCAGCTGAGGGGCGATGACACTGAAACGTCGCTGCTGTGATCCTTGGACAGGATCCAAGGCCTTGAACCAAAGTTTAAGGGAAGATTTTGTCATTCCGAGGGAGTTAATACAGCTAGTTTAGAAACTCTTTCCCTCTCTGTCCCAAACTGTAAAATTTATCATTTCTTATCACGTTCAATAAGGCGGAAACGAAACACGAAATTTTCCGGAAAGTTTAAGCCAACAAGAGAAGGTGGATCTTGACCCCCGTTCTGATCTGCTGAACCATCGTGAGTCCACCAGGAGAGCTTGTGTTTCCAGGGGAGAGGCTCAGCTAATTGGAAAAAATGAAATTCATGATTTAATTAAAATTAAAACATCCACATGTTGAGTCGGCTGTAATAACTCATTTAGCTCTTTTAATGTTTCTTAATTCCAGCTAAGAGTGTGTGAAATCTTGCCAGAGCAGATGAAAGAGTTTGTCATGGAGAAATAATTGAAATTATTAGCTCAAAGCTAAAGGCTAAACGGCGTTGAAACGGATGACTGAAAGCCGCGTTGTGTCCGTGGTTTCCTGTTCCTGTGGCTCCGTGTGGTCGCAGTACAAAAGAACTGAGCCGAATGTCTGGCAGATTGGATGGAAATTCTGTGGCATCCATCACTTTCAAATGCGTTTGGTGAGTAGCAGTCAGTGAATGTTTGGGAAACCTGGAATGTCAGGTCTTGGAGGTTTCCAGGTTAACGTTTGAAATGGCCTGACCTCAGACAGTACAATCCAAAAACATTACATTTATTGCCACTAACTGAGGGGAATTTAGCCCCGATTAGCCTCCCTGATAGCAGAGACACCAAAGTTTAGCTCTTCTGGTTTTTCCAAATCTGTCCTGGTGGACACATTGCTGCTGCTGAAGAGTTTAGACTGTCTTATTGGCCCAACTGTGTGCCGCTGGACTGTTTCTCAGCTGTGGCCACTAACTTCCTGGAGTCTCTGCTGGTTGCCTGGCAGATTCTCAAAGCCCCGAAAGAGTCCGACCAATCAGACGGGGCCTCCAGCTCGGGGCCGACACCCATCGCTCACCGGCTTCCCACCTGCGATCGGCCCAGTCGGACGCATCACCACAACAATAAGATAAAATAAAATCATAAACAGAAAAGAATAAAACGTGCAGCTTGCCACACGGCTCAGCTGTTTGCTTTTCTGAGGTTTGCGTGATGACCTCAGTCACAGATATGAACCAGACTGACCTGAACCTGAAAGCTTTGCAGGAAGTTTGCAGAGAAAATGAGGTGGAGAAACCAGCCGTGCAACACGTCGGTTTTCCTTGTTTGCATAGTTTGACTGTTGGACTGAGCGAGGTGTGACGCTTCCTGTCAGCTCGTGCTTTAAAGGATCTTGGATTTGTTCTGCTCTTTGCAAAGCAGCCAGTTTTAAGTGTTGGACGAGAGCTCTGGTCTCAGTTATTTGTTACACGTGGAGCTGCAGGAGAGCAGAGCTGTAAGAGACTGAGAAAGTAATTGGGCTTTTTGATTCATGTTTTATCAAACAAGCGTCTGGTATTGATGAAATGTTCCCCGAGCAGATTGAACTTTGTTGTGAATCGGATGGGAGGAAGGAAACGGCTCAGGTTTCACCCGAGGCCGTCGCGATAAAATAAAGGATGTTTATTTCCCAAAGAGCGCAGTCTCTCAGGTTCATTCTTCATTCTAATAAATTATTTACATGTGTAGCTGGAAAAGCAGCTGACGTCTCCCTCCAGAGCGACAAATCTGACCTGATCTGTGCAGGACTTCACCAAACCGAGTGGCGAGAGGAGAAGTCGATAATAATCCTGTTTTTCTTCATTTTTCTTCCCTCTCTGTGTAAACGGCAAACATAAATCTGATCCACTCACGCTAAAACTCTTTATTAAGAAGCTAGACAACAGGGGCCCCAGGCAAGATTTACCTGGGGGGCCTCATTTTCCTGGGAGCACAGAACTAATGGAAAACTACATCCGGTATGTTATTATACACTCTGTGGACAAAAGTATTGGGACAGGTGCCCATCACACCAACAGGGACTTTAATGACGTCTCATTGTAAACACTCAGACAGCTTTGCAGCTCTAACAGCTTCCACTCTTCTGTGAAGGCTTTCCACAACATGTTGGAGTGTTTCTGTGGGAATTTGTGCCCATTCATGCAGTAGAGCATTTGTGAGGTCACACACTGATGTTGGACCAAAAGGCCTGGCTCACAATCTCCGTTCCAGTTCATCCCAAAGGTGTTGGATGGGGTTGAGGTCAGGGCTCTGTGTGGGCCAGTCAAGTTCTTCCACACCAAACTCATCCAACCATGTCTTTATGGAGCTTTGCTTTGTGCACTGGGGCACAGTCATGCTGGAATAGAAAAGGGCCTTCAACAAACTGTTGCCACAAAGTTGGAAGCATAGCATTGTCCAAAATGTCTTGGTATGCTGAGGCATTAAGATTTCCCTTCACTGGAAGTCAGGGGCCGAGCCCAAACCCTGAGGAACAGGCCCATAGAGAGGGGTGTCTGGACACTTTTGTCCATATAGTGTATATAAAACCACACAAATCTCTTTTTTTTGTTTTATGAGGACAACATGACACCCCTTTGATTTTTTTACAACCAAAACTTGTCGAGAATTTCTCTGTTTTTGTTGGGACATTTTGATGTTTTTTGCATTTCAGTATCTGAATATTATTTAAGACTAAAAACGTCATTGAATTTGTTCTCAGTGGCTTAAAATGGTTTTAAAATGACAATAACATTGTTTCTCACAGTCATTTTTAAGGCAAGCCTGATCAGTGATCAGCTGCTGCGAGTGATCACAACAGGCACATTATTTCTGAATGCTGGACCACCTTATCGTACTTTCACAGTTAAAAAATACACAAACAGCATTTGAATTCAACAGAAGCTCCCTGTGCTCTCCTCCCTGAATGCCACACCAAACTGCTTTTAGCAGCACAACATGGAACGTGTCCTCGTGTCCTCATGTCCTCAGCCCTCTTGTCACATCAGTATAATCCATAAAGATGAACTGCATTTCCAAACAAGCTCATTGTGGTTTTCTGCTGTGCTGCCGTGGAAACGAGAGGTGAATTTCTGCATGAGATCCCTGCAGTTTGGTGTGAGATGGTGGAGGAGGTCGGCCTGTGCTGCTTCACATCCCGTGTATCTCAAGGAAATTCAATCGAATGCAACTGGACTTAGTTATCTCAAGGCACTTTACAGGTGTGTCAACACATTCAACAAAAGAGAATCAGGGAGAAGCAAGTGCAAAGGCCCACAATGAGTACGTAAAGCAGTCAGTCCAGTCCGTCTGCAGGTGGACGAGGAGACAAGCCTGTGGAGCCTCCATTTCTTTCTTTTCATTTCCCCGTAGTTTTGAATGAAACGTTTGTGCTGTTTCGGTCTCTGACCCTTTATATTCTCCCGTCTGAGCTGCAGTCTCGAGGCTTCTCTCATTTAAAATGTAAAGAAATGCGAAATGTGGATCAGGTCGCCAGAGTTAAGCAGCCAGCAACAGAAGTGAGTGAATATTCATGCGTTTAATTTATTCGGCAGATATTTTTCTTGACATTGTGAGGAGACTCCCACCTGTTGGGTTTTCTTGCCTCGGTGTTTCTGTTTTTGTCCTGCTTCCTGTGAGCCTGACAACCCGAGCAGGGAAACCAGAACTGCAGAAACCCCCTCCTGGTGGAGACCCACGCATCCCTCCCTGCACACATGTAATCCCCTGGCAGCTGTTTATTACACAAACAAGATAAACACCATCTCCTCCTGCTTCGCTGCTATAAGAAGCCACTTCTGCTGATGTGGGGGCTTGGTTTTCTTCCTGCTGGGTGGTGGGCGCAAATTTTGGCCGCAGATTTGCTGGAGGCGCCTTCAGTCCTCCTTTGTCATCTCGCCTTCCCCTGTCAGCTTCCCTGAGACTCTTCTGAGAGGGTTATGCAACTTCTCCTCCTCCTCCTCCTCCTGTCAGACTAGTGAAAGGATGTCTCAGCGGGGCTCTCACAGAGCAGGGAGATCTGTGAGGAGCGTCAGACAGCGAGTCAGCTTGGCCCCGGGGCCAAAGGCGGCCCTCACTCAGCAGTACAGTACAGTACAGTCACTTTAACTCTGCACACGCTGCTGCTGGTCCTGCAGCAGACCTGCAATGCAGTCTCTTTGTGGTGCTGTGTGCTGGTTTTATCAGCAAGTATGATGAAAGAAAAAGTTCGAGTCCACAAGGGACTGAAGGCTGAGAGCTTCTGTCTCTGACCAATCACGGCTGTCGGCTGGTGTTTATGGAAGCCTGCAGTGTCGGTGCTGACTGTGCATCAATCAGCCAGATGTCCAGCTGGCCGTCTCAGCCCGGCGTCCGGCGACAGGTCTGATGGCCGGTTTGGCTCCTGGCACCCTGAGTCAGCACTTTAGCCGCATGGCTAACTGAGCTAACAATAAAACAGTTCGGTGCTGAAACAGTTGGTTCATTATTCAGTCCGCTTTGCCACGGCTGCTCTTACCAGCCGGTTTCCAAAGACAAGCATCGGCTTCCTTCTTCAGAGGAGGAAACGGGAGGCGTGGACGGAAGAGAGGGAACGTCTCACCGCTGAGATGACGTATCGGACAGATTAGCTCAGGCTGTGCTTTTGTGAGTTTATAAACAGAACCGTGTGTTAATTTTGGTTTGTAAAAGTATCCAAGAGCACATCAGCCGTGTGATTTCACCGCGTTTTGACTCCTACCCCTGACAGTTAGCACAGCTGTGATGCAGCATGTATGAGAGCTAAAGGGGTTTCTAAAGCTTGGCTCTAAGCGGCCTCCACTCCTCATGTTTTTTGTTTCGTCTGCTTGCTGTGGAGGTGGATGCGTGTGGAGTTTGAGGACCCAGAAAGCGGACGTGTTGACTAAAAAATAGAAATGGATAAATGAAGTGATTGCTGTGCTGAATTAGAGCAGCCGTTAAAGTTTCCAGCCTCAGAAACTCTTTGTGAGTGATTCTTTTTGCTGCCGTCGAGCTGCAGTGAGCTCATTAAAATTGCAGCACCTTCGTCCTCCTTCGGTCCAAACTCTTCGCAGATCAATACATGTCCTGTGCGGCAGATTAAAAGCAGACATTCTTTCTGGAACCCTTAAATACTGCTGTCGTGTTTGTGCTACGCAGCTGCGCAAACATCTCAAACTAAACATGCTTCAGATTCGTCACCTCTCAGAGTTTATCAGTGATCAGTAATCAGCAAGCCAAAGAGCGAGTGTTCATTTTCTCGATACGTTTTTGGACTGATTGTCTCAGCTCTGCAGGTTTTCCTCTTGAATGTGGCGGCTCTGTGGATAGGCTGTGACCGCTGCCTGTTTCTGCTTCCTGTTCAGGACTCTCTTTAACACCCGCAGCGGAAAGTCCAGCGTGCAACAGCAGCCATTCCGAACACTCGGACTGGTGAGGCCTTGCAGCATTTGAGGATGCGTCGGGAGCTCCGTATTCTCTTTAGAGCGTCTCAATAACACGTTCTCCGTTAAGTCGTTATATTTCCCCACTTTGTTTTCAGACAAGACTTTGAGAAGTTTACAGGAACAAGAGTCAAACGTTCAGGCCGTGGCTGCAGAAATCCTCGCAGGTGTTTCCAACCCCGATTCCAAAAACGTCTGAACGCTGCGTAAGACATAAACAGGCAATAAAATGGCCACTGAGTGTATTTCCGAACGGGTCACGCGGGGTTAACTCCGCCGCCGTCCGCAGTCCTCTGGAGGTCGATGATTTTTCTGAGTCGTCGTGAATAAATCAGTATTGACAGGTTGAGAGGCTTGCGTCACGTCCCCGCGTGGCAGCCGGATCAGCCTGCAGTTTCACTCGCTGCTTTTGCTGACTAATGACGTCCCCTGAGGCGTCTCCGCCGCCGCTCGTTTGTTGAGCTGACGGCCTGCTGTGTCGCTCCCTCCCCACAGAGGCTCCGGAGACTTCCTGTCTCCGCCGCGGCGCCTCCGTGTACCTGTGCAGCGAAGTGCAACTTCAAATTTGTGAATAGCAGCTCGCCGGCCCCGGGGGACGACCTGCACAGGTGTCCAGGTTGTCTTCGTGCCAAGTGCCTCGTGTCTGTCATTCACATTTGTGCTCGTTTTCTTTGTCTTCATGCTTCCTTTGAGAACACTTCCGTGTTGTGATATTGAATAATTGAGCTGTTGGTTAAAAAAGGAAAAGAAAAGCAGTCCCACGCTGCACGTCCTGCCTTGGTTTTTGTCTTTCCACCTACACGTAACCCTCCGCTTTGGCAGCAGCTGTTTAGGACTCCAGAGGCTGATCTCAATCCCCGCTCACAGCTAAACTCGGGAAAGGACTTCAATGGGTGTAATCCACTCGTTTTAAAAAGACAAGTACATCCTCTCTGGCAGCTGAACCACTTTGGCACCAGAGTCTGAAGTCCCTTCAGTCTCCTGTCAGAGCGAGTTTTCATGGAGGAAATGCGTCATTCAGTCCAGTCAGCAGGTCTCAAATATTACAAATAAAGATGTTTGACATATTGAAATGACAAGGTGAGGTGCCTTGGATGGGCGAACGGTGGAGCTGGAGCTGGAGAAGCAGCTGCTCTTCTCCTCTGTGGGGTTAAGCTGGTGCTCACCTTCAGCACTGCGACGGCTGCTCACCTTCTGGTCGCTATGGATGCTAATTTGTGTTCACCAGAATGAACTCGCCCTGAAGGTTTGAAGGTTTCACTTCGTTTCTTCAATGTGATCGTATACCTGCCACAGGTCTTTGTGTCTGCCAGGCAGGGAGGGTTTCGCTGCCGTCCATTTGCATTGTGGGTAATGTAGGATCCTGTGATCCTGTGGAGCTTGACGCACACTCGGGACTAAAAGAGAGAAAAGCTGACTTTACTCAGGTTGTTTTTACCCTCAAGGTTTTTAATGTGTACATCATGAAACCGGCAGATAGAAATGTGATTTCTGCTCTCTGAGTGTCATTTTATTTTTCTGAGCAGCGACTCAGTCACGCGTTTGGCTTTCCGTGTGTGTGCGCAGTGTGATTCTCTTTATTTTCCTGTGATGGAGAAAGCACGTTGAGCGTCAGACTGGAGCTCCTGCAGGGCTGCGTCTATTCTTTTAATCGATTTTTCACTTTAATGTTCAGTTATCAGCGGTTGTCTATCAGCCCCCAAATGTGCAGAATTAACTCCCAACAAAACAGCAGATTTCTCTTTCTCTTATTCCAGTTGTTTCCATTGTGGCTCAGATATTCATAGAAAATAAATTGACATGGTAATCAATCATTCAGTGATCGGCCCACACACTCTGTGTGTTTGTGTGCTTCCTCTGTGTTCTGATGAAGCAGTAACGGGGTGGAGGTGCTGTACAGCACAAAGGCTTCGCAGATCTCAGAGTATGAAATTGAAAATGACGCCTTTTGTGGAAGCAATCAGTTTGCTTTTCATGGCCGAACCCTTCAGACCAGAGTGGCCTCTGGTTGAATTTCCACACAATCAACCTGTTTAAACCTTTTAATAGACTCTCTCACTCACATCATTCTCACCATCCATCCATCCGTCCATCCATCTGTCCATCCATCTGTCCATCCATCCGTCCATCCATCCGTCCATCCATCCATACAGCCGCTTTTTTTTTCTACTGACCAAAATGAAAAATAATCAAAACACAATGGAAACTTGGCCCTCGAGACCATTTGAGTATTGATTTCTGAGGTGTGCTTAAATGCGCCACAAAGTCCCTATTGGACCGACGGCCTGTCTCGTGTCCCTACACTGGGACGACCCTCGTCCAGGTTCACCCCAGGACTTTTGAGTGAAATGTCTCAACACGTGTTGATTGCCAGTAAATTTGGTCAAGACGTTCTTGCTTCTTCAGGATTTTAATAACTTTGTTGCTCTGACTTTTACTGGCGCTGCCCTCAGGTTGAAATTTCAATTTGTTCCCTGCGTTGATGAATGACCTCCACCAGCTGCATTCCCATCAGCCTCAGCTCCTCGTTGGGCTAATTAGCAAATATTAGCTGGCTGTCACATTCAGTGCAGATGATGAATACGGGAAACATTTTGCACCACAAACATCATCATATTAGCTTTATCACTTTTGAGATTGTTAGCACTGTGACGTCAGAAAGTTGTCCAACATGTGTCTCTGAGGCTTTGATGTTTGATAAATAAGGACATGAAAACAAAGCCGTTAAAGAGTAAAAGTGATAAACGGTCGTATTGGGAGAGTTTTTGCCTTCTCTTGATCAGGGTCTCGGCAGCCTGTGTTTTTGCTCTCTTTGATCCCTCCATCCAGCAAATATAACGATCACCCGCAGAAACGGATTATTTTGTGTGCTTTGCATGCAGAGACTCACATTTAACTGAATCCATCCTAATGAAGGAAACGGGAGACGTGTCCTCACACACCTTCACAGAGGGAGACGTTTGTCTGTCGTGTGTTTGGTGAACACAGTGGTGATATAATTTATGCGTTTCCCACCCAACAACAACATTCACGATTTTCCCCATAGACCGACCGGATGCCTCCAACACTTAAGCTGTTACTTAGCTTAGCAGAACGGTTAGCCTGACTCTGCTCTGACGGTCACCTCGGGGGCTCACCTGTCGTATTCCAGCATGGGCTCACAAACGGTTTGACGGGTTGCCGTAAGGGATGCAGCGAGCAGAGCTTTGGTTTTGCTGTCTGTTGAGGCAAGATAGCGCCAAACCTGGCAACCTCACTGTGACGACAAGACTTGAGGACGCTGCACACAGTCAGTCATGCTGACACGCAAATCCCCCGGAAACCGTTAAAAAGTGAGGTTTTTAAATTTCTGTTGGTGAGCGCGTCGAAGTCTGCTGACACGTGTTGGGGAGTACGCGAGCTCTGTGAAATCTGGTGCATCTCCATCATGAGTCTTTATGCTGAGCTAAGCTAGGCTAATCACATCCCGACTCCAGCTGCAAACACGCAGACGTAGACTTCGGTTCTGAAGTTACGGACTGCGTCTTCACCGAAATGACTGACGCGGTCGGCCATTGACACGACAGCAGAACGAGAAAAGAGAGCAGGAAGTCTGACGCCGCCTTTGGTTGTTGTTTGTCTCCCAGGTTTGTCATGGCTGATTGTTCCCCCCACGGCGCCTCTGCTCAGTGCTGATAACACACACACACACACACACACACTGAGCACATACACACTCCTTTACATACAGTGCAGAACTTAAAGAAGCGTCTGCCCACGTCGATCTCGTTAACATCAAACACTTCCAGATGTTTCCCCTCTGGTTGTTGTCCTCCTGGTGTTTGGTTTTTGTGCGTTAACTGTGATGTGCTGGGCATAACTGGCGTCGTCCTCGTTAAGCTGCGGAGCACCTGCCTGGTGTGGCCTCATTAACGGTCCGGCGGTGTGAGGACGTGGGAGGCAGCACACACTCCTGAACATACAACACATACTGGCTGCAGCGTGGACGCGTTTGATGTGCCGTCACGCGTGCAGTCAGAAGGCAGAAGCTGCTGCTTTTCTGAACAGACGATGTGGATCAGCACGGCGCCAGGACGAGTGTCCTCTCAGGAGAAGAGAAGCTCCCTCCACTTCTTTGTCCAACTCAGCCTCTCCTGCAGCCACTGATGGCACACAGCTACACCTGCTGCCAGAAACACCGTGAGAGTCCTGCCACTGAAAACACTGTGTGCCTAAAGATAAAATCCTTCGCGTTTTCGTGAAAGAAAAACAGTCGCAGTGTGATGAACCGCATGTCTCAGGAACGTCTGGAGGGAAGTTCTTCACACCAATGATTCGTTCACACTCACAGATGATCTGATTGGATTTTGGAGGTCAGACCAAGAATTCACGCCCTGATTCCGCCCGATAGATGACCCGGGGGCAGAAGGTCAAAGGTCAGCTTCACTGTGGCGTCATGGTGTTTCCTGTCTGTCGTTCAGCAGCAGAGCTCAAGACCAGGAGGGCAGACTGGGTCCAGATTTCATGTGTGGTCACATAATGAACTGGTCACACTAATCTCTTCCTGCCCGAGTCTGGACAGAAACTGAGACCTGACTGACTTGTTTTTAATTGGATGCTGTCCTCAGTGGACGAGCAGCCGTCTGTCCGTCTGTGTAAGAATCCATCAGCTGCTCTCAGTGTCTGCCTTCACTTTGCCATCCTGCCTGTGTCCCTGTGTCTTATTGACTCCGTGTCTCAGCGAGCTCTGAGTCGCAGTTTAAATCGGGAATCACACAGTCTGAGCGGTAATTTACCAACTGCAGTGAAAGTGTGGCAGACGCTGAGAGTCGATGGATTCATAACATTTTGTGTTATGGATCGTGAAGTTTTGAGCTGAAATTAAAAAAGTTGGGATAATTGTCTCTTCGTCACCCTCACCTGATGTTGGGATGTCTACTGGACATGATGCGAGCCCACTTTCTGAGCCCACTGTTTTGTTTGGGGATCAGAACATGACGGCTGAGCGTCCCTCCTGACGAGGACACAGCAGACCCTGACGCTGTGGAGTCACTCCGGTGGACCATCGTGTCGTGAGGGTTGCGGACTGCGGTCTGGCTTGTGCCTGGATGGTTTTAAAATGTCTCCTGAGCCTCTCGTGGGGCTCGGACGGGTGAGGCTGGTGATGAAGCGGTTCGATTGGGCTTGTGTTACCACGGCTGCGGCTCTAATCTAATAAAAGACTTCAACTTCCGCTGCGCGACGATGATCAATTGATTCAAATGGCCTCAGCGGACGAGCCGAGGCAGCTCTTCGCTTCTATTTTAGTCCCTCCGCTGCTGAAGCCGCCGTCGCCATCTCCCTTCTCCCCCGTCCAGTCTATTCAGTCTCATCCTCCCCTCTCTGCAGTCGGAGTCCCCCACTCCTCCCCTCATTTCCTCGCCTGCTCTCCTCCCCTTCTTCCCTCTGCTCTCGCTGCCTGCTGCGACCCAGTGGAGAGCTTTTCTGCCTCATTGGCTCGATCCACCAGCAGTCATTAGAAAGCCGAGGCTCCGGTCGCACTCCGCCTCTCGCGTAGCCGTCGCTTCTTTGCTTTCCTGAGCCTCACTTCCTGTTTTCACTGCTAACTTCAACATTTACACATCAGACCGCTTGTTTGCACCCTCATCTCGGCTGGGCGATGGCAAGAGCAACCGTTGGATGAACCTTTAACAGCCGGATCTACCAAACAGTTGGAGCCTCAGACAGAAAAGGTTCCCGGCCACACAGCGTTTTCTACCAGTCTGTGAGGACACAGTGTGACTCAGCAAAAACAAAACAAAGAAAGTACTGGTTAAAAGGCAGACTCACTGTCTGTCCTCCTCAGACACACAGACTTTGAACTGAAACTAAAACTGAGGACTGAGGTTCACTCGGGGTCAAAGGTCGCAGATCACAGAGTTAATGTTCCTGTCACTGTAACTAACTGCTTTACTCATTATTGACTCACTTTTGTTATTATTCTGATATTTTGTTGTCATAGTTGATCAGTCATCTGCGGCTGGTAAATCGAGCAGCTCGACAACACGTTTGACCAAACAGAAACAAGCGAAATCGTTTTACTGCACTTTCTGTTTACTTGACTTCAAGATGACACGACCCAACTGGCAGTAAAAGTTAAGAGTTACTGCTGTTTACTCAGCTGAAGTGCTTTCACTCTGCAGTTCGAGTGCAAACGTCGAAGCCCAAACACGTCGGCGGTGACCAGCCGACTGCCTGAGCGCCGCCATACATTTGTCAACATTAACCTGTCGTTCACACGGAGGCCGGCGTGCAACCACGAGAGAGCAACAATATGAGGAAACGGCTGAGGAAGCCGCAATCGCAGCCTCGCTTCCGTCCTCTGATACCGACGGACAGGCTCTTGGACCTGGACCAGAACTGACAGACCGAGAAAGGCTCGAGGATTAAAGTCAACGAATTGTAACGCCGAGCAGGACCAGCTCAAGGTTCAGATCAAGATGGCAAAAGGTCACGCTGAATGTAAGCATCAGTTCTGTTGTACAGCCTTCGCCGTTGCTCGCCGCGAGGCCCGTCTTCACGCTCAGTCATGTTTGTGAGTCTCTGCAGGTGTTCGGGTCAGCCTGTCACCTGGGCAGAATGACGGCTCGTCCGACTGGCCGGGAGGTTTTGGGCAGGTTGAAATAAGCGGGTTGATTCTTCACTCCTCCGTGTGATGAACTATTTCTGAGCCATGGTGATGTCTGCTCCTGTGTCGACAGGAAATGAGGCATCGGGTAATAAATGGGGAGAACAGCAGTGATGATGAATTACAGTGCGAGGGGAAAGCGGGCGGCGCTGCAGACGGACCCGACAGACGCAGGAAGCCCAGTGTGATGGTGAAATATTATCACAGGATTAGAACAGCCGTCGTGCACCTGATGAGAGTTGAGATGCAGAAGCTCGTTCGTCCAGCACAGGATCTGATCCGTCTGCGTTCCAGATTGTTATCGCGGCACGGCTCAACGGCGGCCTGTGGCGGTCTGCAAACCGGTTTCCAGGCGACGTCCTTTTAGGGAAAAGACAGCGAAGACACTTTGTGTGTTCCAGCAGTGAGAGACTGCAGGTCCAAACTGTCAGCCTTGTGAAGCGAAAGCACACAAAGTCGTTTATCAAGCAAGAATGTGACAGAATTCAGGACTTCAGCACTTCCCAAACCGCAGGCCTCAAGTTCACCAGGGTCTGTTGACAAAACGTCTGTCAGTATGGACCTCGAATATCTTGTCTTTGTCTTGGGAGGGTGAGTCAGGTGTGTGTGTGTGTGTGGCCGGCGAGCGGCTGCAGGCGGACGGCGGCGGTCAGCTGCTGGTGTTTATGAAGGGAGGTGGAGGAAGTGTTTGTCTTCGGGGAGTGATCACTCTCACTCTGCACTCACCGACTGCTGTCTGCGTACGCCAGATAAGACTGAGAGGAGGACACATGTGACACTCTGAGCTAATGACGGCAGTTTGATGCTCAGGAACGTAGAAAATTAAATTCAGAGGTTGGAAAACGGATTGAAGGGACGGCTGACGACGTTAACCGTGGACGCATCGTTAGGTTCACTTCACATGTTCGTCCGCCTCATCGAAGTGGTTTCCTCCAGGAGTCCGTCTGATTTACTGTAAACAATACACAACAAGAGGGACACAACGAGCCGACTGCCGCCTGTGAGTTTCTGCTTCAGTCAGACTGTTAACGACCAGTCGGCTCAGGTTTGTCTGTGATTGGTCTGAATCGGGACGGAAACCGCTCACTGAACCGCCTGAGTGGACGACAGCTGAAGCTTTGGATGTGATAAACATCAGAGGATTTTGTTTTGATCGACTGATTTGGTCAGTTCAGGTTGTCACGGATGTAAAAAAGTTGAGAACAACTAATCAAAATAATAAAAATCTCATTTTGACGTGTGTGTGTGTGCGTGTGCGTGTGCGTGTGTGTGTGCGTGTGCGCACGCGAGTGATTGACAGCAGCTGATGCTGACACTCTGCATGTGCTGCAGGGATCGTTGCCATGACGATTAGGGGAATTGTCAGGCTGCTGCCATGCGGCAAAAAGGAGTTGTGTGTGTGTGTGTTTGTGTGTGTGTGTGTTTTTGACAGATAATTAAGCGTGCATAAAGTTTTCATCTTGAATTCTTCCAGCTGCTGTGCTGTTCAGTTTCATCAAGTTAACAAAACAGACCATAAGCTAACATGAACATAAACTGATTGCAGCAGCTGCTTTGATGATCAGTTTATCATTTTTGTCATTTTATAAGCGATTAAGAAAAATCCCAGCTCGAAGCAAAGTGAGCATTTGATGCTCGTCTCTGACAATAAACTGAATATTTTTGGCTAAAAAGAAGACGTTTGTCTGTTGGAAATGTAAACATATTTTTAGTGTTTCGTTGTTGATGCGTGTTGGAAACGTCCTGCGAGCTCCGGGGCTGCGGAGGAAGACCTGCAACTTCCTGTTTCTGTTCCTGGAAACACGGAGACAGACATGGGGTCCTGACAGTTGTGTGTGTGTGTTCTCCATGGACACACACACACACTCTGAGGGACATAAATTTGTCCTCCTGTCACTTCTGCTGTGCACAAATGATTTCAGTCTGAAGGAAACGTCTCATCGAGAAAGAACAAGAAGACAATCAGTCAGTGTGTGGAGACAGAGTGACGGTTCAGTGGGCTGTGTGTGTGTGTGTGTGTGTGTGTGTGTGAGTGTGAGTCTGTCCCCTGGAGGTTGCAGGGAGCTGGACTATTAGTGAAAGAGGAGACAGATTAACTTTGTTGCTTTACTGTGTGACAACAACACAATTATGG
Source organism: Scatophagus argus (assembly GCF_020382885.2). Classification (NCBI taxonomy): domain Eukaryota; kingdom Metazoa; phylum Chordata; class Actinopteri; family Scatophagidae; genus Scatophagus; species Scatophagus argus. The sequence continues at coordinate 1,755,935 of NC_058499.1, read as the reverse complement.
ACACAAACTCATTCTGAGACTTGACACCTGAAGGACAAGCTGGACGCAGTGAGACGAACCTCAGGGATTTACTGATATGTCAGGTGCGCCGACTTCCTGTTTCACCCTGAAATGCAGAGCTTCGTATCATATGATGTGGATAAAATGTGAGTCTTTGGTTTGATTCAAAGTCAGTTTTTCTTTTCAGCAGATGAGACTCGTCAGACTCCAGAAAAGCCTGCTGGGTGTGAAACAACTTCTTTCAGTGTGACAGTAATGAAGGAGAGTGTGATCTAATAGCTGCAGTGTGTGTGTGTGTGTGTGTGTGTGTGTGTGTGTGTGTGTGTGTGTGTGTGTGTGTTGCTGGGCTTGTCAAGCTGTTAAAGCCAAAATGTGCCCAAACGCTCTCATTAATTAAAGATGACCCAGAGATGATTGTCACGTGTGTTGACCTGTTCACACCTTTTGTCAGTCCCGATTAGCTTAAGGTGTTGTCCAATCAGAGGCTGTGCCCGTGACTTTATCGTCCAATCAGAGGCCGTGCCCCTGACTGTGAGAGCTCTGATCTCAGATGCTTTGCGCAGTAGAATAACTTGAGCTTGACCACCCTGTCCTGCACACGTGTTGTCCACATGCTGTGAAGGAGCCTCTGCAGGACACCACACGGAAGGACTCGTCCTACCAAGGAAGCATCCTCGACTTCAGTAAGCAGCCACAGTCTAATTACCCCCATGTGCCCACGCACTGACAATTACCCATGCTGTGCGTGTGTGTGCGTGCGTGTGCGTGCTTACAGACTCACTTTGCCCCCCTGTCCAGTCACGTGAGACGTCTGACAGATATGTCCTGCTCTCGCCCGGTTCGTGTTTTCTCACCAGAGCAGAGTCCTGACAGCCGAAAAGTGCTGCCGGGAATGAAGAGAAACGGTCGATGTGGAGTCCTGTAGAGTCACGACACACGCACACGCACACACACACACACACACACACACACAGCATTCTATGTATTTATTGATCCGCCATCAGGAGGTCTTTGTCGTTGGCCAAATAAGCTGTTAACTCTCCTCAATGACCAATCATGTCCTCCATGGAGAGGAAGGAACTCAAATTAAAGCCTTCAAGCATAAACAAACCCTGATGTGCACTACATAAGTACACACACACACACACACACACACACACACACACACACACACACCTTCAGATGTGTTCTCTCCACATGCTGAGCTGTCAGAGCAAAAGTCTGACTTTTTGTTCTGTTTCTGCGCCGTTCGTGCGCGTTTTAACAAACTTTAAGATGAGATTATGGTTTTATTATGGAAGCTAACTGATGACTGCAGACTTTGTTTTGTCTCTTCTCACGTCTGATCAGTTCTGTCAGTTTGACATGTTGCTGTTTCATAGTTTTTGGGGTTATTTCATGACGATTGACAGTTTGACAGTTTGTCTGATCGGCTGTCCGGTCGCCTCAAATCAAAGCCAGTGAAGAGGCGTCACTCTGGAGTTTGTTTTGGGAAACCTCTGCAGCGCTGAGAGCTTTTGGAGGTTTTCTGGACCCGCTGTGATCCGGTCTCGTATGGCTCATCGTTCATGCAGAGGTTTTGCTTTTCTGTCCAGTTCCGTCCGATTTGTGGCGGGTGGAGACGAAGTTACTGCGTGAGGTGGAAAGGAGGCGAACAGGAGTCTTACATGTTAAAAAGTACTCCGAGAAAAACTGTACTGAAATTCAGGCATCATAGTGACAGGAATTCAAACTTGTCCTCCTCCCTTTCTGTCACCGTCACCGGGTAAGAAACGACGTGACTTCCTGTTCCATCAGGTTTTCCTTCCGTGAGTCGGAGGTTAACCCGTTTTACTCCTCTTGACTTCCTTTAACCAAAGATATGGACGGGCTGATGCGATGGTCTCTGCTCGCCGAGAGCCGCTCTGAGATCCGGCGCTCCCCGACGTGTTGACCTGCTTTGAAAGGACGGCCGTTTGGGTCCACAGTGCAGAGCGAGGAAAAACAAAGACGCCTCCACCCGCATGTGTTGTGTCGCCAGAGCAGAAACGCTCCTCATCTGCTCCCAGACCCCACTGGGATAAACCAGTTTCCTGGACAAAACCCAGGAGACTGTGAAGGGGGGACGGGAGGCCACACGAACAGGATCTGAACTGGAACCTGACAGGCGGTTTTCACGCTGCGCGTCCAGCTCCTCTCCTGATTGTCGGCCCTCGTTTCACGGGCAGGATGCGTTTGTATGAGGACACGCGTTACTGCTGCAGTCACCTGGAAAAAATCTGGCCAACAGGAAGAGAGATTCAGCCAAAGGGGCTTCAGAACAGGAAATGATGTCACAGTCGCAGCGTGTTTTTCTGTTCAGATGAAGGGAAAGCGTGTTACACATGTTGCTTTGCCCAACGCTGTGGCTGGCAGGTCGGTCAGATTCACCTGCATTTGTCTCACACTCCTCCAGAAGTGGATGCTTTTTTTAATACTAATGTGAACTGAATGGGTTGGTTGAATTTTATGGCAGAAGACGTTTGGGTCAGTTTGACATTGCAGCACAGACTGGAGGAAGCTGGATTTCATTTGAACACCTTGGGGCTTGTGAAAGCATCAGTAACTGTGGTTGTGATCAGCCCTTCACAGTGCAGTAGGAGTGAAATAAACCAAATAAAGTCAGAATGAACCGACTGCAGTGATGTGACGAGTTGTGAGTTCGGACTTCGAATGATGAGTTTCAGAACGTAAAGTTTCCTTTTCTCTAATGAAGTGCGGACTGTTTCAGTCCCGCTGCATGTATGTCGAGTCATTTTGAATGCGAGCACTCACAACCTGCTGCCTTTCAAACCCCTTGCCTTCCTCCTCCTCCTCCTCCTCCTCCTCCCCCCGTGGTTAAAGGCGAAGCACAGAGGCTCAGTTTAGACACAGAAAAGGCGAGGAAGCCCACACAAAAAGCTGTCAGCGGGAGATAAGTGGCTGCTCACTTTGTGTCGCTGGAAATTGGTACTTTGACTTCCAGAATGTATTTGTCGCAGGCGCTGTTGCAACAAGCGGAAGAATAATGGTTTAATTTTCCCCCGCCGCCGCCGCCACCGCCGCCCTCCTGACGCCTCATACATATGCAGCTCATGAGCTTCAGCTTCTGGTGATTCTGTCGCTCATGAAAACTTAAAATTCTCATCCAACACAATATGTCATCTGTGGTTCACTGGGCAGAAATTACCAGGACCGATGACATTTATGGCAACGATTTTTATTTCCTGGCCTGACTGCTCTCCTCTGCTGAGAATTCGAGCCCTGAACCTGAACCGAGCCCTGTTTATTTGTCCAAACCAGATACCTGAATGGACGAGCGATGAAGAGATGGAGGCTGAGGCTACAACTGCTCATTCATCTTTTGTCGTCATTTCGTTTTGACTTCGTTATTCTGATTAACAACTCGGCTGTTTGTCAAAGAAAAAATGGCCGTCGCCTTTTCCTGAAGCCCACATCTGCTACGCCTAAACGCAACGCAGTAAATGCTCACATCAGAGAATCTCAAACAGATGCAGATCCCTTTTGTCTCCGCTCCACAGGAGACACGTCTGTCCCAACTGTCCGTCCACTGTTGACATGAGGGCTCCCTGAAAAGTAAAGCCAAAACGTCTGCATCCCAACCAAGTGTAAAGTAAATTTTCCCCAAAGATGTTTTCTGTCATTTTAGGCAGCTCTTTTTATTTCGTTATTTGATGCTGTCAGAAGGGGCTGAAATGTCATGAGTAACAGCTGAGCGCTGCTCCTGATTGGCTCAGATCTCGATATCGCGGCTCCACCTCCCGATCACTACTGCTCAGACTCTGGCTCCAAATGATGTCACCAGGACAAGATGTGGGATCTTTTAGCTTCACTTTTGCACAGTGGGAGGAAGTGGAGACGTGTCGGCCATCTTTATACGTGTCGGTGGATTTCCCAGCTCGACTCGTCATGTCCTCACTGTTTTCCATCTGTGCGACACGTCTGGTCTGATGTGTGTTTTCTGGTCTGTAAGAAGTGACCTCAGTTTGAGTTGAGCCTCGCTGATTCTGTAAAACACATTCGGATGTTGTTTGACTCCATCCTACACATGAAATCCAACTGACAGCAGGGTTTTCATTCTGATTTAATCTGTAAAGCACATGACGTGGACCATTCAGACAAGAACCTGTGTGATGTTGTGGTTTTTTGCAGTCCCCTTTCCTACGAATCTTTGGCAGTCGATTCTGATTCTTGTTCTCACAGTTTGACTGATTTAAAACCTGATTGGACGCAGTTTGTCATTAAAGAGCTAAATCTTTGTCGTAGTCCTTTAAAGACTCTCCATCATTTTTTCCATCCACACTTGAGAAAGATTCTTCTTCTTCTGTTGTTTTGGTGAACTCGGTCTCCTAATGAAAGACATTTGTCAGATAATGTGACTCATCTCTGTAATGATGGTGTCACGCTAACAAAGAGTCTAATCTTGTCCTTTTGTTCTGTTTCTCATCCATCCTGCCTTCTTCTTCATCTTCTGCTCTTCCTCTCCGTCTGTTTCTAATTGATTTCGCCCTCCTCTGCCAATATCCCTCCTCTCCTCCCAAACTCTCTCCCTGAACTTGGTTTTCGTCCTCCATCATCTCTCCTTCCTCTCAGGTGAACAAGCAGCAGCTGCAGGCGGTGAAGGAACGTTTCCAGGCTTTTCTCAACGGGGAAACTCAGATTGTGGCAGATGAAGCTTTCTGCAACGCTGTGAGGAGCTACTATGAGGCAAGACGATTTTATCTCTGCTCTGTTCTCCTCTTTGAAAACAAGAGCAGGTTTGTTTTTTCGGCATTAGTCTCCGGGAGATCCCGTGTCCCTGCGGAGACCCCCTGCGGAGACTTATGGATGTGCTGGTATGAAATCTTAAATGCGAAGAAAATATGGCAAACATCAGGACGTTGATCAACGTTTAGCTGCTTCTAAATATCTTGGAGATTTAAAGTACATAAATGGAAAAAATAAACTGAAAAGCTAAACGCATAATTATGTCCACTGAGTGTGCAATGATAAAACGAAAAACATGCTAAGCCCTCAGGAAACCGTCTGCCAATGGGATCAGCTGTCTGTAACTCAGTCTGTGACTGGACAGTTCATTGTTTTTCTGTTTGGGCACTGCACCACACTGTTTTTCTGTCTTTTGCACTTTTTGCATGAAAACATTCTGTTACAGCCAAACACTATATGGACAAAAGTGTCCAGACACCCCTTTTTATGGGCCTGTTCCTCAGGGTTTGGACTCGGCCCCTGACTTCCAGTGAAGGCATCTTAATGCTTCAGCACACCAAGACATTTTGGACAATGCTATGCTTCCAACTTTGTGGCAACAGTTTGTTGAAGGCCCTTTTCTATTCCAGCATGACTGTGCCCCAGTGCACAAAGCAAAGCTCCATAAAGACATGGTTGGATGAGTTTGGTGTGGAAGAACTTGACTGGCCCACACAGAGCCCTGACCTCAACCCCATCCAACACCTTTGGGATGAACTGGAACGGAGATTGTGAGCCAGGCCTTTTGGTCCAACATCAGTGTGTGACCTCACAAATGCTCTACTGCATGAATGGGCACAAATTCCCACAGAAACACTCCAACATGTTGTGGAAAGCCTTCACAGAAGAATGGAAGCTGTTAGAGCTGCAAAGCTGTCTGTGTGTTTACAATGAGACGACATTAAAGTCTCTGTTGGTGTGATGGGCAGGTGGCCCAATAATTTTGTCCACACAGCGTACCCGTGATGGGATCTTGCTGGCCTGATGTGTCGTAAGGTGAGCTGTTGCGTTCAGGGTCAGTCAATCAGACAAATGCTCCTCCGAACAAAAGCACTGAGCTGACACCAGAGTTGTTCTTTGGAGGCTCTTTGTCCCTTCCTGTCCCTGTCCTGTCCCTTCTGGTGTGGGGGTGTCCTCCACCTCCGCAGCCCTGCTGACCGAGTGGTTGTTGAGCTGTTGTGGCACAAAGTAATTCTGTTTGTTGTCTGCGTCAGACTGAAGCAGATTAGAAAATCGATCCAGCAGCTGTTCTCCTTTAGCGAAGGAGTTTTTCTTCCTTCAGGAGCACAGAACCACCAGTCTGTCTCCTCAGGCTAAAGCTTTTTCATTTCCTTCACCTTTAGTCTCTGCGACCCCATCCAGCCCACACAAACACACAGTTTATCACTGGAAATGCTTCCCGCCCTCCTGTTTGTGCTGCAGCAGCCGAATCCGCTGAAGCTCTTTGGATCATCTCAAGTAGCTGACAGAAACGCTCGCTGATTTCACACAGATTTTATTCTTATTTTGTGTATTTTTCCTGAAATTTGCTCAGTATTTGGAGGAAGACGTGTCCTCTGATTCGCCCAGAGACACTGTGACAAACCTGCACACTCGACAAACTCAACACGTGTTCCTGAAGGAGGAGGAGGAGGAGGAGGAGGAGGATGAAAAGGGGAAGGAGGGGGAGAGGAGGAAGAGGAGGATCAGGGGGGGAAGAGGAGGAGGAGCAGGAGGGAGAGAGAGGAGGAGGGGGAGGAGAAAGGATCAGGAGCAGGGGGGGAAGAGGAGGAGGAGGAGGGGGAGGAGAAAGGAGCAGGAGGGGAGGAAGAGGAGGAGGAGCAGGAGGGGGAGGAGAAAGGATCAGGATAAAGAGGGGGAGGAGGAGGAAGAGGAGCAGGAGGGGGAGGAGGAGGATGAAGAGGGGGAGGAAGAGGAGCACAGTTGTGAGCAGAGATTGCAGTGACTTTCCTCACTCTTTCTCCTGTTTCTGCTCCCTTTCTCTCCCATATCTTTCGCTCCTCTTCCTCCATCGCTCCTCCTCTTCGGCTTCTCCTCCTCTGCTGAAGCGCCTCTCATCTGCTGTGAGATGATCTTATCGGCCACTCGCAGCTCGTCTCCTTAATTGCCAGCAATTGTGAGTGGAGAGGATCTCGGCTGCGACTCTCACTCACGGCGTTTGTATCGCCGCAAAGCAGCCGACGGCCTGACCGTCAAAGTGCGAAGACTCGCCGTCATGTCTGCACGTGTCCTCCTGGGACATCTGTGCCTCAGTGTTGGTCATATGTCACATGTAACATGACAACACGTTCATCACGTGAAGTCAGGCCAGATGTTCCTCACGAGGACGGAGGGTCATCACAGCAGAGAAACACGAGACGATCGTCTGTCTCTCGTCCTGCTCGTCCTGCTCGTCCCTCCTGTTGAGTGTCAGAGCAGATCCAAACATGTTGTGTCGTCAAACTGTTCCCAAATCCTCATCGGTGGTCTGTTCTGAGCTCCATCAGTGAGTCAAACTGTTGTTCCTCCATCACCGAGACCACACACACACACACACACACACACACACACATACACACTGTCCCACTGCCACAAATACTCTGAGTAAGAAATGTGAATGAGTCCACCAGCAAACGCTCTATTTCCTCCTGTTTCAGTTACATCTAGCAGCTGTTTTATGGAGCTGCTGAGCCTTTTGTTAAAAGTCTTGTGGCAGATGGAGGAGGAGGAGTGTTGTGTGGTCTGAAAGGGGAAGCCCGACAGCAAGTGGCACAGCTGGAGAGTCAACAGGATTTCACAGCTTTCACATCACATGAGCACATGATGATCTCAGAGAAGCTCCTCAGCTGCATCAGCATCTTCTCACCAGGCGGCGTGCGTTCAGGTCCGCTCGGCTCGTTCAGGTCCGCTCGCTCCTTCACATCAACGCGCCGCTGAGGCCTCGAGGCCGAGCCTGAAAACAGCGACCACCTCGTGAAGAAGGAGAATTAACTGGGGTTTCTCCTCCACATGAAAACGGTGAAACGCAGCTCCTGCATGTTGTCCTGCCTCTGCTGCTCGTGATGGCCGATGGCGTGCGAAACATAAATCAGTGGTGCTTTGACAAGTGAGACAACCAGCAGGTCACCACAGCCACCGTGCGAGGACAAGGCTGATGTATAAATCAGACGGCCGCAGACTCCACACGCGGATCAGAAAGTTCGTGAGGATGTTTGTCACCGGAGAACCGTGAGCTGATCAGTCATCGCCGACTGTCCCGCTGCCTGTCCTGCTGGCCGATCCCGTCTCATCCTGCAGCACGTCTTCCTCTCTGTCCGTCATTAACACCCACGGCTGCTCTGCTGCTTTGTTCCTAATTAGCATCTTGTCCATAATTCAGCTCTTTGACACCACAGCATGATGAGACACGAGAGTCTGCTGAGCTCTGACTTGTGATAATTTTTAATTCTGTGCAGCAGCGTATGTCGAGAGTGTGTGTGTGTGTGTGTGTGTGTGTGTGTGTGTGTGTGTGTGTGTGTGTGGTGCAGAGCTAATAGGTTTCATTCTGCAGTCAGCCAGACTTTAATGTAAAGACGTTTCTCACGAAAAGTCACTCATGGTGGTCCGTTTCAGGAAATGACTTTTAACTTATGTGAAATATAACGCGTAGCAGCGAGCACGAGGTGAAGTCACTTTTTGTCCTGACAATAACTGATGCTGCTGTGCTCACACACACGAAGCTGAAGATCGACTGTCCATCCTTTGTGTCCTGAAATGACCCAAATTCAGCCCGACAATCTGAGCTCCTGCTTCCTGGACTCACAGGACGTTAGCTTCACAGACTGCAGGACAAACTGTTGTTAAGTGGGGGGCTTATTTCCTTTTTCCCAGGGGGATTTCAGCACCTGAATGCAGCTTCTGATTAACTGCCATTCTGATTATGAAGTGGCTGTTCCCTCCAGACTCTTTCATTATTGACCCTCTCTGACCACTTTAGGATGGTAGCTGTTCACATTCCTCCCAACAGAAAGGTGTGTGTGTGTGTGTGCGTGTGTGTGTGCGCGTGTGCGCGAGGCTCAGGGGACAAATGAAAAAGTCGTTCCTCTGAGAGCTCAGGTGATTTTCTCTGCCTGTCGCGCTCTTCGCAGTGGCTTCACGACAGCCGGGTGTCGGTGACGACATGTCGTGATTTGTTGCTGCTCTTTGCTCCTGTTGGAGTCAGTGCGACTCAAACCACCTGCTTGTCTGATTAAAGGATCGTAGCAGAAACTTCGAAGGCCTCAACCTGTTGACTGCAAACCTGTGATAACCTGTGAAATCATCCTGAAGACGTGTTTGATGCAAGCTGAGTTTGGAAACGCAGTCAGTCATGCTGACATCACCAAAGTCACTGATGAGCTGCTCATACAGTCCAGAATCAAGTCAGAGGCTTTCAAAGAAATCCATTTTGAATGGGGAAAAAGAAGCTTCTACAAATTTAGATTCCATATAGCTGATTTACACATACACAGTATGTGTACACAGATGTAGTAACAGTATTAGCAGTAGTTAGAATATCAGCGAAGACGCAGTTTGCAGCGTCTGCCTCACGTCATTCGTGTGCTTGTTGTTTGATTTTTGGTCTGATTTTGTGACGTCAGTGCTTGATGGTGAAATGCTTTGCAGCGTTTCGTGGCGTCTTCGTGGAGCTGACACAAACCGACCAAGTCGATCAGAAATAATCAATAGGAATTTAAGTGATTTAGGCACTGAGGAAGAGCTACAAGTAGTGAACGTTTTCCTTAGTGGTTCAGGAACCCCGGAGCCTCCACAGGTGAGTGTGTTCAGTCTGCTGCAGCTGAAGTTTTACTGTGAAATGAAGTCCTTGTGTTAACAGTCACTTCCTGTGACCTGTTGGAACAGGTTTATGAAACCCCTCAGCTGGTTTCTGCTGTCTGGGTGGCTTTCTGAGCAGAAAGGGGCCTTACTGAGCTGACATTTAGCTGATATTTAGTTGGCGCCCTAAAGTTGATGATGCGGTAATATTTCTGCCCAGTTGAGTTTGTGCAGGTTAGAGGAAGAATATGTAGTTTGATTTTGGGGGTGAACTCTCACTTCATGCAGGAGGCTAAATTATTAATTAATCACAACAAATTAATGAACCGTGGGGCTTATTATGAGCTGCAGCACCACTTGAGTTCAGTGCAGTTTGAAAACTGATGGATCTTGTGGAAACTGATCGTGACTGCTGTAGAACAAACGACAAACTAACTGCTTGGTCCTCAGTCCTTTTCACTTGTTTATGATGTCCGTCTTCAGCGTGTGTCTTTAATCTCTTTAAAGGCCGATGAGTCTGGACCAAAGGACCTGAGACCCGAATGTACCACAAATGTCAGACTGTCAGTCTTGCCTGCAGAAAATCAGCCTTTCTGTCAAATGGTACCAGTTTGCATTTATGAAAGCCGTATTTTTGTGCTGCAGCTGCAGGTGTGTGACCTGTAATTTAGCTTTTTAAAGCAGCAGGAGTTCGGTGCTTCAGGTCTGACATTTCTGGAGCCCAGCAGGAAGCCGCCGCCGCTCAGCCTGCAAGTGCCTCCCGCTCGGAGAGCTTCGCTTTATTTAATGAGGGATTTCACAGACTTCTGACCCCAGATCTGCTCTCGGTACAGACCTGGTCCTCATGCTCATAGTGTTTATCTGTGTGGAAGATGAGACGCTGGAGGGCAACGGGGAAATCAAAGACAGAAGGTCAGCGGTTCAAATCCTGGTCAGAGGTCAACTCCTTCCAGTCTGATCGATATCCATATCCTGTGAAAAATCAATGTCTTCATCCTGAGACTGAGACCTTTTTGAATCATTAATGAATAAGTAACTGAAATGGTGTCCATTTTGTTAATCCTTGTGTCCTGCGCTTTTACCTTCAGAAACCTTTAGCTTGTGGAGTAATCAGTGTGGACCTCCTCACACATTTCTAATGATGCTGCTAATCATTTTCTGTCTAACTTTACAATACTTTCCTTTATATTAAAAGGTCACCAGTTCCCTGAGCCCCAGATTGAAGCTGTGGTAAACTGAAGTCCACAAGGATTTCGTCTTCGGGTCTTTGAGCCCACTTTGAGCTGCTTGCGGCTGTTAGGGATGTTAGGGACCTGTTAGGGATCAGAAGAACATCTCAACCTGAGATGGTGCTGCTTCAAAGTGAGTGACCACAGTGCAGAGGCAGATTTACTGCTCAGCAGCAGCAGCAGGTGGAGGTGTAGCTCTGACTCCACCTGAGTCGTGTCACACTGATGTCCTCACTTTCATTCTGGCAACAAACAGAAGTCTGCCAGCAATGGGACGAAATGTCCTTTTTTAATGGGGAAAACACCTGAGCAGGTGTATGGGGAAAACACCTGAGCAGGTGTTCCAAAGTCAGAAATTGGGTAAAGGTGGTGCGCCGCCCGGGAATGGAACCCGGGTCGCAACGATGGGAATCTTGCATGATACACTACACCAGCGGCGCTTTGATTAACAGCGAGACGTCAGCCCCGTGAAGAGCAGGTGGCCTTCCAGACTGATCTCCGCCTGAGGTGGGACCGGCTCCTCCGCCCAGATCCTTCAGGTCCCACAGAAGCTCAGAGGGACTGAGATCTGTGGGATTTGAAGGCCAGGTCAGCACCTTGAACTCTTCATCATGCTAACATAATGAATTCAGGGACTCTCATGTCTGTGAAGGTGTGCGCTTGGTCTGCGACAAACACACGAATGCCAGGACCCAAAGTTTCCCAGCAGACTTCTGCCTCTGGTTTCTCTGCCGTCCACATGATGCACAAGAAGTCGTGACTGGTCAGACCAGACCACCTTCTCCCACGGCTCTAGGCTGCCAGCTTGTGTCAGTGCTGCGTGTCTGGACACACAGTACTGACACGCAGTATGAGGTGGTCGTCTTTCGCTCCGTACCTGCGTCGACTTTTTTGCAGCGACGATGAACAAAAGTGTTGAGCAGTTTGTAAAGCCTGCCGAGCGGTCAGCTGGTTCATTCTTGTCTGGTCTGACTGAGTATCGTGGAAAGACATCACAGAAATGCGTCCTATTTGCAGACAAACACACCTGTCATGTGCAGAGAGGCTGGCTCTGCCTCCAGGCTGTTTAACGCATGTAGTCGTGTGTGTGTGTGTGTGTGAGTGTGTGTGAGTGGGAGGCCTGTATCTGTGTGTCTGTTTGCTTTGATACAAGTTTCACATGGAAGCCTGCTAATGCGGCATGAAAGTGGATTTACACTCAGCTGAGGAGGAGTAGCCAAACGTTTGAAGTGTGTATGCAGCTGGTTTTCCCCCTTTCCCGTAGATGAACGTACAGTTCTTCTTTTACGCGTGCATTTCAGTGTTTCTTCAACCGTGCGAGTTTATTTTCTCTTCCTTTCTGCGAGGATTCGACGCTGCACAGAAGACGTTGGCGTGGCCTCGCTGAAGGACGCTCCCACAGCAGCAGAGATACGATACGGCAGCCATAAATCAATCAGTTGAATCTTGCAGGACTGTTTGCCTGTAGAACTGTGGAGAAGCTTTGACTGAAAATATGTTTTGGGTTGAGGTGAGGCCTTTGGGTCCTGAAGGTTCAGCCAACCACAGTGTCCGTCCTTGTACGAATTGTGAAGCCATTTCAGCAGGTGTTTCATTTGGAATGTAAGGATGTGTAGTTCAGTGTGAGTCGACTGTGTTTGTTCTGCTGCTCGTCAGTGAGTGTGTAAGTTCACCGAGAGAAACGAAAAGCGGTCGGATTCCTTGCATGCGTCCACACGCACGGCCAACCGTTCTGATTCTGCTGCAGAGAAGCTGCTTCACACACACGTCCAACCCGGCAGCACAGACGATCAACAGACATCAGGGTCACCGGTTCAGTGTGTGACCACATGTGAAATCTGGTCCCAGTCTGCCCCTCTGGTCCTGAGTTCTGCTGCTGAATAACAGACTGAAATCATCATGAGGTCACAGTGAAGCTGACCTTTGACCTCCTGTGCAGAAAATGTCATCACTTCATCATTTTATCCCTTTTGGTTGGAATTTTGGCAAAATTAGTGCATGAATTCTGCATAACAGCCACCACATGCTGCTCGTTGAGAATCTCTAAGCGCCATATTTTCTTGGTTGCCACGCCAACGGAGGCGGTTCACATGTGCTGTTCATGCTGTACAGGATTCATGCGTGTTTACGGTAGCTGGACTTCTCGTCCTGGCAAACGGCACACCTGAAGTGGCACATGATGAAAACGCCTGAACTCGTCTGTTGTGTCAGAGTGACCGTCACGGTGACGTGGGACGGACTTGAAGCCTGCGTCCCCCGCCCCCCCCCCCCCCCGATCTAAGTGATGTGCTGCTTCCTCCGCCTCCTCAGTCTTTTCCCCCTGCTCAGTGGGAGGTGACGATGACTCAGCGCCGTCACTGCTGTGAAACCGAGCGACCTGTTAGTCTGTCACAAGAAAGGACTGCTGACATTTCCAGCTGTCCTCCACCCACAGATCCTCATTATGTCCCGCGGCACACGTTACCGAAACGTAACACAAACGTTAAGGGGACGTATGGAAATTTTGGGATCTTTTGTCTCTAAGCTAGCGTTTTGTCCCTTCCAGTCTCTGGATTGAAGCATTGGAAAAAGTATTACTACAATTATTTATGTTAAAGTAGTTTTTATTGTCCAGTACATTTAAATGTTTTAATTGTCAACAAAACAACAACACCAAGCTGAAATTCTCTTTTATTGTTTAATATTTAGTCCCTGAAAGGTTTTATTTATTGTGAACCTGCGAAAAGCCACCAGGATGACGTTAAGCTGTTGTTGTAAAGCATCTTTTAAAAGAGGAATTTGAACGTACAGTATACATAAAGTGGGCCTGTTTATTTGTTGGTGCTGTCGTCCTTCACTGCTCTGACATTGAAGCTGAAATTTAATTTTTAGATTCTTTTGATCTTAGATATTTTCACCTTCACTATAGCAACAGCTGAAAAGCCCGTTTCCTTTCACCTGACGTCCTCCTGCGTCCTGAGGTCTTTATTCTCTAAATGTGATTATCACCACAGGTACGTGATGGCTGCTGTTCAAGCTGCTCTTTGTATTAATTGAGCTCGTCGGTCCAAGTTGACCCCCCTTTTCAGTCGTCTTTCAGTCCCCATGGAGACCACACCACCTCTTCTCTTTTTGCACGGCTCGACAGTCGTGGACAATCTTTCATGTTATTCACTTGGCTGGTTATTCGACACCTTTGTTGGGTTTCTGAGAGGTGACAGGTAGAAGAGGGGAGGTGGACTGAGAAGCTGACCTCTCGTCCAATAGGGATTCACTGCGAGAAGCGTTCCGGTCAGGTGACCCCACGTTTCGGGCCCTGAATGAGTTCAGCTCCTGGCTTGGTTTTGTCACCACTGTGTTGGTGTTGTTTCCAGCAAACAGACCCACTGAAGCAGCTGCTGGGTTCACAGTCCTGCAGCAAATCCTCCCTGCATGAAGATCACTTTCCAGTTCCTGATCATTTTGAAGGCTGCAGGTTGTGGTGGCATCAAACTGCAGGGTGGACAAAATAATAGAAACACGTGTGTGTGTGTGCTGAATAAACTGGCAAATGATGACAGCTGACAAACTTAAATTGCGATGTGAGTCGATTTGACTTCCGTGAAGAAGCTGATGAAGGATTTTCCTTTTTATCAAGTAGTTTTCAGCTTTTCAGCGTGTCGACTGTCCGGTTGAACTCGAGCTTTGTGCTTTCGCTTTGAGTTTGCATCACGCACCAACTGGCTCATCATGCAGCTGATCAGTTTTGATCTTTTGCTCAGAGTTTGCCGTGTGGTCTGAACACCAGCAAAGGAGGCAAAGTTCAGACGTTCACACTTTTGTTTTTAAAACTAAAGTCAAATAATTGAGAAACATTTGTGGGAAATGATTTTTGTTGCTCGATGATTGTTTAGAAGCATCACAGGACTGTAAAGACTCACATCCTCTGCGGTCAGAAGAAGCAGGAACATAAAAACAACAGTCGACGTATGGCTCACGTGACAGAATCACGAATGTTCGCTGTCAGCTTCTGTCGCTAGTCGATACCGGAAATACTCAGTGGGTTATTAAGCTAATTATTATTGTTATTATTATTCTATTAATGTCCATGTAGGAGCCGTTTGTAAAGCGTCTGGAGGGTGGATCGTCCACTCGGGACGGGTGCTGCTGGACGGAGGAGCACAAAGTGTTTTGACGCTATGCTAGGCTAACGCTGCGATGTTGTGCTGGTGAAATGTTTGGCTGTGTGGTGATTTATGGACGACAAAGACGTCACATTCAGCTGCTTCAACAGCAGTCAGTCTCTCTTCGCTGTGAGCTTTAGATCGTCTTTCTTTTCTTCTCTGGTTTTCCATCTTTGACAACATTTTCTGCCTCCTGGCAGGAAGCAGGATTTCTCCCCTCTGCACACCAATAAGCTCATCCAGTTTCCTGTTGGTTCCCACAGTTTCGTCATTCAGCTTTTTGTTGTTTGTCCAGCAGAGACTCGGATGACAAAAAGCACAAATGAAATCTGCATCAAGCAGAAGCTGCAAATCACTTCTGGCATTTAACTGTGCTCACAGTCTTTCTTTATTGGCTCTTGTGGTGATTCATTTGTTTCCCTCATGTTTTATAGAGAAGTCTTCATGCACTAATGTCTGAAAATGTCCTGGGTGCTGGGTTCTTTGTTGGTGCTTGATGTCTGAAATGTCTGAATACTTACTGTATATTTACTTTGACTCTGAATGAATAGTGATATTCAGATGCTACAGTTCAGTACAGGCTAACAGAACCACAGGTGGTGTCACGTAACATCTGCTCCTCTTGCATTTGTATTCGCGGGAGCCACAGGATGTCACGTGTTGTGTTTTGCACAGCGTGATGTTCATCCAGGAACACGTCCTACTTGGCTAAATTCATGCAGTACACAAGATATGACTGAATAAGTGTCCACTCACTTCCTGTCTCGACGGGTACAGCGACAGTTTCCAGAAATATGTCCCTGCACACTGGGACGAACCCAAAGAGTCGCCGGTCACATTAGCAACTGTACCACTGCTAACCATAGCATGCTAACATCCTGATATTGAGCAGCTGTGCGTCATTTTAGTTTAGTGTGTTAACATGCTCACTTTGCTAATTTGCTCTATCAGACTATCAGCAGGATGGTTCTCCCATGTGAGTCGGGTCCTGCTCAGGGTTTCTTCCTGTTAAAAGGGAGTTTTTCCTTGCCACTGTCTGCTTGCTCGGGGGTTCAGTTTCTGGGTCTCTGTAAAGCACCTAGAGACAATTCTGATTGTGTGAGGTGCTATATAAATAAATTGAATTGAATTGTTCTAAACATAAAGTACAGCTGAGGCTGATGGGAATGTTAAGTAAGCTTCCAGTACAGACACTCACAGTGGAGGAAAATCCTCACTGGGTCGCAGTGACTGAATTCAAGTTTATGGAAAAAATCTGTTCTGTAAGAAGTTCTCTTACTCTTGTGCAAATAGTTTTTCATAAATCATAAATATGGCAACTTCTGATCAACTCATATCATTTTTTTACTGCACAACTACCATTAAGCCACGCCCCCACTGGTTAAGCCCCGCCCACTGTGTGTATATAAATACAGATAATTTACTTGGTCGAGCAGACACAGATGATGGTGGACCTGCTCATCCCTACATGCATCTTAAGGAGGCTCCTGTTCCCTGTACGCCTCAGCATTTGTTCTTATTTTTGCTGTGTTGTGTCCTGCTGCCAGTTTGTTCTCAGTTCTGTGAGTTAGAACAGGCACGAAGTCGCATGGCGAGAGGTTCGTGGTTTCACCTTCGTCCTCTCATTTCCAGGAGGATCAGTCTGAACGTTTGTGATCAAACCTGAGCCGATTGCTGCAGGTTCTGCCGTTGAATCCAAACACAGCAAACAGCTGTTGGTCATGGCTCTGATACTCCTCCGCTGTGGTCTTTCAGTTTCCCTTCCAGACTGATGACTTTCATAACTCGTCTGCTTCGCGGTTCATCTGTGACATCTGCAATTTGAAAGCAGAAATGGGACTGGTGTTAAAGAGATTCGGCAGCTTCACTCGAGGCAGAGGAGACGCCCACGCTTGTTCCTTTAATCTGCACTTCATCAGGTTTTTATTGAACATGAAGTAATTGGTTTTTAGAATAAACTCTGACACATCAGTTCAGCTGGTGGATGATCTGTTACAGGCTCCAAAAAATGACACATGGCCTCAATAAATAAAAGCACCAAAGCGAGGTTTGAGCTGATGTGTCCATGCGTGAACCAAAGGCTTGATTAGTACCTCCTGCCTGGTGCAAGCTGTACACCGAGTGCATCAGGCTCTAATAACCTGAGGTAGAAGATAAAACTCAGCTGTGTGTACAATTTAAAAACGGGCTTCTTTAGCTCTGATGCAGCTGCCTCTCTTTGTCTGTAGTCACCACTCTGTGATCTCAGTCCCGCCCACAGCTCTGTCTGATTGGCTGCACTCACAAGTAGCTCGCCAGTACTGAATAATCTGAATCTGCAAAGTAGCTAAAGTGGTAGTACAGAAGTACAGTAAGTTCTTATCACGCTGATGTTTGTTCAGGTCTTCATTTTTCTGATCAGTTTGGGTTCAGTTATTTATTTGATCCTAGAAAAAGGGACTGAAACATCATAACTGACAGCTGAGCGCTGCTCCTGATTGGCTCAGACAGGTGTGTGGGCGGGAACTCGATACCACGACTCCATCCCCTGATCACTACTGCACAGACTCTGGCTCCAAATGACATCACCAGAACAAGATGTCAAGAATGTTTCAGCTTCACTTTTGTACAGCCAAAGGAAGTGGAGACACGTCGGCCATCTTTATATCCGCCGATGGTTCTAACTTTGGTCTCCTTAATTACTACTAGTTGGTATCAGTCCAGTAAAAACGGTCGATGCCTCGTCGACTTCCTGTTCTGGTTTTAACCTGAATATGCTGAGCTCGTTGCAGACAGATGAAGTCCAAGAAAACATTCTGAACTTTCACCGAATTTAAAGCCTGTATGCTGATATGTGAAGTGTTCAGGCTCCGTGGCAGGCTAACCGACTGAGTTGAAGCAGGCGATGGAGACATTTTAATATCGAGCTGAGACATGTTTTATGCATGAAGGAGAACGTAAGATCCACAGCTTCCCATAGCTGATAGTGGAGCACTTAAAGGAACAGTTCACCCAAAAATAAACAGTCCTGATCTTCTCAACCCCATGCTGCTCGAAAGTCAGGTGTGTCTTAGTCCACAAAACGTGTGTAGCTTCACAGTGAAACGACGCTTCATTTTGTCATACATGTGTGCTGATTGGTTGAGCTGAAATGAAACTTATTCCTTTATGTTTATTACTTTCACCGAGACAACTTCCAGCGTGCTTCGTTCGGTTTGGTGTTTGCCACTGAACCACGTTGCGGTTGAGGTTGGCGCCACGGCGAGCGTTGTAAGTCTCTCTCCTCTTCAGCAGTTGAACTGACACTCAGAGGCCTGCAAACACTCGTCGTCTGTGTCTTTAATCTCCTGACTCGCTGCCCGGCGCTCTGCTGGTGTGTAAATAATTCAGTGAAATTTTAAAGCCCCAATTAATTCGAGCTGCAGGGAGGGAGGATGTCTCCCGCTGATCGATTCATTAGTAATAATGGCTGACATTTGTGTCCCCAGACAAAATGGAGGCGAGCCTATAGAACCCAGAGAGCAGCAGGGGGAGGGCTGCCACCTGGCTGATGGCCACATTCAGGCCTCAGATCATACGTTACGGTGCCTCAGTCCAGAGTTCTGCTCAGGCCTGATGGTTCAGTCTGAACCAAACCCACCTCACAAAAAAATCTGATGAACAGCCATAAATGAGCTAGAAATCTGTACGTCAGCACGTCTCATCCATAACCAAACAATTCTCATGCGTAAAAAATTTCTTTCCGAGGTTCAGGTACAGAATGACCATCAGTTTTACTCTAGTAGTATAAGTCCTTCTCTCCCTCCAGATGGTTTGATTTTCTCGACTGGTCCATTTCTGTCCCTGACTAAACCCTCATTTGTGCTGGAGGAGGTCAGAAGGCACTGAACTCACATGTGTGTAAGTTACAAATGGGTCTTTCTTTGAACTGAATGCAGGCACACCGTTGAAAATGATCTGAAGACTCAAGTTCAGGTATAAATCGAAGAACATTGTTATAAATTAGGCCCCAAGAATGTGTTTCGATCCAGGCTCAGAGGGCGTCTACATGGGGGGTCAGAAGAGCCTCCACCAGGCTGACAGGAGGCTCAGAGCCACCACAGAGGGAGTAACCTTTACACACACACACACACACACACAGATTAGTCTGTTAACAAGTATTGTGTGTGTCAGTCCCACATGCACCGTCCTACTGCCCAAAATGCTCACTCAAATGTGGATTCATCCACCGCTGAAAACAGTCCCCAGCAAACAAGAAGCCCAGAAGCTCTGAGGCACTGGAGCTCAGGCGTCTCTACACATCGACACAGAGCATGAGGCTAATTGCAGACCACAGTGAAGTGGGTGGTGATGCCTCCAAGTCCACACATTTAGACTCAACAGGATCATTTGTCCTGTGATGAAACATCAGAGCTGCATTCATCTGCGGTCCATTTCAGCTCAGATAGAAAACAATCAGACGAAGTGAAAACAGTAATCATACCGACATGGAAAAATAATCTGTGCTGGTTAATGAGCCACTGGCTCCTCCATTAGCCTGTCCTCATGCCAGTCACCGTTATTAAGTAATTACCATTTAAGCGTCTCCTGATAGCTGAGACGTTCACATTACGACCTTCTTCTTTTCACTGTGGTCACTTGTTTTTAACTCACTTCTTGGAATATAAAATGGCTAACTGTTATTTTTGTGTTTTCTGATCGTGAATTGCATGCATTTATTAAACGAATAAAACTGAAACGAGCAGACAGAAAGGCAGACGAGGAGGAATTTGAAACTCTGCTGGAGAAACGTGTTTAAACACCAACTAGCAAAACCTGTGGATTCCTTGGTCGAGTTTCCAGGTGAGTTGAGGATTTATTTGGACCAACCGAAGGAGATCATGGAGACCAGCACAGGTTAGTTTTATTTAGGTTAGGTTTCATTTGAAAGTGTGTTTTGCGATAAATCAGTGAGGCAGTTGAGCTTGTCTTCAGTACAAGAGCGAAACTTGAGTTGTACGGTTGTATTTTTCTGTTCAGAAAGGAAAACAGGTGTAAGAATACTTCCCGTCTGCACTTCTTGTGCCTCTAGAGGCACAAAGTGGTATTACAGACAGAACGGGCCATGGCTAGCTGATTAGCATGCTAACCTCAGAGGATGTCTCCACTACACAACACAGAGACATCGCAGACGGAACGTCAACACTGTTGTTTTTCACACTCTGGTGATGCTAGTTCAGTTTTCGAAACTGAAAATCTGGCTGCATATACATCAGTAATTTAATTCATTTCCCAAATAAGTTTTCTATCAGTTAGCCTGTGAATATTCTCATTCATCCAGGTCATGGATGAATGACCAGCTTAGTCAAGCGAGCATGAACTGATGAAGCCTCTTGGATGAGAGGTGAAACGTCTTCAAAGACAAATAACTAAGTCCAGTTGCATTCGATTGAATTTCCTTGAGATTTTCTATCAGTTGTTTAATGTCTTCATTGGGTTAAAGTAAGCACTGCTCTCTGTGTATTGGTCTCGATAAGACTTGACTCTGTCAGACGTCTGGACACTGCAGGTTTTATTCCTCTCTCTAAAGCTGCTTTATCAGGTTGACTGTGATTTTGTTACCGTCGTCATGTTTCACCACGGCTTATCACAAAGCTACGATTCCAGTTATTTTCGCTAAAGCTGTTGTCGAGAGCAGATAACCTCCTAACGAGGAGCTAAATCTCACTCAGAGGTGGAGACATTTTGTTTCTAACCCCGAGTGTGTTACAGTCATTTGTTGGTTTTTCTTTTTAGTGTCTGTTTGAAGGATTAGGAGCCAAACAAAAAATGAAACACGCCTGTTGAACAAACCTGGCAGTCAGTCTGAAGCCTTTTCACACAGTCATGACTTAATCTCAGCAGAAACTCCAGCATCTGCCTCCTCATCTTCAGTCGGCTTTATAGTCCTTGGCCTTCGTGCGTCCTCCCCTCCAGCAGGAGCTCTTTAATGTCTCCTTGTTCTTTGTGCGATGCAGAGAGAGATGAGCTGCTGTTAGTTAGCAGGCTCCTCTGGTGGCAGCTACATCTGTCGCCTCCTTCTTCATCCACTTAACATTAGCCCATTTCCATTCATCACCATAAAGAGGACTCTCTCCGTGTCGCCGCTCGTCGTCGCCCCCGCTGATTTCACGCGTCTCCGCTGATTCCTTTGACACCA
Source organism: Scatophagus argus (assembly GCF_020382885.2). Classification (NCBI taxonomy): domain Eukaryota; kingdom Metazoa; phylum Chordata; class Actinopteri; family Scatophagidae; genus Scatophagus; species Scatophagus argus. The sequence continues at coordinate 1,734,870 of NC_058499.1, read as the reverse complement.
AAACAATAGTTTTCTCTGTTTTTTCTCTTTTATCTCCTCGTTGAGACTCTTCAGCTTCTCGTGATTTCTGTTCCACATCATTACTCGTACAGCGTCGTCTCGGCTCCATCTGCTGTTGGTTCACGCTCCGCAGGTCTATGGCTCTCATGAGGCCGGTTCAGTCAGGGCGTGTTATTTTATGTCACACGAAAACCTTCAGACTATCAGCAGTCTGAGTGGCCTTTATCTGAGGTGCACACTCTGTTGGAATGATTTGGGATTTGTTTGCTCATCAGCTTTAAACCCTTGTTACGCAGCCTGTCCAAGGCAGAGACGTTGGGCCGTTTTTCAGCCCAGTCGTTCGGGATAAAACGTACAAATAAGTGAAGGGGTGTCGTTGTTCTGCCTTGATGCTGGTCGCAGAGGTAATGACGGAGCTGAATGCATCTGTGCAAAAAGTTAGACCGGCTTTGGAAAAGCAAAGCCAGTGAAATGACGGGTCTTCTTCAAAGCAGCAATGTGCGATTTCTGTTTTTGAAAGGCTTATCGGGGAAAGCTGTTGCCATGTGTGGATAATCAATTCCATCAGTTTGTTGTTGGTTTTAGTTTCTCCAGAGAAAAAGTTCTTAATAATGAAAAGATAATGCAACATATGTTTTATTAAGTGATCCCACAGCTGATTCTCATGGAGATTTGAGTTTGAAGTGTAAGATAAAAACACTAATAAACTTTGTGTTTGTATATGATTGTGATTTTTTAAATTAAGATGATCATATTTTCATACAATATTCTTAAATCAAACATGAATAAATAAGCTCTGAGCACCAACAGAGAATAGATAAAATGGCTGCTCATGGAGAATAACTTTCTCTTTGTTGTTAGTAGTTGTCAGTGTTTTCCATTATGTATAATTACACAAAATCATTGCAGACTACAGCACACACTAAAATCTGTGTCTTCATCCCACTGGGCATCATGAATCAGAAATTATTACTCCTGCCGCAAAATATGATTTTTAGGATTTTGACGCTTCAGTGAGAATTACCCAGGAAGCCTCGGTGGGGAGACTCACATCCCACAGATGCTCGACTGTAATCGCTGCGGTGACATGACTGAGCACGTGGAACCTTTTAACAGGACTGAAAGCTTCCCCTCGAATCATTAAAGTCAGTCATTAAAGCAAATTTTCACACATAAAGAGATTCAAAGAATTCACCTGGAAAGCTTGTGATGCTCCACACAATAAAATGTCTCTAAATCAGAGAAAATCAATAGAGAATAATAAGGTTGGGTGGGTGGCGAGTGAATGATTTATTGATATTGATTATCTGTCTTACAACTCTCAGTAAACAAGTTCATCAGACATTAGAAATAAGTTTTAAAGAATTTATTTTCAAATTGATAGTAGAAAATAATAGAAAACCCATGCAGAAACGTGTAACAAAGCCCAGTGATCTTAAAATGGTGGACTTTGACGCAACGCCTCAAAGCTCCTTCACCTGCAGCTGCTGGTGTGCTGCTTCATAAGATGAACCCAGAGCACAGGCTATGCCCTGGAGGACATCTGTCCACTTGGTGCGGGGCCGTGAAGCTTTCTGTGCCAGCCGAGCAGACAGTTCGGAGACGTGAGTCTCAACGACTGGACGATGGCGGCGTCCACAGCTGGATCCTGTAATAATATCATGTGTACCGCAGAACTTGTCGCGCAGGTCTTTCAGCAGGGCCTTGCACACTTTCTTGGTGTGCTTGGTGTCAGAAGCCTTCAGAAGGTCAGAAGGTTCTTTTTGTGTTTCAGTTCTCTGATTGACGCTGGTCTTCAGTAGTTCAGTTGTCTCTGCTATGAAGAGTGAATCATGAACCAGGGAACCTGTGAGTCCCAGTCTGCCTCAGCTGTCTTTGTGTCTGTGGCCTTTGTGTCTGTGGCCTTTGTGTCTGTGGCCAACTGTGTCTGTCAAGACTGAACCAGAAAGCCAAAGATTCTGGCATGCGTTTACAGACAACAGTTTCACAAAGTTTTCCTGAGCTCATAGTAACATGTGTTTCACAAGGTGGTGAACCTCAGTCCATCCTTGTTTGTGAATGACTCAACTTTTGGAGGATCCCACTTTTCATACCCAAACATGATACCATCACCTGTTATTAATGAGCCTGTTTACCTGTGGACTGTTCCATAACTCTCTCAGGCTCTTGTTGCTCTGTTCCCATCTGGTTTCAAATGTGTTGCAGACATTAAATTCAGAATAAGCATTTTTTCACAAAAATCCTTGGAGTTGATGAGTTCAGCCATTAAGGATGTTGCCTTTCTATTGTTTCCAGCTGAGTATATGTCAATCAGGGCTATCACATTATGCTGTATTGCTGTTTTCCACAGCCTCCAGGTTTTTGTTAAAGCAGGGTTTTCCCCCCTGTGCCGAATACTGTAGAATTCAGATTGTTGAAATCAGTTCAGGAAAGAGATGAATTCATGCACATCTGCAATGGAAAGAAACTGACTGGGCGAAATGTTTTGTTCCTGTTTGAGATGATGATGATGATGATGATGATGATGTGTCTGTTTGTGTCAGCCGCTGCTCTCTGAGCTCTCGGCCTCCATTAGATGAATCATTTTCCCACCGATGTTCTGCATGTGCGAGTCTCAGAGCCACTAATAGCCAGCTGAGAGACTGTTTAACTTCACACTGAGCTGCCGCTGCTGCCGCTGCTGCTGCTGTATGAAGCCATCTTTCCTCTGTCGGGCTCAGGGAGCATCACGTTTGATCAGCAACCGAAACAAAATGTGAATTAACCTGCGCCTTTTAACATTAGAGCCACTGAATTACTGTGATCAGGCAGACAGGAAAACCCAGAGTTAGCAAAATTGTTATTCATTGTCCGTTAAGAACGATGAATTTGAAGTTAATGTATTCATTCGACCGGTGTGTTTAAACAGGCGCTCACCCAGATGGGAGGTGGACTTGATAACCTGTTGCGTTCAGTCTCAACTTAGGGCCGAATTCATAAAACATCTGAAGAGGAGGTTCAAACTGTCCGATTTAGTTGGAAATCCTAAAAATGACCACTTTCTCACACACTTTTGATTTAGTTGTGTAAACAATTCATTAATGCGTCATTGTGGCACCACAAGTCTTAAAGAGGAATTCCAGTACTTTTAAACCTGGGTCATATGTTCACATCTGCTAGTGTCTGAATGATTCGTACAGATGTTTTGGAACTGGTCCAGCAGGTGACCTCGGCCAGCATCCCCCACATGTCTGCAGTGTAGTCCTTTGGTTCAACTTGGTCCACCAAAGTTGAGTCCACTAAAAGGCTGAGATAGTTACTCTGAGAGCCTGACAGCATTTCAGAAAGGATCCGGACAAACTTGTGTTTGGGGTTAAACCAAAAGCATTTTGCTCTTTAACAATCTTTTCTGTTAGTGTGGCATCTCTGGCTAATTAAAAGTTAAATAAGTGCTGATTGTCCTGTGCCCCTCTCTCTCTTTGGCAGGGCTTCCTGAAGAGCGAGCGTGTTTCCCGGATGGTTCAGAGTGGCGGCTGCTCGGCTAACGACTTTCGCGAGGTCTTCAAGAAAAACATCGAGCGTCGTGTCCGAAGCCTCCCGGAGATCGACGGCCTGAGCAAAGAGACGGTCCTGAGCTCCTGGATCGCCAAGTACGATGCCATCTACAGGGGGGATGAGGACATGCGGCGTCAGCCACAGCGGGCTCACCTGAGCGCCGTGTCAGAACTCATCCTCAGTAAAGAGCAGCTGTACGAGATGTTCCAGCAGATCCTCGGCATCCGCAAGTTTGAGCACCAGCTGCTGTACAACGCCTGCCAGGTGAGCTGCGAGGCCAGCAGGTGCAGGCCTTTACGTGCCTTTACACACTGTATTTGTAATTCTTCTCCTCTAATGAGGTTTTTATAGAAGTTTGAAAGTCATGACCCAGAGAGCAGGATTAATTGGACCGATTGTTCAAACTTTCTGTAGATATAACGTCTCAAAGAGTTAAAGCAAGGCGTCTGGACTTGTGAAGATTGACTTGAAGACGTTTCACGACTTATTGTTCTTATGGATTTCGTGTGAATTGGGGTGAAACTTCCTGGGTATGGATGGGAGGACAGCATAGTAGGTGCAAGAGAGGTGATGTCTAAGTCCACCACCTCTGTTAAGTGAAGGTTTTTCCAACTTAACATAGATGGCTTCCTTGACCCCTCTTTCGTACCACCTGTCCTCTCTGTCAAGAATGTGGACATCGTTGTCTTCTAAGGAATGTCCCTTTTCCTTAAGATGTAAGTGGACTGCTGAGTCTTGTCCTTTGGAGGTGGCTCTCCTGTGTTGTGCCATTCTCCTGTGGAGTGGCTGTTTTGTTTCACCAATGTACACATCTGAGCATTCTTCACTGCGCTGGACTGCATGTATGATATTGTCATTTTCAAACTGATTACACTAAGTTCAGCTTGGATCATAGCTGCAGTGGAGTTTGATGGTCAAACGGGCTCATTAGCAGGAGACTGCAGGGCACCGTGAACGTCTCAGCGTCTCAGCACAGTAACTAGACGCTCACTGAATCTACGCTGTGAGCACACTTGGTGTATTTTCAAGTGTGGGATGGCTGACACGCGCTCACGATGAAGATTGTGGCGTGAAGACGGAAGCAGAGTCAGGACAGGAAGTGGCCTCATGGGACTGAACATACACTAAACTGTGCAGCTGCAGCGCTCCTTCACTTGTGTTTGCATTGAACAACCATAAAGTCAGAGTTGGAGTCCCGATGCTGCCTCTTCACTCTGCACAACAACGAGTGAAATGGGACTCTTCCTGGAAAGCTCCTGTTGCAGTGCGGCGGTTTATTCATCGTGATCGATGGCTCCCTCTCAGCTCTGCTCTTTCAGCGCTGCTGTGGATACGAGATTCGGCTCAGCGTCGTGCTCGTGAACCAAGAATTTAATCCATAATTGATTTGTTTTACATCCCTTCAGCAAAGATTCAGAGCAGCACAGATCCAGCTATGATTCAGCTGCCCTTTTCTCTGCAGCTTTACAGAGATTAGAGTTACAGATTAGCAGGTTGGGTTCATATGGAGGCAAAATATACTTCCAATGCAAAACTTTCCTTTTACTCTGTGTGACTGCAGTTGTTCAGTGGCGCATTCAGCATTTGTCTGCTCCTTTCCTTTTAAATCTTAAATCTTTTAAACTGTCTTTCCTCTCCGTCAGCTTTTCTGTGTCTCTGTACCATCGCTGGGCAGCCACCCAGCTGGGCCGCCGCTGCTGGACATGGCTGAATGATGCTGAGATGCTGTCGAGTGAGGGTATGCTGACAGATGGCAGCCAGACGCCCTCGGTGCGCACGTAAGAAAATCAGGATGGATTCTGGGACTTGTAGTTCGTGGACACTGCACCTCCATTATAGAATTCCATACATCCAGACGGGAGTCCAGGGAGACAGACGGGGAGGGTGGTGGCCAAATCAAACCAAAGATATCCACTTGGTTGGATGGAAGGGAGCAGAGAAAATCTGTTCTCTCTTTGTTAATTTGTTTGGGCAGACTTTAAAGGCCTGTCCACGAGTCTTTCTACAGTCTTTGAACACCACTCTGTAGAGGAAACAGTGCGTCAGTAATCCTCTGCGATTCTCCTCTGCTGATTATTTCCTTCGCTGTGACCAGTGCCGAACATAAATAGCTTCCATTTACAGATTACTTCACGGCCCATTGAGACATCATCCTCGCCTGTACAACAACCAGAGTGTGTCTGTTGCCAGGACAGATTCTATTATTGTCCTGCTTTGTTAGAGGCCAAAATAGAAAGAAGAAGAAGGAGGGAGAATTAAAAGAAACAGCAGCTAATTCCGTTTTAAGTCCTCACCTGTGTATCCAGGGTTTCATTGAAGGGACACTTCAACCCAAAGTCAAAACTGCACATTTTCCCCCTTACCTGTGGTGCTCTTCATCCATCTGGATAGTTTTGGTGTTGTTTTGAAGATGTCACCTGTAGAGACGTCTGTCTTGTCTTGAGTACAATGGAACAAGGTCACACTTTGCTTACGGTGCTCAAAGAACCAAAAAATACTCACCGGGCATCTGCTCGTGGACTGGAGGCTCGTGCTCGTGTTGGGTCGGGATGTTAACGTTAATGTCTCCCTCCTCAGCTGAGCTGTAACGTTAGCCAACCTCCCATGAGAAGATACACGCTTCACTGCACAGTGATGCCAAAATTCAAAGACATGACCGCGATGTGACAGTTTGGTCATATCGCACAGCCCTGCGTGGTCACGAGCCCTGCTCTTCGTCTTTATAAGCTCCCATTATAGCACAGTTAGCAGCAGTCATCAGTTACTGCCAGTGAATGTCAGTGTATTGTAATGTGATGTCGTTTTTCCTGAGTTCACAAGTGGCGAAATGCACAGATTCCAAAAGTCTGAAAAATAAAATAAAATCGAAGCACATCTAAGGAGAGCAGAGGAGGATAAAACTGCAGAGATGTGAGGAGAGAGAGGAGCTGGAGAAGATGGAGGGAGATAAGAAGAGGAGGAGAGGAGGAGCTGCAGCTGTGGAGTGAGGGAGAGTCCAGGTGTTCGGATCAGCTGGTCTCTGACAGTCCACCATGTGTGTCTGGCTCCAGTCCGCTGAGTAGTATGGTATGGTGTCACAGAAAACGACATCCACAAGCCAAACTCTCACCAAATCTAAAGATACGTGCATCTGATCTGATCGAGTTATGACTCACAAGTGGGCACTGAGGGTTTGAACGCACCTTAATCAGTTCACGAGCTCCGAGTGCTGCGTTGATACGTGAGACAACCGAGTCCTGACTTCCTGTTGTTTTTAGAGCACCACTCAGCACACAGGAGTGTTTTAAAACGTGCTGTGCCGTCACCTCTTCAGTCCACGTTCCTCCACAGATGTCATGTTTGTTTTGTGTCCGCAGAGACGCTCTGATTAGCTCTGTGTCGCCCCCTAGAGGACTGAGGTCTGTTTCCCCCCGGGGGACGCTGAGCCAGCTGGACCAGATGTGGTCCTTTGGGTTGGTGTGTTTGTGTGTCTGCTCTGACAGTCGGCCTCACGCTGGAGGGTGGATGCACAAGTGGAGTCTGAGAGCGAACCCCACGGCGAGTGTGGAGCTCTGCAGAGTCGTGATGGTGGAGCAAACACGGGAACGCAGTCCTACCCGTTTTCACGTTTTGAGCCTTTTCAGCACTAAGCCTTTTTAAAGCAGTTTTAATGATCCTGTGTCATTGCTCACAGGCTGCTCCTGTCTACAGCTGACTGATAAGACAATAATCTTTGGTTTTTTAGTTTGTTTGTTGTTGTTTTTTTTTTATTCACGGGTATGAGAAACCGTGGGCCTGCTCGGCCTTGGAGGGCGTCTGTTGATTTCTTTTGTTTCTGTGTGTGTCGTCTCTCATTAGCAGCAGGAGGCAGGGAGATGAAGCTCAATAAATTACCAGCAGCTCCAGGCTGCAGCGACACGAAGCTCAGAAATCTGCCGCCTTCTTCTTCTTCGGGGTTTTGTTTCCTGCTCAGTCGCTGCCATTTGAACTAAATCTCCTCTTGCTTTTCAGCTGTTGTTCTTTGATTCTCGTCTGTGACTGACGGCAGTGTGTGATTGTGTCTTTTCTCTGTCAGCCTTTCATCTCTTTGTCAGTGATCAGTCTGTGATCGGCCGTCTGTGCAGCAGCAGGTTGTTCGCTTTGTAATAAGACAGCAGTGAAACAAAGTCTTTATGATGCAGGAAGCTGTTTACAGTATGACTGAGGTGTCGCTGCATCTGCGCTCACGTGCATGTGATCAGGTTTCTGAACGTCTAATCAATATCTACAGATCTGTGTTTGGACTTTGAAATGTGCAGACGGCTCTGTGGTTGTGTCCATCGTTATTAATGGCTGAAGTCCATCAGACACGTCTTCGGTTTGAGCTCTCAGTTGGCTCTTTCTTCGCTTGACGTGACTGCGTATGTTTTAAACGTGATCCTTTTTTCTTTTCTGCCTTAGATGAACCAGGAAAATCACTGAATCCTGCACAAAAACACAACTTTATTATTTTATTTTGGTGAAAGTGGATCATATTTTGTGTATGAAATTATTTGTATTTCATACAAATCTCACTGATGTCCTCTGGCTGCTCTGCCTCAGCTCTCAGTGACCTGGCTGTACTTGTTCTCAAGGCTAACTGCTAACTGCTGCTAGCTGTAGCGTCTGTTAGCTGTGCTGAGTCCAGTGAACTCACTGGACCAGGACCGAACGCAGCCTTTGAGACGGAAGGAGGCCACTAAGCCTTAATGACGTGAAACGTGTGGTGTTTCAGTGCTTCCTCTGTGTGTTTGTCGGTCGGCGTCCAGCAGTTCGATGTGTGGATTTTGCCTCTCTGACGTGTTGACACGTTTCTGAGACTTTAACAGCTTCATGTAAAGGCTGGTTGTCATAGAAATGCTCCATGAGGCAAAGTCTCAGCAAAGACCACATAATAGAAGTCATGGTAACAAAGCCAGCATGTGCTCTGATCTGTGTGTGTGTTAATTTTAGTACATGCAGCCAAACTGTGGGTGTGTCATCGTCTTATGGGGGCAGATTAATCAATAGAAGCTCTGATGAAGCTCAGATTTATTGCTGTTTCGTCGTCTGCCTCAGAATCTCGGACCCAAACTGGAGGGTGGAGGTCAGATAGAAAAGCTTTTAGTTGAAAAGTTTTTATCATTTGAGAGCTCGTGTATCTCGCTGTGTGTGAGCAGATACAAACCAGTTCACTGACTGAGTCGTACGTTTTAATCTGATCTTTACAGGTCGCTTCTTTTCAGTCCTGCCTTTGGATCTCCAGCTCCACAAAAACTGCTTGAGTTTGTTGAGCGGCTAAAATCGCACGGATATTTTGGATTTCATTCCGTGCTGGAGGTTTTATTTGTGTTAGTGGCTGCTGCTGTTACTTCATAATCTGGTTTATAAACCTCTTTGTTTAATTATGCTGCTGAAATGTGCTGTTACAGCCTGAGCTCTGTTATCTCAGTACAGTTAATTAGATTTGAGTGTAATTAAACCAGAGACACGACCAGGAATGCAAAGTGCCAGCATGCAGCGGATGTTTTTCTGACCACAAAAAGTTCATCGCTGCTGCCGACTGATGGGCCACGAACGCATCAGCGCAGACAAACTGCTTCAAATAAACATAAAGAATTAATCGGAAGCCCGTTTCACGTTCACGAGAGCAAGAGAAGGCAAAGTCATCCAAACGAAGCAGGTCCATACAAAATAGAACATCAAGTGAGACAGGAAGTTTAAATCAAAAACATCTCATAAGACTTGTAGAAAATGACAAATAAGTAACGAACGTTCAACAACGAGGAATGAAAGGAGGAGTGTTTCCTGTTTCCTCTCACCCACAAACATGAGGCGTCTCAGCCGTGCGTGTCGGTCTGAGGACCACGCGTGGCGAGCGTTTCGTCCCACAGCCCGTCCAGCTGACGCTGCGCTGGCGGGACGAGGAGGGTCTCAAACCGACATGAGGCTCCTCAGCGTGACTAAAGGAAGTCCCATCGCTCTGTAAATGAGACACTGACGGCTGATTTTGAACTCTTCTGTGGGAACCGTTTTGGTCCGGGCTCAGATTAAAGTGCTTATCTTTTCTCTGTGTTGTCGGCTGTGAAGGTTCCACTTGTCTCTTTGGCTTCAGGCCTGTTTCCATCAGAGCCGTTTTATCTCCGATTGGCATTTCAAACGCCTCTGCTCATCACAGATTTGTGAAATGAGGCGCAGCTTTCTGCCCAGTAAGCAAACCTCGTTAAATTTCCTCCGTGCTTTCATCTCCTGTTTGAGTCTCGCCGACGCCAAGCTGAGCAGCTCTCGAACAGCACGGCCTCGTCTGCCTGTGGTGAAGGTGAGACTGCAGCGCCGACGCTCACCAGGTTTAATGCTGAATATGTGCCAGCTTACAGCCTGAAAAGGCAAGAATCGGTTCAGGAACTTTGACTGATGCTTGTTAAACCACAGTGAGAAGACCCACATAACAAACCCTGACCTGCACAGGAGCCGGGTGTCGGGGTCTTGGTGGACCTGACTGTAGGAAGCAGCTCTCTTTAATTTTAAATGCAAAAGTTCCAAAAAATTAGAAAATGTGATGTAGAATTTTGAGTTTTTCTGGTTTGCTTCAATGCAGTAAGAGTTGGACATCACTGTTAATGAAATTCAAAGTTTGTTGTTTTGTCTGTTTTCTGATGATTTCAGCTTTTCCAAAATGAACCCGATGGCGGTTTTCCCCATGTCTTTACAGCCGTGAAACAACAGGTTCAGGGAAGTGAACTACTGGGACCTTGTAAGACAGAACTTAGTGGTTTTGCCATCAAGCGTTTCCTTGGAGCAGCACCTGGTGGACGTCAGAGGAACTGCAGCTGAACAGTTTTAACATGCAGTCACTGACCTGATGTCTGTGCTGCACCTCATCAAGAGGCGCTTTGTCCTCATCCTCGTGAAGTGGCTGATCTCGGACCTTCACTCCTGATTGGCTAATTACTGTCAGCTGTAAACCACCTCAGCCGCTGATTCGTTTATCAATACATACCTGAGCTTCCTTAGAGTCCGCGTCTCCTGCTGTGTCTCTGCTTCCTGCTGTGATTGGTTGACTGACCCTGCAGCTTTCTGATGGGCTGACTGACGTAGCCTTTCACGTTTCTGTTCTTTGTTCTCTTTCAGCTGGACAACGTGGACGAGCAAGCGGCTCAGATCCGCAGAGAGCTGGACGGAAGGCTGCAGCTGGCCGAGAGGATCTCCAGGGTGAGCGGCTCACGTTGCTGTTGACCATCAAAGCCAAACTCGTCATGCTGTAATGCTGTGAAACTTTGAAGCTGCGCTTTCAGCTTTTTCATTTTAGCAGGGCTTCTGACCGACACGCCTTCAGAGAAACCTCTCCAGCTCTGCAGATCCTGGTTCAGTCTCAGCTCTTGTCATTTTGAAACTGTGCATTGACTATCCAAATTACAGCCTCCTAATCCTACAGAACTTCTGATTGTGGTTTGTATCACTCAGTGCGTCTCCCTCAGTTAAGATGCCTTCTTTATTTCGCTCGGTTCAGCGAATCGAGCTCTGTCTTTGGGTTTGGAGTGGAGCTCCGAGGGGCTTGTTGTGAGTGTGGAGGCTGTGGAGCTGACGTTGTAGTCATGTTTTCAGATTGCTCAGCTGCTTCATGAAGTGCACGTGGATTAACTGTGGCTGCGTGTGCTTCCTGCAGGAGAAGAGACACCCGGAGTTCGTCTCTGCCGACATGGAGCCTCTTTACGTGGAGGAGCTGCGTTCGTCGGTCAACCTGCTCATGGCGAACCTGGAGAGTCTGCCGGTGTCCAAAGGAGGTCCGGACTTCAAACAGAAGCTCAAACGCTCCTCCATGAACAACTCCTTCCTGGACATGGGCGACGAGGGCGACGTCCTGTCCAAGTCCGACGTCGTGCTGTCTTTTACTCTGGAGGTGTGATGTGAACTGATGTGTGAACCGCGTTGATCGTTAGTGCTCAACAGGTTGATCGTCAAGAAATTATTGAACACCAGTTCTGATTTTTCTGATCATTTTTCAAGTCATTTGTACAGTACTAATAATGAAAATGTATGTCACACTCACAATGTGCTTTACACTCAAAACATATAACAGGAGTAAATAAAATCCCCAACATAAAATCTAAAATATTGTAAACAGTCAGTTAAGAAAAAGCCGTAAAAGGAAAAACGTTGGCTTTCTTTTCTGTTTTGTAGTCCTGTAAGATGAATATCATTGAGTTGAGTGGACAAACGCAGAGGAGGAAGACGTTCTCACATCTTAAATGTAAAATTTAAGTCTATTCAGATGTGATCTTAACACTAATGAAGTCATGTGGCTGCAGCAGAGCAGCTTCTCTGCCTCCGAAACGTTGAGTCCTCATAGCCGCAGGCTGATGGCAGTAAAACTGAATAAAATGAACTGATTAATCAGATCTTATAGTCAGAATGATTAATTGTGAGCACGAGTAACGTCCTGTTGGTGCTTTCAGATTGTGATCGTGGAGGTCCAGGGTCTGAAGTCTGTGGCTCCAAACCGGATCGTTTACTGCACCATGGAGGTGGAGGGCGGAGAGAAGCTGCAGACAGACCAGGCCGAAGCCTCCAGACCGCAGTGAGTTCCTCCTCGAAGTGGCTCCGGTGCCGCCTCGAGTCCTCCGGTTTGTCTCTTTGAGGCTCGGATGAGTCGTTTAACAGCATAAAGACGCCAAAAGGCAAAACTGTCATGTTTGATGTTTGAGTGTGAACTAACAGTTAAAGGTGCCTTTCGATGGACAAAGAGTGACACAAAGCTGAGGGGGTCTGTGGTCGGTCTGTGGTGGTGAACAGACGTGTTCAGAGCTGACGCTGCGTTTACAGGAAGCTTCCTTTTGCAGCCTGCTGAGCCTTCATTCTCGACTCCTGATTGGATTATCATCTGAGCTCTTGAAGATGAAATGAACACGCAGACCTCAGTGAGAAGCGTCCTTCACACACTTACATGAAACTGCCAGACAGACAGAAGACCACTGACCTTTTATCTCAGAGGGGGAGGGGTGACCCTCAGCTTCCTCCAACACCACAGTAACCTCGAGCGACGCGTCTTCAGTCAGGGCGAGAAGATGCGAGGCCGTCATGCAACAGTGTTGGAGTTCAGTCTCATCACACACACACACAAACACACACGCCCACACACACTCACCTACTGGTCTCTGGAGGAAAGTCCAGCTGAGTGCAAAACCCTCTTTTATGTTTATTAGAATTCATTTTTATATATTGTTGTGCAAACATCTAAACTTACACCATATCAACAAAAATATTGGGACAGATCTTTTTATTATTGACTTCAGGTGTGGTATGAGGCTGTTCCTCAGGGTTTGGGCTCGGCCCCTGACTTCCAGTGAAGGGAAATCTTAATGCTTCAGCATACCAAGACATTTTGGACAATGCTATGCTTCCAACTTTGTGGCAACAGTTTGTTGAAGGCCCTTTTCTATTCCAGCATGACTGTGCCCCAGTGCACAAAGCAAAGCTCCATAAAGACATGGTTGGATGAGTTTGGTGTGGAAGAACTTGACTGGCCCACACAGAGCCCTGACCTCAACCCCATCCAACACCTTTGGGATGAACTGGAACGGAGATTGTGAGCCAGCTTCTGTGTATTGCCTGACTGTCTGTGTGTTTAGCATGAGACACCACTAAAGTCTCTGTTGGTGTGATGGCCAGGTGTCCCAGTACTTTTGTCCATATAGTGTACGTCTTCCTTGGTTTACGTCTGACTGCAGGAAAAACTGATCTGGATGCTGTCTCCGTGTGACTAAAGTGCAGCTGACTGATTGTCCCTCAGGTCTGTCAGTTCTCGATGGCTGGATGCCCGTCGCTCAGCGGGGGTCCGGGCTCTAATGAGGCTGCCCTTTCACATGCCTCGACTGCCTTTTCTGACAGCCGTCTGCCCACCAGAATCAGCAAACGAAGCCAATTAGATGAGCTCGCGGTCACCTGATGACCTCGTGGTCAACAGGGATCCTGTGGTGTGAAGCCTGGCTTCACTGTGGCTCCTGTAACCTTCACTGTAATTATCCCGCAGCACACTTTCACACTGCTCATCTTCAATAACACACACATACGCTTAATGACATCGTGGTTAACTGTAATTACACAGACAACATGATTAGCTGTGATTACAGCGTGGGCCAGTCGCTCCGATGACTCCTGCAGCTCTTTAATCACCGAGGACCTTTTCATTAGGAAGACCCTCAATTATTCTGGGATGTCAGGACCAAAGCACCACAGCGTTTCTTCATGTTTATTACAGATTTAGTCATGCTCGATGAACTTGCAGAGACTGCATTAGACAGCGTAAATTAAATCTGTTTGTTTTCCCGTCTAAATGAGCTTTGTTAATTCCTGCGTCACCTGCCGCAGGGCTTCACGTTCACCTTCATCCAGGAGATCATCTGGAAACTGAGATGAGCTTCAGTTCCAGATGTAGCCCTGAGGGTTTGCACTGTAAACTGATTTTTTTACATTATGTACCAATAAGAAGTAGGAAACACTGAGAGAATCAACAGGAAGACGTTTGAACTGGGCTGCACCAGCTGGTCGTGAATCCATCACATCATATGGAGTCAAAGTGTAGAAATAAATAAATCCTGAGCTATAAATTATGAATTTATTTATTTTTGGTCGCAGAAGCGGCGATAAAGCCAACGTCTCCTGTGGTTCTGATGATCTTGTCCTGACGTTTTTTTGGTGGTCTGGAGGTCGTGTACGTCCTTCCTCTTAGACCGGCACAGTTCAGTTGTGTCATTCCATTTTTAATTTAATGTTCATCTTCATCATCTCGGATCTGGTTGGTCAGCTGCTGGTTAACGTGCTGCTGGCCTCCGTACAAGCCACAGAGTCCGCCTCCGTTTTCAAGGTCCTCATTGTCTTTGCAGAGGTCTTCGTTGTCTCTCCAGAGAGACGCGTCTTCTTTTCAGAGGGACTCGATTTGATGGCGGAGGAGCTCGCGGTGCCGTTGGAGGGCGAATAACTCGTTCGTCAAATCCTCCGCGGTTCCCATGAGGTCGTAGTTTGGCCGACTCGTTTTCTGTCTGTTAAACTCTCTCTGGTCGACAGCACTGTTCACAACGTGGTTCCCATGGTTACATGAAGAAAACAGCAGCTGCTGAGACTTAAACGAACAGGAAGTGATGTCACAACACTGACTGAACAGAAAGTGACATCATAGACAGGCACGGAGCTGAGGGTGCACTGACATCTAGCAGTGAGACGCCTTCAGTGCACTGATAACAGAATCAGGGTGGATTCTGGGACTTGTAGTTTATGGATGCTGAACTCCATAACGAGCCACAGAAATGTACTGCGCAAATTACATTCTATTCAAGCTCTCACAGGCCAATTAAAATGAGGTGCTCGCCCGGACCTCGAGCCGCCGCCACCCTCTTCAGACACTTGGAGCGACTGAGGCGGCGAACCAGCAGCATCAAAAGCAAAACAGCTGAGATTTGCTCTTAAAATTTGACCCGCAGTCTGTTTTCGCTGCCGTCTGGTTGTAATGTTTTCAACACTCAAGGTCAAGTTTTGTGTGTGTGTGTGTGTGTGTGTGTGTGTGTGTGTGTGTGTGTGCACCTTTCCACACAATGTTGCCTTGGAAACTGGGAAGCTGAATATGCAGCTCAGTTTTGTTTCTTGTTCTCAACAAGTGAAAGGGTCACTTGTCATCTGTGCCACACACACACACACACACACACACACACACACACTGTTGAAATGACAGTTCTGACATAGCGGCGTGTAATCGTGGGAGCGTGGCTCTCGGGGTGTATAATGGCCGTGTCTCCGTCGCCCTGAGCGGGAGGCGTCACTCTGCTCCATTAGCGTCTCTGTGAGATGGACAATCAGTGATTCCTGACGGCAGCCGCCGCTGACGGGACGCTTTACTGCCTCTGGATGTGTGGCTGAGGCCTGATGTGCTGCTGGCACTTTGCAGGGTGACCTCTTGTCAGTCAGCTTTGCCTTCTGTGGTGTCTGAGTCATTGAAGTGAAGTTTGAGATGAAGTTTTAAAAGTTGAGACTTGTAGGTTATATTAAATGCTGTGCAGTTGCCGCACTGCGTGGTTCTTTGCTCATGCTTTTGAAATAAAAAATCTTGTACCTTTACAAAGCCGGACTGAGTCTGTCTCTCGCTGGGGAAACTGATTTGAGCGTGACAAATGTTTTGTGTTGGAGGAAGCAACAGACGGCTTTTTAAAACTCAAAAGCAGGTGCAACAAGCAGACGCTAAGTGAATCAGAGAGAAAATCTTTGTGTGTTTCAGGTGGGGGACTCAGGGGGACTTCACCACCACTCACCCTCTGCCCTCGGTCAAAGTGAAGCTGTTCACCGAGAGCACCGGGGTCCTGGCTCTGGAGGACAAGGAGCTGGGCCGGGTGAGAGTCCGTCTGCACTACAGCAGACATGCACACACACACACACACACACACACACACACACACACTGTGCTCAGTGTTTCATGTTTGTTAGCTACGCACTTCAATCCGGCTAATTCATCCAAAACAAAACCAAATCAGTCACGAATGTCCTGTCACTTATTCAGACACAACCACCGACGTCTCGCAGCTCGAGTGACGACGACCCTGCAGGCGCATCACCTTTTAAACCGGACAGACAGGAAACAGAGTTAACGAGTCGTGAATGTGTGACGCGACGCGACAGTCTGACCTGAGATGATTTTAATCTCCTCACTTTGTTTGATCTCTGAGCAGTGAAACTAAAGAGCAAACTGAGTGCGTCTCACTCCTCCTCAATAATCAACCACTGAACCGATTGGGGTCATGTTTTAATGTCAAGACAAACTTGGTTGTAGACGTCCATCAGCAGGAAGTGAGCACACGTCCCTGTGGAGACATGCGGGTGTACGTGAGTGCGAGATCTTCAGGTGGTGCAGTTTGACGCCACCTCGAGCAGCACCTGCAGGTGTTAAAACGTCCAACTTTACAGCAGAAATAAACTTGTTTACATCCTGGTACCAAGCTAATGTCCCCGCCCCCTGAGGTCCCCACCTGTGGGTGGAGCTGATCCGTTGTCGGGTTATAGAGAAGGTGTGAGATGGAGCTGCCCACACTGAGCTTCATGCTCAGCCTTTCAGAAAGCTACAGGTGAGTAGCTTACAGTCCAGTGAATGTTCAGGTTAATGTGAACTGACTGGTGTTAATGACCCAGAGGGACAGTGTGGACCTTAGTGCTCCTCAGAGTGCAGGCTGTGCTGATCCAATGCTTCCACAAATTCACATTTTTGTCGTGGGTTTATTTTGAGGTAAGGACTTAGAAACTGTGAACTCTGATAGATAAGACTGAAAAACTGATGTTCTGATAGGCAGGAGGTCTGAAGTGATCAGTCAAAGGCTGAGGAATGTGCTTTCAGGTCTTTTCAGACGTGGAATATGTAACATCGCCGGCTTGAAAGACCTGACAGGACGTTCAGAGAAAAGCGAGCTTTACAGACTGATTACAGGGACAGAGAAAACAGATGTCGAAACCAGAACAGGATCACAATCACAGCAATACTAAAGTCGTCTGTGGAGAAATAAAGCCATCAGTGGAGGTTTAGACCCTGTAATTACAGACAGATTCTGATTGGACGGCAAAGTCAGACGGGGAGCCAAAGGTTCAGGAAGTTTCAGACGTCCTTCGTGATGTTGGAGGTTAAAACGCACGAGTGAGACAAAAACACACGAGCAGTTTGTGTGTGTGTGTGTGTGGGAAGCAGACAGACGAAGGACACTGAAGACAAAGTAAACCATGAGCTCAGGTTTCTGGCTGGTTGGCAGACTCTCGCAGGTCTCAGAGCTGCTGTTTGGCTTTGTGTTGTCGTTACAGGACAGCACATGGAACAATGATGATAATAATGGTGCTCTGAACAGGAAGTCAGCATGTTGTTTTCCTGCTGTAAATGAGGTCGTTTTACCCTTAATCGTCGTTTTTGATGGTTTGGAGCAAAGTAAAGACTTCACAGAAGAACTACAGGGTGAACTCTGTTCCATGTGACAGCTAACCAACCCCTGCCCTCCTCTGTGCCTCATCCCCCCCTCAGGTGGTCCTGAATCCGACCACCAACGGACCAAAGCAGGCCGAGTTCCACCGCATGGTCATCCCCAAGAACAGCCAGGACACCGAGCTGAAGATCAAACTGGCCGTCCGCATGGACAAACCCCCCAACATGAAGCACAGCGGGTGAGTCTGCAGGGGCCACAGGGGCCACAGGGGCCACAGACAGAGTTTAAACCAAACCCATAAGCAGCCAATCAGAGGCCTCTCCAGGAGCCTCTTGTTAATCTGTTTCCTGTTTTTTTATCCAAACACATGCCAAACAGGAGCGTCAGAGGACGCGCTGTTGAAACCTCACTCTCAGCTCGTCTTCCTGTCCCTCCTCTGCTTGTCTGATGAATCACAGTTTCAGAAATGTTAGAAGACTAACTTCCACTGCGTCGTTATCCCCTCGTGTTCAGAGGAAAACAACTTACTGCCCATAAAGCCCACAGTTCAGTCAGTGCTGAGTGCAAGATGTCAGTACGGGAGGGTCAGCAGCCTCACGGTCACCAGACCGGGACCTGACCGGGACCAGACTGTGAAAGGAGGACCTATGTGTGTCAGGGTCCTGCTGGGGGTTTACCTGCAGCCTGACAGCCTCACCTGCTGGTTGAACGGAGGAAGCAGAAACAGACTGAATGTGAGGACGAGATCACGTGATGATGAGCCTTTAGTTGGTTGATTTAAGATTAACTGTTTTGTTTTAGATATAACATAAATATGTGGTATCAGTGAAACTTGAACACTTAGACCAAAGGTTGGAATACACTTAGTAAAGGTGAGAATCATGAAAGTGATGACTTTTTGATTTCTCTGGCTTTACAAAACATCTTCAGCTGTGTTTGTGTTCAGAGCCGCTCAGTCTGTGAGCAGACTGACAACACCAGGTGCTTTTCACGGTTTTTGCAGCCTTTAACAACACCTGGTTTTCCCTGTGGCCTTTGGCTCTGACTGATGCTCCTGTCGTGTGTGCGTGTGCATGCGTGCATGTGTGTTGTGTAGTTCTGACTTTCTGCCAGAAGATGGCAGCAAACCCCAAATCTACAAATCCACCATGAGGAAACTGTGTGTGTGTGTGTGTGTGTGTTTGTGTGTGTGTGGGTGCATGCACATGTGACAGGTGTCCTCAACACCTTTTCACACTCTTTTTATTCACAGTTTTAGGTTTTATAGTTTGGAGCTTAAACGAGGCTAAATGTGGACAGCTCATGTTCAGAGATGCTCAGGTGGAAGGAGAAGTCAGTCCCTCCGTCTCCCTCTGATACTTTGCATATAAAAATACTGTGGCCTGAATACTGAATAACAGTGTAAGAAAATCCTGTACACTGATCATCTGAAAATCCTTTATGAAGGTATTATGGATCATGGATGGTGAAATCGATTGGCCCTTGACAAACGTTGTTCTTGTGTTCGTCAGCTCGTCCTTGTGAAGGCCTGAGCTCGTTGAGTCTTCCCCTCTCAGTCTGAGTCTTCCTCTCTCAGTCTGAGTCTTCTTCTCTCAGTCTGAGTCTTCTTCTCTCAGTCTGAATCTTCCCCTCTCAGTCTGAGTCTTCCTCTCTCAGTCTGAATCTTTCTTACGTTGCAAATCTTGTCCCAACTTTTCCAGAATCAAAGTTTAATTTGCACAGTGGCACAGAGTCTGACTTTATCTAATAGGAGGAGGGAGCACATGTGATCTGAATCTGTCCTGCACCTCTTTGAAGACAAATATTATTCAGTATTTGTATGAGGTGTGACTGGAGGACTCAGTTTTCCTTCCTCCTCCTGGTTGTAGACTCATCACTGTGGGAGTCTGATGACAGGCTGACCAACACTGGTTGCACTTGTCCAAGCTGTCCACCAGGGGTCAGCGTGAGTCTCCCGTTTCTCTGGCTCACATCCAGCAGCTCTTCTTCACCTGTTTCTAAACTGACTTTCTGTCATTTCTCATTTCTGAAAGACACAATCTGTGATTGACCTGCTGAAAGGTGTCATCCCCCGTTTTTATCTGATGCTGTTTTCACTGTGAGTCTTTGATCCGAAGGCCATCACAAGGCAGACTGGACCGTACGTACGTGAGACACAAGTCCACACAGAAAGTTATTTTACGTTTCTTTTGTTTTTCCCCTTTGGTTCGACTGCAAAAGAAAAGACGTGAAAAGAAGCCTGAATCCTCTAAGAGGCCGACAGGCGAAAGAAGAGTGAAAAGTAACAGAAACATTTGACACGTTTTGATTCGATGCATTTTTGTATTTGTTGGACGTGCGACACCTGGGATCATTCTGATTATTCCTTGAACACATTCTCTTAATTCGTTGCTTTGTTTTGTGTTGTTGGCACTCGATGAAGTCAGAGTCTCTTCAACCCAAAGAGCTTCTTCACTGATTTACGTAAAAAGCAGATAAATCGAAAGAAATTATACTGAAGTTGCTGAAGTGATGCTTTTCCAAAATTAGATATTTTTAAAACAAACTGAAAAATCTGCCAATATGTTTATTATCATTATTTATATTATTTATTTTGTGGGAAAAGAAATTACTTTTTGACAAATTTGGTTAAAATCAATTAAATACAATCTGCTTTGTTTTAAAATCTGAATGCGTTGACCTTCAGCCTTTCTTACGTGATATTTACGTGAGCAAAAAATCTGTTTTATTTAAGATGTTGAGATATTTCAGAAGACAAAATAAGTTTCAATTCCTGTAAATCATTTCAGGACATTTTCAACATTTATAATTTCAAAGTAATTTTTTTTTTTGCAGTAAATCTACAAAAACTGAAACTGAGAATGTAAATTTACAAACAGTTTATTATTATATGTTAGATTATTATTATATAACTACTTGATGTTAAAGAGACTGAACTGCTTTCTAAACTCAACTTAAGACGATAAAATATATTTATGAAACAGAAAATGTGTGCATGTGCTGCTGAGAGACAGAAGCAGAAAATCTCCTTTCTATCAGGTCCTTTTCTCTGTTATTTACTCTCAGATCATTTAGGGTTTGCACAAATAATCAGCAGAATCCTCACTCGGTCCACATCAGGAGCTTATTTCACATTTTTCCGCACAGATGTCAGCTTTCGTTGATTCGGGAGCAGATCTGCATTCCTCTGCCTGCCGACGCTCGTTTCAGACGCTCCTGAAATAAGGAAATTGAGAATTTTCTTTTCTTGTCACTCGTTAAAAAGCCCTTAAAGCCCTTTAAGGATCCAGCTAAAAGACCAGTTACAGACGGATGGTTTCTCTTTGCAGTGAGGACTGTTAAATGCCTGCAGTGAACCCTCCGGCGTTTGCAGTCCATCACGTTGGCGTCGTGCCGCTGAATGGATGTTTGAAACCCTGCAGGAGGACGGACGGCCAAATCGTTTTCACAAGTGGCCGGCGCTCGGTGCCACATGTTAACCCGGAGTCGTGCAGAATGGCCCAGATTCTGTGTCCAGACGCACCGCAGCCTTGACTGGAGGCCTTTTCTTTAAGGGCGGGCAGCTGGGCTGAAGAAAGAGGTCTCGCCATCGATTGATTTTCCTCACTTGCACTTGCCTGTATCCCACGCTTCAGGAGGCCCGGGAGCAGCCATTGATTGAGAGGCCACGCTGGTCATTCCTCCATTTTCCTCAGACTTCTTCAACGGGCTGCTGTGTGTGTCACGGCCCGTCTCCGCTCGGGATTCAGTCCTTCTGCTTTTAGCTTCACATTGTCGGAGGAAGTGAATGTGTTGATAGGAGCAGCGGGATGATGTGCTCTTCCAGACATGTGAGGACCTGAAGGGGCTTTAAAATGGATCCTGGTCCAGTGTGATCCTTACAGACTCCCAAAGGCTCCTGCTGGTTTTTGCTTTTGTGTTTATCATATGTGGACTCTGAGTTTTAGTTTGTGTGCTTCATTAGATTCTTTGTTTTTCTGTTGTGAGTCGAAGCTTCGAGCTCTCTGGTTTGTCTTGCATTAACACCTTCATGGCCACAGTGGGGGCTGCAGTTACTTTCATTATCAATTACTTAACCTGTCAAGACAAGACAAGACGACAACTTTATTTGTACAGCCCATTTTTACAAGCAGTTTGTCTCAAACGACTTAACGTAACATCAGCATAACATCCTCTGCCCTTCGACCCTCACATCGACTGAGGAAAAACTCCCAGAAGAACCTTTAACAGGAAACACTGGGAGAAACCTCAGGGTGAGCAGCAGAGGAGGGATCCCTCACCCAGGACGGGCGGACGTGCAGTGGATGTTGTCAATAGATTCATCGGTCAGAAAACAGTCCGATATATCATGTTTATTCTGTGTCCCGCCAGAACAGCAGCAAATCATCACTCTGAAAAAGCTGCTATGAATAATAAATAATAAATAAATAAATAAATCCGAGGGGAGAACACTAAAAACTGACACCAAGTTTGACATTTTAATCAAACGTGAATGTTCGTGTGGTTTTTGGACTTCGTACGTGAAGCTTCATCAGTTCGTATGTGAAACTTTGCGGTTTCCTTCTCACAGTGAAGTGAAGGTCTTTGGCCTTTGAAGCTATCACCTGAGATGGTCATCATTCACTGTTTCCTGATAATGAGAGTAACTGTTCGTCTCGCGTGTGCTTTAAGATGTTTGAGAATAAAACCAACAGAATTTGTTGTTTGTCTGTCAGGTACCTTTACGCTCTGGGCCAGAGGGTCTGGAAACGCTGGAAAAGAAGGTATTTCGTCCTCGTTCAGGTAAGAAGCTGGAGTGAAACTGAAGTCTCCTGACTGACATGTTCGTGTGCAGAAGAAAAGACTCGAGTGATCAGTGACAAACACAAGATAAAATGCACACAAATGTACGACGAAACTTAAAACTGCAGATGAATAAAACTGTAAAGGAAGGACAAACATGTAAAAACTACAAAAACACAGCATGGATCAAAAAGTTGAGAATAAAAACAGACCTAAAAAGTAAAATCAGGTCATTAAAGAAAATCTGTGGCTCTCGTCAGAACGTATTCACATCTCATCTGAAGTAAAGTTAATTGAGTTTTGGTCTTTTAAATTCTCTGAGACGCTTTTCCCACTTCAGCTGTTATTTACTTCCCCAGCACTTAGAGATCGGCCAGGATCTCTGAGGCCAAGGACGCACATTTAGTTTAGATTTTTTGTTTTCATTTTAATCATTTAGATTCAAAGTTTGTGGTGCAGCCGCCAGCACGAGAGCCTTTAAAAGTAAAGTCAAGATGAGATAAAAGTGGAGCTTCAGGCCCACAGTTTGTTGGTTCTGTTCAAATGCAGCAGGCCAACAGAACGTCCTGGCTCTGAAATATAATCTGTAGGATTAGTGACGGTCACAGCAGGATCCAGGGTTCGGTTTAGGCAACAGAACGCGTTGGCTTAAGTCAAGAAAAGACGTTTTCAGTTTGGGAAAAAGTCACGTAATTTAATCTGCAGGGTTGACTTTGGTTAAGATTAGTGAAACTTCCTGATTTTGGTTATTTGTGTCCATGGACTCAGTTTTTCTATTTTCACTGAAAAAATGTCAGATTCTCAACGACACTCAGCATGAAGTCTGAGACGCACCTGAAGGTCTGGACTCTGGTCCAGAAACTGTTTCACATGAAAGATTTCGACTTCCTGAAGCTTCAGCTGCAGAAAAAACACATGAATCAGATAAAAGGCATAAGCATTGTGTGTGTGTGTGTGTGTGTGTGTGTGTGTGTGTGTGTGTTCAACCTGCAGGTGAGTCAGTACACATTCGCCATGTGCAGCTACAGGGAGAAGAAGGCGGAGCCTCAGGAGCTGATGCAGTTGGAGGGCTACACGGTGGACTACTGCGACCCTCAGCCAGGTAGACACACCTGAGCCGCCTCGCGATGAGCATGATGATGATGCTGACACCTGAAGTGTTGCTTGTTTTGAAGCTTCTGTTTGTTTTTGTTCTGCTTTTGTTCAAACAAAAGATTTGTTTGGTTCAGCATCTTTTATTTGTTACTTACTCCCCTCTTCCTCCCCCTCCTCCTCCTCCTCCTCCCCCTCCTCCTCCTTCTCCTTTTCCTCCCCCTCTTCCTCCCCCTCTTCCTCCCCCTCCTCCTCCTCCTCCTCCCCCTCCTCCTCCTTCTCCTTTTCCTCCCCCTCTTCCTCCCCCTCCTCCTCCTCAGGTCTGCAGGGCGGCCGGGTGTTCTTTAACGCGGTGAAGGAGGGCGACCTGGTCGTGTTTGCCTGCGATGACGAGCAGGACCGGATGCTGTGGGTCCAGGCCATGTACCGAGCCACGGGACAGTCCTACAAACCAGTCCCACCCCCGCAGAACAAAACCACCAACTGCAGAGGAGGGAACCAGAAGCCAGCATCCCCCATCAGTAGGTTCTGATTGGTTAAAAATGAAGCGACACATTAGACTAAAGATGCAGTAAAGTTTCCTCAGC
Organism: Scatophagus argus; assembly: GCF_020382885.2. Classification (NCBI taxonomy): domain Eukaryota; kingdom Metazoa; phylum Chordata; class Actinopteri; family Scatophagidae; genus Scatophagus; species Scatophagus argus. The sequence continues at coordinate 1,710,956 of NC_058499.1, read as the reverse complement.
TCAGACTGCGTGTGGAACTTTAAGTCTGACAGACTCTGAAGCTGAAAAAGTCCCACTTAACCTTGTTCATAAAGGCCGGTCCTGGATCACATGGTGGTCCTGGTCCAGGGTCAAATCCCTCACATGACGGCTGTGACCCTCATCTACAAACCACACACACTGGAAAATGAGATGGTGCTTTAAAAGGTCTTACAATAAAAGACAAACACTTAAAAATACCCATAACTTTTATTTCCATGCTTTTTGCAATCAAAATTGAAAGTTTTTTAAAACTTATAAACCCACAACTCCATTTCCCTGAGGGTTGGACTGAAACCTGGAGCTCATCCCCATCCCGCAGCTTGTTCACCACTGCAGCAAATACGACGAACCTTCAATACGACTTTGCTCTGGCAGGTCCCATACACACACACACTCAGACACGCTCTCTCTCTCGCACACACACACGCACACACACACGCACACACACACTCAGACACGCTCTCTCTCTCGCACACACACACGCACACACACACACACACACACACACACACACTCAGACACGCTCTCTCTCTCACACTCACACACACACACACACACACACACACACACTCACACACACACACTCAGACACGCTCTCTCTCTCACACTCACACTCACACACACACACACACACTCAGACACGCTCTCTCTCTCACACTCACACACACACACACACACACTCAGACACGCTCTCTCTCTCACACTCACACACACACACACACACACACACACACACACACTCACACACACACACACTCAGACACGCTCTCTCTCTCGCACACACACACACACACACACACACACTCAGACACGCTCTCTCTCTCACACTCACACACACACACACACACACTCACACAGTAGGACGCAGATGAGGGTGAAGGGTCTGCAGGTTTCACTGCTGTGCGAGTGAAAAGGAGGGTAGAAATGAAAGAGGGATGAAGGGAAGACGGGACGAAGACTCAGAAGAAGACAACATACACCTTGAATCCCCGTCTTCCCACCTTAAGTTCCTTCTCTTCCTTCTGCTTTCCATATTTATCTCATCTTTATTTCTCCTCTTCCTCCTGTTTTTCTTTTATTGTCATTTATTTTTGTCAACTCCATTCTTCCTTCTTCTCTTCATCCTTTCCTCTTATTATTTTTCCCATCTGCCCATATCCTCATTACTCTTTTCTTACCCTCTTACACCCACTTAAAGGATGTGGAGTCACTCATGAAGCCTGTGCTCCATAGCGCTCCTAGTGGTCAAAACTGCAGAGGGTTCCATTAAATGTTCATGTCTTCCACTTTTCTTTTCCTTCCGCTCACTTATTCTTCTCCTTTCTTTCATTTGTCTTCCATTGCCTCTCCACACATCCCCATCCTGTTTTTCTTCTTCTCTTCCTCCTCTTCACTTACAAATCATTTCATTTATTATCCGCGTGTGGCGAACGGCGTCTGTGCGCTCGCCGACCATTGTGACATGTAGAGCTTCACACTGAGAGCTGATTACAGCCGTGTTTCTGTCATTTGGTGCGGCGGCGGCCCGTCCTCGCCGCCGCTCGTTAGCGTTTAATGGAACAGATTGAAGTGCTAATGGCGAGAGGTGCTGACACGCTTTTCGCAGGAGGAAATAGAAGGTGTCCCTGAAATAGCTCTTAACTGGGTGCTAAGTGTGTGTGTTTGTGTGTGTGAGTAATTGGCTTGACAAAAAGTCATTCTGGCTTTAATAACGATTGTGTTGGTGAACCTGCGTATGCGTCCGTGCTCGCCTCGCAGGCGTTTTTCATAAGAATGAAATGTGAGGGGTTAAATAACAGTAATGACTGCATGTGTACACACTGACGAACGCTCACACGCACACACAAAGACAGGTTTTTTAATGCTAATAAAGTCGTACTTCTGCAGTCCAGACTTGGTGGAAATAGCTGCGAGCGTTGGAGGTTAATCGTTGGGAGTGAACAGGTGAGACGGAGGGAGCGCAGACCCACAGTCTCTCCTTTGTTTGTCTCCGGTTCTGGACTGTGGTCACCTCGGAGTAGAACCCGCCAGAGGCCACCGGAGGCACGTTTTTCCAGCCGGTGTGTGCGAGGGAACAATGAAGCAGTGTTGTCGCCCTGTAAATGCTCAGCTTCTGTTTTCGGGGAGCAGCTGATGGCCCACAATGAACAAGGTTTTTTATTTACAGGAAGGAACCATTTTGTTGTTGCTGTGAACTCGTGTACGTGTGCGCTTTCATGACCAGAATCCGTCACCAAGACGTGCAGCCTCAGACGTCCTCCTGGGTGTTTCAGCTGTTTACGTGCAGACAGGAAACAGTGCAGGTAGTACAAAGCAGTACTGCAAAGCGGTGAAATCATTTTTCTGAAGTAAAGCACAACAGCAGCACAATAACACAGGTCAGCCTCATGCAACTGAGAGGATCACTTAAAGCCATCAGTGACGACCGTTAAGGACGGCAGAAACACAGCAGAGAATTAACAAGCGGAGGAGGAAGCGCAAACGACATTTCAAAATAAATGTTTCTGAACGTGAAGGTTTCATAGCAAAAGTAGCATAGTTTGTTTCTGTCGAGGCATTGGGAGACGCCACAGTGTGCTGAATGAGCACATGAAAGGCCTCGTCTGATCAGGATCTCAGGCCGTGAGCAGTGAGATCACGTCAGAGAAGAACACCTGATGTTTCAGGTTAGAAGGAAGTTCGTCGACAATCAGACGAAGCTGAAAGAGGCAGCAAGAACACCGGAAGAAGATTTAGTTTGAAGAGAAGAAATGTTGCTGGTTTGTGAGCAGACTTCAGCCGCTGGCCTTCGTGACTTTCTCAGCTCTGAAGTGGAAACTCTGAAGAAAAGGACAAACGCGAGTGCGAGTTTGCCAAAGAAACTTCAGCAGACATCACTTCCTGTCACCTTCCTGTCAAATGGACGAGCGTCCAAACAACCCACAAACAAGGTCCAAACAAGTGGAAATCATCAGAGGCAGAGTGGTTGACGGTCTGACCTTTGACCCGAAGTCCACTTTTATCGCACAGACTGCGACTTGAGTCCTCAGTCTGAACAGACGGGCCAGTTGGGGGTCGAGACTCGCCCCTCAAGTTGTTTTGGGGGATGTTTACGCCTGTCAGTTGTGTTTTTGAGAAGCAGGTGGTCAGTTTGAGGATGAGGACGATCCTGAGCGGAGACGTCCAAACTGTCCGTTTGTCTTAACCTCCCGACGTCTCAGCGACGCCCTCAAACGCAGCACAACAGCTGAGGATGCGTTCGTGCGCTTCTCTCAAACTTTCCCCCGAGTTGAGACTGTTTGCCCGCCGCGCCATGAGAATCCTCGCTCAGCCAGACGGAGACTGATGGGCTTGTCTGTCTGCATCTTCATCTCTGCTCGCCCTGACATCGTCTGCGTCGCCGCCGCCACGCTCCACCAGGCAGATCAAGTCACATCTCTCAGCCTGGCGCACCTGAAACTGAAACGCTCTCCTTCCTCCTCCTCTTGGTCTGCATCAATAACCTGCCATCAGCAGCCGCCGCCACCTCTCAAGGCAGGATGTCACATAGATGTGACTGTTGCCGTGACGGTACCAATGGAGCTGAGACAAGATGGATATGGAGAGATTGAGCGCAGAAAACTACCCCCACCTTCCCACCTTCATCACACACACACGTATTGTAAACACGATACGAACCACACGTTGTTGAAATTCAGGTTTTATGTTTCAGTCCTGCACTGTTTGACTGTCACGCTTCTGTAACTCGTGATGGACAGATCTTCATCTTTCACTGCATTCATCGCCACGTAAAGTCCAGAGATTTATCCTGCAGCGATAGACTTAATCAGCGTTTGGCACGGCAGGCTTAAAGCTTAAAAAGATTATAAAGGAAATCAAACCTCATTGTAATATAAAGCTGGAATTTTAAAACAGTCAATGCATTTCCAGTCAGTGTTGGTGATGGGCTCCACCATTCCCACGCTGGATTCAGATGACCTGCAGAGTGTGTGTCACACTGATGAGAAACAGTGAAGAAACCTGCAGACAGTCTGGACCAAACGCACCATCTGTGCCAGGAGCAGTGACGTCTGTCCATATTCTCTGTCTCACACACACACACACACACACACACCCTTAACACCCCCCTCCCCTTCAGATAATAGCTGAAAGTTGGACTTGACACGGATCAGCATTACTCCTCCGCTGTCTGTCCCCCAATCAATACTCCCCCTCCTCCCCCTTCTTCTTATTATCAGCACTAATCTATATCTCTTTGTCTCGTTTTCTTTAGAGTCGCCTCCTTCGCTCCCTGTCTTTTCTCCAAATTACATTAAGGACAATCCCGTGTTTTGGACGTAACGAATGTAAAATGACCTACATCGGAATTAGACAGAGAGAAAGCAGGCCACAGGAGCCAAAGGGCAGCCCGAGTCAGAAGAAAAGAAGACGGGAAGAAAAGGAGAAGAGCGTCGATTGGAAGTTGATTGTGGAGATTTCACTTTTGCTGTCTTTTTTTTTCTCTTTCAGACAAAAGCGACAAAGAAAGGAGGAATGGGGAGGGGGGCCAAACACAAATCTCTGAGAGTCCTCGCGGGCTTCTCTGCGTCCACACAAAAACAAAAATGGCAGCGTTAATAAAAAGCGATTGCTAATGCTCGTCTCGGACACGAGGCCGCGGGCGTCGCAGGCGTGGAAACGGCGCCGGCATTCTTCAGCGAGCCTTGGTCTTTTGTGGGGCCATGTGTCACACTCAGAAACTTCCCATCCCGAAATGTACTCCCCTGATAAAGGCAGAATGGAGAGTGTTAGGCTTTTCATTTTGTGGGGCCATTAACAGGAAGGCCTGAAAGGACTGGAAATGAACCCAGGTTTGCTCAGGCCAGGACGCCCCGCGCCTCTTCAGCTTCTTTTATTTCCTTTTTTTTTCCTGTTGATTTTCCATCGCTGACCCCGAAGCCTCGTTATCATCTGCTGCTCCAGGCGCTGCACGGCCGAGCTTCGGGAAGAGCTCGGCGTGTAAAAACACTTCATTAGTAGTCATCCACGTTTTGCACGATGTATTACTCTGGTGATAATCTGTATTTTTTTATATTGTCAACAAATCGCATGAAAAGACTCGAACCAACAATAACTAGCTTAGAAAGATCGTGTGATCAAACAGTTGTGGTGGTGTTTGGGTCTTAATGGTGTTTATCCTAACTCTTTAAAACAGATTAAACAGCAGTGAAAGTGTGAAACATATCTAATCACAAATACTCAGTTTGTGTATCACAGCCTGAGTTCCTCTTGCTCTGAGCCATAAAGCTCCATTCAAACACACCAGTGAACCACACTGTTGTTCCTTCACTCTGTGGTTTATTTTGACTCAGCGAAACACACATCGTCCTGCTGCCACAGATACTCACTAGAGCCCCGAAGGTGGATTGATCCACCCCCGAAAATAGCCCCAACAAATGCACTATTTCCTCCTGGACAGTAATCATAATACACACTGAGGAGGCACTGAAACGGCTACGCTACGACGACGATCACGCACCACCGTACGAAATAACCTTGAACTGTTTGCTCAGCTGCTGTGGGAAGCTACAATCAATCCGTTTCATTACATTCAAACATATGAAAAAGTCTAAAACTGGAATCTGGTGTGAGCTACGTAGCTTGTCTCACTGCTGACTGTTAAGCTAAATTATGTTAGCTGGTTAGCATGCATTCTGTGCATTAGCTCGCAAATAAGTAAGCGTGAAGTTTAAACACAAACTAGAGGACTGGTCTAAACTTAAGAACCCACTCAGAAAACAAACGGCAAAATGAATCTATGAGGTTAAACCTTTTAAAAAATATATGGTTTACATTATCAGAGCCGTTTGAACCCGTTCAATTCAAATTCTCAGTAACGTCTTAGACTCAGCAGTTGACCAGCGTTGTTAACCTCAGTAACAGATGTTGCTTCTTATAAATCAACATGAAGACATGACAGTTCAGTGTAAATGAGGTCTGTAGTTTAAATGTGTCCGATTCTGAACTTAAAGCTGCTGAGGGGCTGCGCAGACAGGCTAATAACTGACGTGTTCGCCGCAGCTCCGCTCATATCAGAGTCCGACTTCTGCTTCCTGTCTGTGATCGAATATTTGCTGCTCACCGTCATCATGTTAGAAACCGTCGCCCATAAATCTCCACGCAGCCAAACATTTCACCAATACGACAATGTAGCGTTAGCCTAGCATAGCATCAAAACGCCATTTGTATTGTAGTGCTAGAAGCAAAGGCAACCGGACATCTTTAGCTGTACTCCTCTGTCCAGTAACGCCTGTCCTCGGAGTGGAAGTTTCCTACCTGTAGTGGACAATGTGATGTCCTCCATACACTTAGCTATTAGGCTATTAAACGCACTACGATTAAACAAATGGTCGGCTAATCGCACATCCCTGCTGTTCACAAAGATTAAGAGCAAATTTTGTGCTCAAACGTTTGAAGTACAGTTGGTGGATACGCGTGCAGATCAACAGGAAAAGAAAGATTTAAATTCTGTTGCATCTCTTTGCAGGCAGGTGTTTCAGTCTTTATGTTCACCTGCAGCTCTGGAAAACCACCAGACTTTAAAAACGTGGACACGAAGCCTGATCTCCTGATCAGCGCCGCCGCGTGTCGTCGTCGTCGTTTCCCTTCCTGGCTGGTTTTCGACTCGGTGAGTCACTCCCAGTGTTTTCCTCACATGTCGTCCATGTTGGCGAATGTTTTGTGTCAGCCGAGAGTACTGACAGCTTCACAGAGGATCTGTAGCCAACCGAGGTGGGAACGATTAGCCACAGCACTGAGAAGTGACACTGCCAATGTAGTCCTGTGTGTGTGTGTGTGTGTGTGTGTGTGTGTGTGTTTACACTTCAGTTCACTGCTGAGCTCAAAGAGAGGCGTCAGTGATTGTGAACACATTTATGTGTCACCTCTTTAGCTGGTGGGATCATGCAAAGACATCAGTGCAGTCGTTCATCCATAGACGTCCGTTTGATGAAGATCATGACTCCATCTTTCTTCTGTTCTTCTTGGTCTTTCTTGCTCCCTTCTTTGTACTTTGCCAAAATAAATAGTTTTCCCTTTTCCTTTATTTCTTGAAATGCACCATACCTGCTACGGCTTTAGATGTTTCAACAAACTGAAGGATTTCATTTTACACAGCAAAACAAATTTAATAGAAATATTTTCAGCACTGGTCCTTTGAACGTGAATGTGATCAGATGGGTTTCTCCGCTCCCGACTCTGTGGTTCTGTTTGGTCTGTTGTGATGATTGTTTGGTGGTGTTAGGTGAAGTGTGGGGACGGCGGGACAGATGAGGGCGTTTTGACACGCGTCCGAGTTGTGAGGGTGACTCTGCTGACTGTGTGATTTCCTCTGTTTCCTCTTCAGGTCTGGATCCGTCGCAGCGCCAGGGGGTGGAGGAGCTGATCTCCGCCGCGCCGTGTCGCTTCGACCACGCCGCCCTGTTCGCCATTTTACAGAAGAACACCCTGCAGCACCGCATGAGCGACTCCTTCTCCTGCCTGGTGCGTCACGTCACGGGCCAATAAGACTGAATTTATACATAAAATCAATAATCACTTTAATCCATCAGACAAGTCATTATTGGATAAAATAACTTTAAAGAAAGCTAATTAAGAATTGCGTTTCTCATTTTTGTCTGTTCAGATCAGTTTGTAACTCTACTTCAGCAGAAGTAAACTTAAAGAATTCAGTGGTTCCATCTTCTGTGATCTGTGTCAATAATTAGCAGCTAATCATTAATGAAAATAATTATTAGTTTGCCTTTAATAGATTAAACCAATGACCCTGAGTGAGATAAACATCAGTATTTTGAAGATGTCTGTCTCTCTCTCTTTCTGCCTGTCCGTCCCCCTGTCTCTCTCGGTCTGTCTGTCTGTCTCTCTCTGTCTGTCCCTCTCAGTTTTAAATTCAAATTGTTTTATTGGCATGAACAGAAAGATGTTGTTGGCAAAGCAGTTTGTAGAATATATTTAAATCCTGCGTATGAGATGTGTGCATCAACACAGACACAACACAGACACAACACTGAGTCAACACGGACACAACACTGAGTCAACACAGACACAACACTGACACAACACTGACACAACACAGACAACACAGACACAACACTGAGTCAACACAGACACAACACTGAGTCAACACTGACACAACACTGAGTCAACACGGACACAACACTGAGTCAACACAGACACAACACTGAGTCAACACTGACACAACACAGACACAACACTGAGTCAACACAGACACAACACTGACACAACACTGAGTCAACACAGACACAACACTGACACAACAATGAGTCAACACAGACACAACACTGACACAACACTGACACAACACTGACACAACACTGAGTCAACACAGACACAACACTGACACAACACTGAGTCAACACTGACACAACACTGAGTCAACACGGACACAACACAGACACAACACTGACACAACACAGACACAACACTGAGTCAACACAGACACAACACTGACACAACACTGAGTCAACACAGACACAACACTGACACAACACTGAGTCAACACTGACAGAACACTGAGTCAACACTGACACAACACTGACACAACACGGACACAACACAGACACAACACTGACACAACACAGACACAACACAGACTCAACACAGACACAACACAGACACAACACTGAGTCAACACAGACACAACACAGACACAACACTGAGTCAACACTGACACAACACTGAGTCAACACAGACACAACACTGACACAACACTGAGTCAACACAGACACAACACTGACACAACACTGACACAACACTGAGTCAACACAGACACAACACTGACACAACACTGAGTCAACACTGACAGAACACTGAGTCAACACGGACACAACACTGACACAACACTGAGTCAACACTGACAGAACACTGAGTCAACACGGACACAACACAGACACAACACTGAGTCAACACTGACACAACACTGAGTCAACACAGACACAACACTGACACAACACTGAGTCAACACAGACACAACACTGACACAACACTGAGTCAACACTGACTCAACACAGACACAACACTGACACAACACTGAGCACTGCAGTCTCATACAGTTTAACACAGCTGCTTCGTACCACAAAGTCTTTTCTCTGTGCTTCGTCCAGACGAGCTGTCAGCTTCTCCTCTGGCCTTAACATTTGGAACTTTGTTAGTTCTTTGTTTCTCTGACTGAGGAGGAGGAGGAGGAGGAGGAAGAGCTTTTCTCTGTCCGCCTCCCTGTTTTAAGCCTGGGGGGCTCTCTCACACTGACTGAGGGGAGAAACGCTCTAATCAATACTTTCCAAAGAGGAACGTGACCCTCATAGATGACTGCTGGGCCGACTCAATGGGGGTGGAGGGGTGCAGCTTAGTGAGGGTGGGGCGGGGGGTTGTGTGAAAATAAGTAAGAACAATAAAGAAAGAAAAACAGAGATTTTATGAGTGTCAGTACTGCTGAACGTGACTTACTGTTGCTAACATTAATGGGCCAAGATGCTCAGAAAAATGCAAACAGAAAGTCAGATTAATAACAAAGTTACAGGAAGGCCTTGACCAGCCACACACCTTCAATGACTTGAGCCAGCTGAGCAGCATTTGTTGAACACGACACAACATTTAAAATGCGACTTGCGGTTTTGATCGCTTGGTTTCACTGCTGCCACAAGATGACAACAACGAGGAGTGAAAATGAACCGTTTGTTGTTTGTTGTGTATGGACAGACGACTTTAACATAACTGATGTGAAATACTGCACAGCTTTTCCCTCTTTCTCTTGATGGAGCGTGATTGCCACAGACTGCAGTTTTAGGTCTGATCGGTGCGTGTGTGCAGCAGTGAAGTTTATGGATGGTGCTGGTCATAGGTGTGGTTTAAAAACAACACAGATATTTTTTAATCCCTTCCAATAATAATACCAAACGTTTATGGTGATTAATGACATTTTCCTTCCTTTTCCTTTCCTATCGTCATCAGACACTTAAACCCTCCACTGAAACATAAAGCGAGGCAGATGTTGAGGAGTCGGCTCATCATGTGCTGCGTTGGCTCCTCGTCTTTTAAGAGCAGCAGAATGACGAGATGTTCGGCAGAGTGACATCTGTGCTCCTTTCATTTCTCTACCTGCCTCGCCAGGACTCCTTCCTGCTCTGCAATTAGACAGATCCATTCACGCCGCCCCTCCAGCTCCCTCTCCTCAGCCTTTTGTGAAAACTCGAGGGCTTTGTGTTCCAGCCTGAGCCCCTTTTCAGCAAACACTCTGAGAAAAGGCCAGTTCCTCGGCGTGGGGGACATCTGTTGAGAAGTGGCTTGGATTCATGTCATAGACGGGGTCATATTTTATTCACAAAGAGCTGAACCCAACAACAACAACAGTAATTAGGCAGAAATTTGGTTTGTAGCTGGGGCCCACAGTCCTGCTAACGGGATCAGTGTAGTTCCCACTCATGATTGAAGGGTTAAACCCCCCACCGTGAAGCTGCTGCTGGACCTCCAGCTGAAATGGTTTTCTTACACAACTTCATCCACGTTGGTGGTAACACAAGAGGCAGCAAATTCTCGAATTAGCCTCATCCAAAATCATAATTCAATTCCCAACGGAAAACGTTTTGATCCAGAATGAATTCCGCCCAATCCAGCGTTTAGTTTAAAATGTAAGCTTGTTTCAGGTGCAGGTTCGGTGATGAGATATCCAGGAAGTCCAGTTTGAATATCAAAATCCTTTGGGCTGCTTAAAAAAACACAAAACTGCTGCACAGAAGTTTCCAAGTTGTCACAGTGGTGGTTATTTCATCCACCATGTGTATGAACCATAAACGGCTTCATCATAATCAGTTAGGAGCACTCGCCGTGATGACGTGTTAAATGTCAGGCCGTCTGAACGGGAATATTTGGGTTAACGTGGGAATGAGAGCAGAGCATGAGAAGATACCGACATGTTTCCATCGCCTGTTAAGTGCATTAACTCTTTATCTTGATGCGCTCGACAGTTTTGTGAAACAATTCAATTCGACTTAAGCATGAACTTTCTAAAGAATAATATGTCAGAGCTGTTGAGTTTACAGCTTTTTGTCGCCCCCTAGTGGGTAACAAATGTATTAATGCAGCTTTAAACAAACGTTCTTCCTCCACGGGGAGCCTGAAGCCTTGTGGCAGCTGAGCAGTTTTCCACCTGCCAGGTTCCCTTCAGAAAGTATTGAGTATGTTGAAAGACGGTCGCCATCGAGGCAGCTATTATTTCACCTCTTCAAACTGTTAATTTGCCCTTAAATTTTTTTCTTCTTTTTTTCTTGAAATTGAGGATGCAGCAAAAACTTTTTTGTGTTGTTTTTGTTTCCCCCACCTCAACGCTCGGAGGACGGAGACACATGTCCTCTGCGCCCATCAGTCCTGTCTGAGCGTGCAGCTGTCAAATTAACTTGCTCTGGAACTCAGCCATTATAGACTCTAATATAATTACTCAGATGTATGCGTGTGCACGGTTCAGCCGCCCGCTCCTTTAAATCTGAAGCTTCCCAGTCACTCACGTCCATACGTGCTAATTAGAGGAATCTGCAGAAGAAGAAGAGGAGGAAGAGCGAGGCTCCAGGTTGCTTTGCGGGGTTGCCACGGAGAGATGAACTGCTGACCCGAAGGAAAAGATTTACCAATATGTGTGTTAATCATCTGCTGCTGATGAACACAGTGAGAGCGGGACATTTTAAAGTGAAAAGTGAACTTCCTCTGCGGTGGACGGATCATGTGTTCCTGACTTAACGCAGACATATTTTAGCTGCGTTGTCGTGTTGTGTCGACGCATACGACGTCAAACGCTGAAACGGTCTGTCCAGCAGTTAAAATGTTCATGCATGTTCAGACATCCTGGAAAGTTTAGTGACGGAGAAGGAGTCGCCTTTCTGCAACAGAAACACCTCCGATACACATTAGAGATGTTTTATGATTATCGTTTTAACTGTGACAGCAGTTAAATCACATGTAGAAGGCTGATGGACTTATCTCTCCCCACACGTGTTGGTCTCGGATTGATGGCGAGGTGACGCTAGCTTTTCCCTTTACTCCCGTTAAAGTCCCATATAGCGTCTGCATCTGCGCGAACAGCTCGTCCTCGTCCTCGTCAGGACAACGGCAGCAACCAGTGATTAGAGATGAAGGTCAGGTCGTGTTGTATGAGGGCCCCAGAGTCCAGAGGAGGAGGAGGAGGAGGTGCATGGGGCTCAAACAAAACCAGGCCTTTTCATGTCCTGGGCCAAACCCGAAGTCAGCGCTGACTTATTTTAACTTCAGTAACGAAAACCGTAATCCTTCCCTGACGACGATGATCTGATTCGCTCTGGTTCAGTCAAAATTCAGTCAAATTCGGTTTTTCACGTAAATAAAACCTCATCGTTGCTCTGTGGAGTCCTGCTCATCATCGGGTTTTACTGGCTGTTTTTCTTGTTAGTCAGTTGTGACATATCACACACACAGAAAATAGCTCATGATTTTTATTAAATGATGACTAATAATCAAATCCCACCAGAAAGTAGAGCAGTTCCACATTTAATTTTGAATTGTGAATAATTAGGAGCAGCCCCCTGCATGTTCTCCCAGCATTGTCCCGTGACTGGCAGACAGGGCGGTTTATACGCTGATATTTTTATATGTTTTTGAACAAATGACTTGGCTTCATGCTCTTGAACATGACTCTGGGTGTCACAAGAAGTTTTTGGACCAAAATATGATTTCACCTTCAACAAAAGTCTGACAACAGCTGAGGTTAAAACCTAAAGAGTCGGCTTTACTCTCTCGGTTTCCTGTCAGGCGTCGCTAGTCGAGACACAAGCCGCTTTCACTTTTCTTTCCTTTTCTTTTTTTCTTCTACTTCTTTTGGGGGTCATGTCGCTCCTCGGAGGGAGGCGGCGGACGCTGGCGCTCTGACATGGAGACGTGCAGCCACGGCTGATGGAGCTAACGAGGCAGTCGGCTCGTTAGCTGCTAATTGAGCGGTCAGCGCCAAGACTGGAGTTCGCCATCTGTTTGTCACAGAGGAACATCTTGTCGCTTCACGCCCGTCGACGGGCCCCTCTCCCTCTCCGTGGTGTGATATTAATAGCCTGAGCTCACAGACGGACAGAAAAATGAAGAACGAAGCTGGAGAAAACGTCAAACAAACCGAAGAGTGAAGGGAAGGGGGCAGAGGGGGAGGACGGGGGGAGGAGGAGGAGGAGGAGGAGGGAGACGCTAAAAGGCCTGCAGAGGAGGAATCTGCCAGGTCCTGCTAACCCCGACGGGAAGCAGCATGTCAGCGATACTGGAGATGATTTTGATTCTAATTTCAAGTCCTTAAATGAGCTTTGATAGGAGCAGAAGTCGTGCTGTTGTTCTGAAGGGACGTTAAACCAATTAGCCTTTACTTTCATTGTCTCATTTGTCAAAAGATGAAGTTGGCAGCCCTGCTTTATTTGGTAACAGACTCAAAAGTTTCTTATAGTAAAAATAGTCTCAGACTGAATTATGAGTTACACTTCCTTATAACAACTTAAACACGTAGCAGTTTTTCAAACCGCTAAATTATCTCCCCAAATCTTCACTCGGCGCTGCATCATTTAACTCCAGAAACAAAGTGAAAGCGTTTCTTTGCAGCTTGTCTCAGGTCGCTGGGCGGTTAGAGTGCGTGTGTGTGTGTGTGTGCGTGTGTGTGTGTGTGCGCTCGTGTGTGCGTGTGTGTGGTGTCAGCTCAGTGGAGGTGCTAATTTGTTAATGTTCTTCTGTGAGGAATCTTAATTAGCGTTGTAAGTTTCATGCCTAATTTAATGATTACGTGCAGGCTGAATGAACTAATGAACATCTCAGGATGTTCCACACCTTTCTGTTTCCTTCTTTTACTCCAGCAGCATTAGTAGTTGAAGGGCTAACCTTGACATCTTTCTGTTTAATTGTGGTGAAGTGCTGAGGATTTTTGTTGAGTCTGTGGCACCAAACGGTGACTGCTTTTGGTTTGAGTGTGTGCTGCCTCCTGTGGGAAGGCGAAGCTGCAACGGAGAAGACTTGGCTACCTTTTCAGGTGTCTTTCCAACACGGCGGGACGCTTCATCAGCCCTACAACTGTCTGATGACGTGAGGGCGTCTCACTCCTTTTCAGTCCACACACCTGAGGAAACTCGGTGTCAGTTTTCAGTGGTGGTGGTGGCTCAGTGTCCCAGAGTTACAAAAAGACTTTATTTTAGGACTTCTGCTGCTGCTACATGTAGTGTGACAGGTCTCGTGTGTGTGTGTGTTGTCTTCAGGGTTGGTTCAGTCCTGGTCAGGTGTTCGTCCTGGACGAGTACTGCGCTCGATACGGCGTTCGAGGCTGCCATCGCCACCTGAGCTACCTGAAGGACCTGATGGATTACTCAGAGAACAACGCGCTGGTCGACCCCACACTGCTGCACTACAGCTACGCCTTCTGCGCCTCCCACGTCCACGGAAACAGGTACACCAACCGGCACCCACTCGTTAGGGTCAGTCTCATGGGACGTCGTGGTGAAGATACTCGTGGTGCAAGTTCCTGTCCACCGCCGCAGAGACCGAGTGGTGTGACGTGATTAGCTGCTCCTGTGGGTGGGAACCCAGTGAGGGTTTTTGTCTTTATCACATACTCTGGTGACTTGATAGAACAATTCTAAATTATCCCTTATCTGATGCACTTTAAACTGAGCCCACACTGTCATTGTTTCAACAGGAAGTACCTTCAAAATAAAACACCATGTCGAGATTTGGAGAACACAGTTTGGAGAAACAAACTCGTTCTTTTACTTTGTCAGTTATTACAGAAGTGAACAGTGTGAGTGTGAATTAGTTTATGCATAAAGCGGCGACAGCCTCTGTGAACAGACTGTGATCTGACCTTTACATTATTCTGTATGTCTTCACTGAGCACAGATGCTCTTTTTCAGCCACGCGCAGACTGAATCCAAATGTCCCAACTTTCACACACATAATCATGGCACACAATCACCAAGTCTGGACTACAGAGTGCCGTCCAATAACACGTCTCATCCGGCCGAAGCGGGGCAACAGAGCACTTCCAGAGAGTCCGCTTTGTTTGGAAGATCAACGAGAATCGAGCGAAGAAGCACTCAAGATGATGATAATGAAGAAAAGTCAGTGAATCCACCACTCAGTGGGATCTAATTTAGATTTACAGGATGCTGTCTGTTATCTGTAGACATCTGACTTCTCTTTGTATGTATCTACATACATTCACCACAACCGCTTCCAAGGACGCGAATGAACTTCCACTCTGAAGGGCCTGATATGTGAACGTTCTTTCAGATCTATTCAGATAAATACTCCCAGGCTTATTACAGGTTCAAGTTCTCAGCATTGGATGCTTTCAGGGCAGCAACTGCGCATTCAATCAAAGTCCAGTCCATTTTATCCCTCATGATGATGGCCAACTCTTCAGAAACATTAAGTGACTGAGCAATTGTTGCCCATCAGTCACAAATAAACCTCCTTAAGTCTATTTAGAAATCACAGGAAAAGAAAAGACTGCGAATCGTGAGGTCTTAAAGTTTTCCTGTACATCCATGGGTGTACTGCAAACAGGAAATGTAACAGGTAATCTGCTATGCTTTCATGGGGCCAATTTGACAAAGGAAATTAGAATTATCTCGAGCAAAGTTTTGCTTCTCATCATAGTTACATGAATAATCACTTTGTTATGATCATGATTGTGCCAGAAACACACACCGACTGGTGAAAGCGGAAGACGAGTTGCAGCTTTCAATGTTAATATGTGGTGCTGAGCCAACCATCCACCCTGACCTCCTCTTTGTGACTCTTTAACAACTTAACCTCGATATCACAGCTTTTCAGCGTTCTCTCTCAATGGAGAAGAGACTGAATTCGTACAGCCGCTCGAGGGCTTCGTCATTTGAACATAAACAAATGTTTTTTTTCGGGTGGGGGGGCTTTTAATGGCAGCTCACCTCCAGGCCTCCACCGATCGCCAGCAAACTGCCCACATATGAGCAGCAGTGTCTTTTAGCCACTTGTTGGCATCATCGTCGCTCCAGCAGTTCAGCTCTGCTCTTCACTCCCGGCAGCCCCCGCTTGACTCCCCGCCTGGTAATTACTGATATCTGTGCTTTCTCTCTTTGTCGACTCATTTAGTCAATTAGAAAGTGTAATGATTAGCTACTCCAGCAAATCACCAGATATAAATTGGTGGTGGTGATGGCGGTGGAGAGGGGGGCTTGCTGGAATTGGCTTTTTGTCAGTTGGAGCTCTAATTTGAATAATTGATGCCCATTCAGGGCTCCTGGAGCTGCCTGAGTGGGTGTGGATGGGAAGAAGGGGGTTTTTGGATGGCTGGCAGACTCGGAGGTGGGAAAAAAAACACCAAACTTAATTACAGAACTCAAGTTTTCCCTGGAGTGCTGCTCGAAGAGATGAAGCTACGTCAGGAGGCAGGCAGGACAAAGAGGGACGCAACAGGACGATCAGCAGAGGAGTACTTGACTGATACTTCAAGGCAATCGGATTGTGCTTTTCTTAAGAAAACCCTGACTGAGAGACACGTGTTCGAACCGGAGTGAAGATGGAAATATTTTGTGTGACATGTGAAAGCCTCCCACTGGGTGATTTTCATGGTCTGGACATCAGTTTAGATATTTGGTCATCGTCAGCTGTGATGTACATTTTTATTCACGGGTTTTCCATGTTTGGTGAAAGATTTTAACCATAACTTATGCTTCAGCATGATCAGTTATTCTACAGAACTGCACTCAGACCCCATTTCTCCACAAGCCCAGTATTATACAGAGTCTGATACCAGCACTTTGCATGTATTCAGTCAACTGAAGACACATTTCACGTTTCGGTCAGGACTGTATCCTGCCTTCGTTTTCTATCTGTGTGTGAGTGCTGGATATTAGCAGACTGCAGGGTTTCATGTCCTGCTTCACAGTCGTGACCGTAACAAACATGAAATCCATCCGTCCATTTTCTGTTGCTTGTCCCGAGTCGGTTCGCTGTGGTCCCTTCAGCGTGGAGGAGCAGCGGCTCTACTTCGAGCTCCTTACCTCATGTCCAGGTGTGACGCCAGCCTTCCTACAGAGGAAAGGCAACTTGGATGCTCTCCTTCAGTCACTACCCAGTAACTCAGGACCATACGTGAGGCTTAAAATGTGGACCGATTGAGAGGTTTGCCTTCCAACTCGGCTCCCTCTTCACCACAACGTCCGCATCACTGCTGATGACCAGTCCACCGGTCAACAACGAGACCACGAACTACATCGGCTCGGGGCAGCAGCTCAGCCCCAGCCCGTAGTGAGCAGTCGGCCAATTTTTGGCAGTGAACCACGACCTCAGACTCAGAGGTGCCGACTCTCATCCCGACTGCAGACCGGTTCAGTGTGTCTGTTGAAGGTCACGGTCTGATGAAACCAACAGAACCACATCATGGCAGTCCCCAAAAGGGACCCCGACTGCTCCTTGAGATCTGATCCATGAAAAGTTTGAAGGCAAACAAGAAGCTCTTAGATTGAAATGTGATTGTTGAAATCAGTGCATCACAGGCAGTTTAAGCCGCAGTCCCTCCCAGATGCGTATGAAATGATAAGTTTGGGGATTTGGGATTTGCTGGAAGAGCGAGGCCTGAGCAGGTGGAGAGGCAGTGACACTTTGATTCATCCTGTGTGGCTCTGATGAGACGGGTGCGTTTGAACTGGAATCAGGGTTAAAGGAGCATTACCAGAGCCCGGGAGGTGCGGGGGGGAGTCCACTCGCCTCCCTCTCACCTGTCATGTCCGATCTTCTCCTCGTCCAGCCATCTACACCGCGCTGACACGGGATGTGACGGGAGCTTTTACCTCCCCCAGCCCTTCGTACGTCAGCCTCCCGTCTCCACAGAGGTGATGTGGGAGGAGGGAGGTGACACACAAGATCACCTGCCACTCAGCTTAATCTCCTTTCCACACCTCTTAAGGTGAAGTGGCGTCTGCGCACGGTATCCTGCCACGCCGCTCGCCAAGCTCAGCTCATGATGACTCTCGTCGGCTGACATTAGAACCAAGCAGCCGGAGGGTTTGGTGGTGCTTATCGTTTACACTTGAGCCGCATCAAGTGTAAACACACAAACCTGAGTCCATAGACCCCCCCCCTCCCCTTCTCGGGGCCCGGAGCGCCGCTGACGGCGGCCTCGTCTCCAGCGCGCTTGCTTCATTTAGCAGCAACAATGTGTCTGAGCCCCGACAAGCTGTCGCATCGCTCCCCACTCCGCCGTGTGAGCCCATGCATGAACGCCCATCTGACCGGGTTTAATGGCACAGCGAGCTAGAGACCACACCGGGTTGTGTTCTTACGAGCTCGCCGCGTTTTGAGCCTGGCCTCCAGCCAACTCGCTTCTCGTCCGATTTGTTTTCCGCCGTAATTCGATTCGGAGGAAGTGGAAGGTGTGAGTGACATTGGAGGGAAGATTGAGTTTCACACGTCGTCTGAAAACTCTTGATGAGCTCTTTGTGATGCTCTGAGGAAAAATATTTCAGCTTCCACCACACTTGATTGATTTGAGTAACCACTAACAAAATAGATTTTTCTGTGCTGTTGTGTTCATTTGTTCCAGAGTTTTCAAAGAAATGCGGCACACAAAGTGCAGACTGTAAACAGAAAAAGTCTGAAATGGTGCATTTGTGTGCAACTTTATCGATTTGGCAAAGTCAGTCATTTTACTTCAGGCTTTGGAATGTTTTAAACCAATCAATATTTCAGTTATGATCAAACTTGTGTGAATTAAAATCTAAGCATTTTGTGACTGTAATCTGTGCTGGCTGGTCCTCGAAGTATCTTATTTTCTCTTTTTGGAGTTTCCCAGCAGCACTTGAACAACCCGACAGTCACGCCTGAGGGCAAAAACACGCCGACCACGTGGGAAACTCTGCATTTGCAGTCATTTAAAGCACTCGTGTGTGAAGAGAAGGACCTGATGGCACAGGTGACGAGCTGTTGTTGGCTTCGTTTCGGAATATCAGCCTTCAGTCACGTGAGATGCTGAGATAGAAGAACCGAGAAGAACCGCTTCATTAAACGCTCCTCCACACCGTCAGCACATAAGATCATTTTTAGATCTGAAACAATCAATTGATTGGTGATTTGATTGACAGAAAACTTTAAGAGTAACCGTTTCAGCAACAAGATTTGTTAGTTTTCTGCTCCTTTGTCTTTTAGCAAAGACCAAACAAGACATTTGAGAAGACGTTACCCTCAGACAACATGATGGGCGTTTCTCACAAATTGATAACATTCAGGAATTGGCAGCCTAATCAGTGATGGAAACAGTTAAAAGCCATCTTGCTTCTTGTATGAGATCTTTGTATTTTGGTGCAACAACCTCCGTTGGCCAGTTGCCTGAGAATTTAGGTGAAATGTCTAATGAATAAGAAATAAATGAAAGTTGAGTGTTGACACTGTGCACAATCATCAGTTTCTGAGAATTTCAGAAGCTGTCGTTGCGTTTGTTAAAAAAACAAGAAGCAACAATTGAAAGTTTTGTGCTCCGGCCTCTCACAAACTGAACCGCGGCGTGAAAAGTAACACGAGAGCCTTCAGAACCGATGAGTCGGTTTTGTTTTCTGCCACCTCGCTGCACAAGCGAAACAAACGAAAACTCATTGTGTGAGGACGGCGAACAGCTCGGATTACAGGACAGCTGGCATTAACTGTGAGCGCTTGGAGCCTCAGGCCATCCACCCCTCCGTCCGTCCGTCCGTCCGTCCACTGAAGACCCGCTCTGACCACGGTCCTCAGACTGCAGCCAACGTGAATGCGAGCTCTTCTTGCCTTCACATGAGCGAGCACACACACGCTCCTCCCAACAGCTCCACTGTGGGTTAACTGGTGCTTGTTAAACAGGGGTTGTGGGAAGTGGAGGGTGTGTGTGTGTGTGTGTGTGTGTGTGTGTGGTGGGGGAGGTAATGAATTGTCAGATTTGGGGAACAACAGTGTTTAGAAGTTGTGCTAACAAGTGCTGTTGTGTGGAGGAGCTGCCTCTCATCGAGCAGAGTGGAGCCGACGACCACTTCCTGTTGTCACCTCGTCGACATACTCCGAACGCCACAACGTTCTCTTTGTTGTTGTATTTTATTTGATCTTATTTCGTTTTGTTCCATTTGTCCATTTTAATTTGATGTCATTTTCTGGTTTTACACAATTTTATTTTGTTTTGTTTTAAACAATTTTGTACAATTTTTTACATAATTTTCATATTTTTTTTTGCACACTTTTTCAACATAATTAAATTTTGTGTGTATTTTATTTTTATTTTAATGTAATTTTATGTTATCTGCCTAATACTTGTTGTTTTATTTTATATAACTTTCGGTAGTTTTTTACCTTCAAATTTATATTTTCTACTTACTTTATATTCTCTATTTTCTATTTTATTTTAAATTTTTGTTTTTTAATGTACATGTACATTTTTACATTATTTACTATATTTTATTAAATGGGCTATTATATGTAATTTACTTGTGTATAACCATATTTATGGTCTTTTCCGTTAGTTTTATTTTATTCGTTTGTTTTTGTTATTTTATGTGTTTTACTACACAGTGAATTGTTTTCCTCATTTTGTTTTGGTGTGGTATATATGACACAGTACGATAGCCCTTCATACACAGAAAATCTCGTCTCATTTTATTCTTTTAATTATTATTACAAACCTTCATTTTTGGCTAATTGCAGCCGTCTTCTGTCGTCTGTGCCGCCTCTGATTGGTCAGAGTAAAACAGATGTTTGTCCACCGGGTTAAAGTTGTTCTTTTCATTATTATAATTCATAGGAAGTTAATCAGTGGCCGTTGGGTATCCTCGTCTCACCCGACTCCCTCGGACCTCCGCTGCGCCTCCTTTCTGGTCATGTTTTTATTTCGGTTTTGGAGAGTCAGGAACACGGCGAGAGGAGCTCTGCAGAGCTGTTGGCACTCGAGGCTCGGCGGTCAGGGGCTGAACCAGCGAAGGCTTTTATAAGAACAACTCATTAACAGACAACCTCCTCGCTTCTTCCCTCCAGCGACCGCAAGTGCCGCTTGGAGAGGGTGCTTTTCTCTTTCAGCTGCACACAGAAAGCCCACAAAGTCAAGGCTGGTCGCTCTGGGTACTGATTGCATTTTTTCCCCTTTTTTGCCAGAGTGCCTATTCAGACAAAGGCAAGACAGGAATGAAAGCTTCACAAACATTAATGAAGCGCTCAACTAACAGTTTTTTTCTTTGTGGGCTCTCCTGCTGCTGGCCGGATGAGTTGTGGAGGAGGAAGGCGAGCCTGAGCATCTCTCTGTTTGATTGGTTGACTCTGGGGTCAGCGTGGAGAGTTTGGCTGCTTTATCGCTTAGTTTGTTGAAAACAAGCCAAACTTGTCAAGAAGGAAGCAAAGACAGAAAAGCAGTCTGAGCTCTTCTGTGAGGCTTCACATTTTGTTTCTTATGAAAAACAAAAGAAGTTTCACTGCACTGCCTTCACCTCTTTGTCTCTCCGATTCCTTCATGTTTTGGACCAGTGAGGATGTGTTTTTAACAAGAGGGCTTCTGTGCTGAGATGTCAACAGCGTATCAAAGGTTCGGCCTCCACAGTTCATGTTTGATATTTCAGATTCCCTAATAGTGAAAAAGGCCTTTGTTTGTTGTGAACCAGCCCTCTGTTTGCAACAGACTTTTAATTAATAGACATTTTTTATGTTTAACACATCGTTATGAAGTAAATGTTGGTTGCACAGACTGTAAAATAATGGCAGCAGGGTTGTGGACTGGTTTCCTGGACACCTCGCTTTGACTCTCAGCCTGCACCTCCTGGAGGAAGCAGCAGGGTGGGACTCCTTCACCTCCACATCACGTCGACCTCCGGCAGGCAGGGCCGAGAGCCGACATGCCCACTTCCACACATCATTCACATCCTCCACAGTCTTCAGTCCATGTCGTCAGTACGTCTGAGCGAGGACACCGCGATCTGTTTGTGTTCGACCAACCACATTATCTGTACACCGCATGGGCAGGGCTTCAGCTTCAAGTGGGCGTGGCTGACCAGAAGCTGATATTTTAAACTGATCTATCACAAGGTGTACATTTAGAATTTATTCAAAATGTATTTACAGAACATTTTCCTTCATCAGTACAGATATGTTGTACTCGCGTGAGCTCGTACTGGTAAAAATGGATCTGCAGTGACGCTCATCATTTTCTTGGTGCAATTTGGGAAGAAAAATCTACTATGGTGATGTCATTTGGAGCCACAGTCTGTGCTGTAGTGATTGGGAGGCGGAGCCACGGTATCGAGTTCCCGGCCGAACACCCGTCTGGCAGTCATGACATTTCAGCCCCTTTTATAGCATCAAATAACTAATTGAAATGAAGCTGCTGTAACGTTTGAACAAACATCAGCGAGATAAGAACGACCTAAAAATGACAGAAACCATCTTTGGGAAAAATGTGTGCTTTGACTTTTCAGTTTGGTCCATATGCTAACATGGAGGGGGAGGAGCTTATGAGCTGTACTGCAGCCAGCCACCAGGGGGCAGAGCAGGTGTTTTGTCTCTTTTCGTCCATCTTTATAAACAGTGGATGGGCCTGATGCGTGTGATCCTGGTGTGGTGCGGCAGCAGCTGTTGACAGAGAGTCAGAAACACGTCTGCCTCCTCAGGATGGTAACAAAACATCCTGCGTCTTAAAATATCCGTCTCGCCCTGCGCGTCACCTGGTCCTCCCTCTGACCTCAGGAAAGCACTTCAGGTCCATTAAAGTGTGCAACACAAGCTTGATGAACAGTTTCTGCCCCAAAGGTCGCCGCCACCTGAACCCCCCTCAGACAGTATTTCTACTGCACACCCGCTTCTGTGCAGTATTCTGGATTCTTACTCAGTATCGGTGGAATACACAAGGTGTGTATGTGTGGGTTTTCTGTGTACATCTACACACTCCGTGTATTTTTGAGCTGAATTTCAGTGTATTAATAATAACAATAAAGAATTCAAAGGTTTTTGTGGTCAGTGTGGTGGCAGATGCTCCACCTCCCTTCATGGTCATATTTGTGCTGTCTGGTGTTTGAAAGCTGGTTTTCAGTTAAAATTAATAACATCATGACTCAGAAATCATCAGTTGGTCATCCTGAAAAGCCAAATGAGTTTACACGTTCAGCTGACTGATTTCTGTGTGTCGTCAGGCCCGATGGGATGGGGACGGTGACCGTGGAGGAGAAAGAGCAGTTTGAGGCCGTCAGGAGTCGCCTCATGACTCTGCTGGAGAACCACATCACACACTTCAGGTATGAAAACAACAAAAAGATGCAAATCTGAAACAATATCTGCATTTCTTCTTCTTCTTTGTCGTCTTCTTCCTTTGAGGATGAACTACCATCCCAAACTGTCTCTCTGTCAAGTAAGATTAAGATTAAGTGGCCCTTTAAATGCAAACTGCGCTGATAAATTTGTACTCATAGACAAATAATAATAATGCAAACCGTGATGGATCAGCAGCTGATTGATCTTCCTGTTGAAATGAGTGTGATGATGGCTGAATGGAACAGCAGGAAAACCTAACCTGTGAGCCAGATCGCCGTGTTCTCCTGTGCTCCTCCATAAGAAACCCGGGCAGTCTGGGTGTTTTTGGCCAATCGACAGCACACAACAGGTGCAGGACGTGCGTCGGCTGATGAGCCCTCCTTGTATCTGCGTGCTGCTATTCAGCACGGCGGCGGCGGCCGTGTGAACGCATTGTGAGCGCGGTGTGAAAGCGACAGCCCCGAGACCTTGAGCCGCACTGGTCTGAATGGACCTGTGCCATTAGCTGTCCTGAGGCCCGGCTCTTTAAACCCTTCAAGCCTGAGAGGGGCCCTCCATCTGGCCCCTGAGAGGAGAAGAGGGGCCGGCGGGGGGTCGATCAGCGGGAGTCATTACTGACTCACCTCAACAAGAGGCTAATGCTGGTAAACAATGGCTGGGACAATGCTGGGATTATGCTAATGTCCCCCCGGACAAGAGCAGGATTTCCACAGTTTAGTGTAGATTAAAGCTGAGCTCAGCCACTAAACATTCATTCCAGGTTATAAATTCTACCTACAGCTGCTCGTCTTCAGGGATTATTCTTCTTCCTTAAACAGGAGGAAAATGAATTATTCATCTCTGCTTTTGGCTGCAGAGAAATGCAGACGGCACGTGTTTGTTTGTTTCGGTGTCATCACCAAATGTACAGCACGTGGCCATAAGTATGAGGACACTCGAACACTGCTGCCATACGAGCCTTAAGAGCCTCCTCTCTGCTGCTTTCAGAGCCTCCACCACGTCGTCATCTTCTTTGTTTTACGAGGGGTGGCGACCTGTTTCAAGGTCATTACCCACTCTGACGGAGTGAGAAGAGGGACTTCTTTAAGAACTACTTGGTTATTTGCAAGATATTATTATATTTGTATTATTTGCATGATAGCAGTCTGTAATTTCTTGAATATCTTGTTCCTGAGTATGTCGCGACAGCCCCTGATGGGGTTCAGGTCGTGGAGCTGGATTTGTGCGTGGAGGAAACAGGAAAGGTGTTGTGTTTACTTCATGGCTGACTGACGTGATTTGTAATTGGTCATCAGACCTCAATAAGTATTTTTCTGTTCAATCTTTCTTCCTCCTGAAATGTCACAAACTGATAAATATTTCACACTTTATTACGCTCATCAAACACAACATTCAGGCCTTTTCAACATATTTGGCTCTTTAATGGATTTTCATTTAAATGAACATCCTGAACTTGTGACTTCACTGTAAGTATGAACTGAATCCCCAAACAAAGCCCTTCTCGATAATATTTTTAAAATCCTACTTTTTTGTTGTTTTTCTTTATTTTGCCGGTCGTATCGGAGTGAAGGAAAAGGACATCTGCCTGCAGGTTTTTGTCCAATAAATGGCTGACCTGCGTGACCGCGTGCCTTTGTTTATTTAGTCCCGTTCACTTGTCAATTAGCAACGAGAAACCTTCCTGAACCCCCTCGTCTGCGCTCAGACGGCGCTGGAGGTGAGAAAAGCTTCCTTCATCTGAGTAATTAGATGAAAGGAGGCGGCCATCTGTTGACGCTGACTGACGTCTTTTCTGCCGCCGCTTCCATCTTCCTATTCTTCTTCTTCTCCCTTTTTTTTTCCACGCAGTTGTCCTTGAGATTGTTTCTAAATGTGATGACCGCCCACGTTTTGCATCTGCAGGTACTGCTTTCCGTTTGGACGGCCAGATGGGGCCCTGAAGGCGACGCTCTCCCTGCAGGAACGGGTACAGGAAGACATTTAAACGCTTCTTCATCTCAGATGTGTTCGTGCAAACTTCCTGTGAGGTTTGCTCAGTGCTGGGAAGATCTTCTTCTTTCCTTCTTTCTTTCTTTCTGTCTGGGCCTGCTTTTATGAAGTGTTGCGGAGTCGCTCAGAGGACTCGTGCTGAAGTAGAAACACTTGAGTAATTTCTTAAGGTTACGTACAGCAAGAGGAGGCGTCACTCTGAGGGGAGTCCCAAGCAGAGGTTCTAATGAAAGGTGAATAGTAGATAACTGAGTCGTCTATGGACTCTTCTCTTCTGAGTCACAGCTCCAACTGCTCCGATAACTGAGTCTGTTATATGGTTATATGTTATGTTTTAAACTGACAAATGTCACGTTTGTGATTCACAATTCAGATCAAAAAATCATTTGTCTCACGTCATTAACTGCCAGTCGTATTTTTTCCAAAATAAGACACCGGACTCATATTTTATAAGCTGATCACATTATTTTATATAGACTACAGCTGACTTCAGATGACTTGTATTGGAGTACGTACTCAAGAGTAGTACTCATAAAGTATCGCTGAAGTAGAAGCCGTCATGTCGCTCTGAGAATTTCCAGCCAGTTAGGAGGGAAACCTTTTCTGTTTCCTGCTCTGCTCTGAAAGCCCTCAGCTTCTGCCTGAGGTGCTCGTTGGTTTGTGTGGTTTTCAGGTTTTGATGAAGGACATCACGACTCCTGTTCCTCCAGAGGAGATGAAGAAACTGGTACAGAAGTGTCTGGAAAAAGCAGCTCGGATCAACTACAGTCAGCTGATGGAATACGCGCAGATCAAAGGTGAGAGTTTTAACGGTTCAGATCTCAGGGCAGTTCTCGTAGCATGTGACTCCACACCACTCGACCAGCCAAAACTGCAACACACGAGGTTCCCACGGTAGCTTGATCTCTTTGTAAGGTTGTGGATTAAACAAACGTTGCTTTTTCGAAAAGACAGACGAGCTCTTTTGATCTTTTTGTGATTAATGTTAGCAAGCAGGCTACGTTCAACAGGACAGTACAACAGTCACATGTATAAATCCTGTATGAAGTCAACTGGAGCAGGTCACGCCCATTGACTGTATGAGAATGTGGACGACACGAGAGCTTCCCAGAAGTGAAGCCGAAACATCTGGACGCCCCCTGGAGGCCGGCTGATGCACAGCTCATTAACTCCTCTGTATAAAAAGGGGCTGAAATGTCGTGATTGACTGCTGAGCTCTGCTCCTGATTGGCTCATACCATACAGGTGTGTGGGTGGGAAGTCAGTATCGTGGCTCCACCTCCAGATCACTTCAGCACAGACTCTGGCTTCGATTCACCAGAACAAGATGTAGTTGTTTTTTGGGGGGTTTTGTTTGTTTGGTTGTTTTTTCCTCCATAAATTGCACCAAGGAAGTGATGAGTGTGTGAGCGGAAGCTTCCGGTCTCAGCAGTTCCACGCTGACACGCAAATCAACAAATGAGTAATAGACTTGATTTGGTTGGCTCCGGATCAGTTCAGTAATCCATCCATCCATGACGGCTGCTTTATTTATCGAGGAATCGTATTCTGAATTTATTCTCATAAAGCTAATTAAACATGCGCTAACATTTTATCTCACCGATATATTTTATATAAGCGACGTTTGGTATGAGGTTAAAGCTCAAACTTTATTTTGTTGCAGTTCGCAAATCATTAACAATAAAAGAAATGAAAATAAATGTCTCTGGGATTGCAGTCTTAACGGCGCATGTAGCGCCCCTTAGTGGCTGCAGTGTTCATGACAAACAGTGAGGTTAAAAGGGTCATCAAACCGTCAGCGGAGGTTTGTGGGAAATGTAGTCTACTTCAAGTGTTTTAACTCCGTGGTTTTGTTTCTGTCTCGATGTTTCCTGCTGCGTCGGCCCTTCAGCGGACGCCCAGGCAGCTCCGGAGAAAAGGCTGGAGGACATGATGCGACTGGGCGAACTCTGCATCGAAGTCCTGCAGCAGAATGACGAGCATCACGCCGAGGTAGTTCATTCACCTTCTGTCTGCTCCTCCTCTTTCTGAGTCGATTCTTATTAGAGACCTGAACACTGAATGAGGCTCCTTGCAAAGAAAATGAGCTACTAAAGATTTGAGTATGTAAGCGTTTCCTAAAGGTGGCCAAACCCTGACGACTGGTCCAGAGTGACCATCGTTTTTATTTCAGCCTGAAACCCCGATGTGACAGCAGTCGCTGCTAATAAACCTGTAGAGACGCAGGTTGTGGGTGATTACTTTGGTTCCGATTGATTAACGAGTCCCTGAGTGTGTGAAATGTCAGAAATAGCGAGCGCTGGTCCGTCCTCAGTCCAGACGGGTTCTGCAGGCTGTTAATCCGGTTTTCAGACTTCCTTCAGTTCACCCATTCAAGTTCCATTTAAATGTTGATTCGTCGGTTCTCAAAAGAGTAACTGATTCATTTAATTGATCCACTAAATTAATGAATCAACATTTAGGCATCAACTGATCCTGATCCGCCAGACAAAAACTCCTGTTTACTTTAGCTAAAATGAAAGCACAACATTAACTTTCTAATTACAGAAAGATGACAGATTAAACAATTAGCAGAAAGTGATTTTAACTGCTGCATCTAAGATCACTTTGATCAGAGCTGTTGTGGAAACACCCTGTAGTTAGACTGAATGAAAAGTTTAGACATAAGCATCATCATCATCAAATTCAACTCAACTTTATTTGCACAGCAACCTTCATGCAAAATCCGCAGCCTGAAGTTCTTCACGTAGCAACACCGAAACACCACAAACACAAACCAACTTTAAAGTTGAAGCTGTGACCTTACAAATTAAAAGTCACATTAAAAATGAATTTCCTTTTTAAAAAGCAGAGAACTTTTCATTCTGCCGTCCAGAGGCACTGAGCTCCACAGGAGGCCCCTCAGGGACGTTTCAAACTGCTCGTGAAGGGGGTCCCACCTGTCCCGAGTCTGCAGAACAGCTTTTGTGTGACAGCATCTCAGAGCTGCTTCGCGTCTTGTTTGCGTTCAGCAGTTTAACTTTGACATTCTGTTTTTCTTCCTTCCTCTGAGTGACAAAGATGCCAGCGAGTCACTTGATCATTTCACTAACATTCTTGATCACTTTCTGCAGCACTGTCCATTTCCCTCCTCTGCCTTCGCCGGCGGCGCTCACGTTAAAGTGCCAGATGACATGGCGCTGCATTAACATCTGCGGCGAAGCCACCCAGAAAACAACGCCCACGGTCCATATGCCCACCGCACTCGAACGCCACGGTGTAAAACTGATCAATCATAGGTGTTGAGACGTGGCAGTTTGATGGGCCCTAAGTGGCAGCGAGGCGCTCAGGCATCTGCTTCTGAGCTATTAATAACGGGCTGCGCTCTGCCGCTGCCATGGCGACCGCTGAATCTCCGCTCCGTGACGCTAATTACAAATTAGAGGCTTTTTGTCGGAGCGGCGCTACAAGCTGTCACAGCTTTTAAGTTTAGAGATGAATCATGTAATTGTTTACTCGGTTACTGTCGGCGTCAACAACGCTCTCACTCCGTCTCTGTTTTTGTTGTTGTTTATTTTCTGTGCTTTCTTGCGGTGAAGTCGGGGCGAAGAGCCAACACGAGCGCTCCAGACATCTTCAACACTCTGCCTGGAATCAAAACTTGTGTCTGATTCGGCCGAATTACTTTGACTTGAAAATATTTTTCATTTCCAAAGTTTTTTTGCTGCTGGACACAAGTCGTCTCCGATTGTCCTGCAAGTTTCACATCACTCGCTTTCAGTTTTCAGAGTCTGTTGCTCAGTTCGGCTCCAGTCCTGGCTGCCTGTGGGCTCACCATTTCGTTATTTGATCCCACCGACACTAAAGTGAGCCAGGCGAGCCCGAAACGCCTGTTGGACAACACGTCAACACATAACGAAGGTCTGTGCTCAGGTGTCTCTTTCACCAGATCGCACACGTTCAGTTTGTCCTGTTGTCCTTTTGGTAACTGATGTAATTACTAATGTCTTATTCCTTCACTTCCATTCGCTGAGCCTCCCTCACCCGCCTCACCAGCCTCCCGCCTCCCTGTGCGAGATCGTTTAAAATCAGACAGTCAACACCAGTACCCTCAAAGTGATACTGATGCCAACAGGTCTCACGTCCTCCCAGATTGTCCTGACAAAAGTCCTCACAGGTGTGCAGTGTCGCCATACGTCGGATACGCTGCGCTGGTATTCGCCGCACCGCAGACCGAACGGGTCGCAGCTGCTGTCAGTTGTGGGCCAATCACACGTCACATCAAATCAAAGAAAACCCTCATCGGTTGAAACCGTGGGAGTGAATGCAGATTTCGTTCGAGGGGAGAAGATTTAATACAACTTGGTGATGGGTTGTTAAAGGCATCCGTACTCAGCCCTGATGGTTACGTACTGGACCACAAAATCCCACAGGTACGCCCAGGTGTGAAACTGAGCTCATCCTTCAGCAGGTGAAGGTGAAAACACACCAACAAGCAATCTGACAGACTGGAAGGACAACCAACAAAAATCTTCTACACGCAGCATTTGATGTGTTTAATGTCACTACGATAAAGAGCAGTGATGTGTTTAAGTGTCACTCACGCAGTGCAATTGACACCTGAAGACTTTCAAAATAAAATCACACTCTTTTGACTCTGCTTCTTTCTCTTTCTGCATCCCCTTTGGAAGGGAAGGGAGGTAAGTTCGCTGTGTGAATGACTTTTTTTTGTCTTGCTGCTGGTTTGCTGCACCCATTCAGAGCCCGTCACTGCCGAGTGTCTTTGTGTTACCTTCATTGTGTTAATGAATATGTTTTGTGGCCACTCTATTGTTATAATGTCTCCTCTCCCACTGAAAAACCTTAAAAAAACATATACACTGTATAGACAAAAGTATTGGGGCATAACTTAATGCTGAAGCTGTATGCTGAAGCACAGCATACCAAGACATCTTGGACAATGCTATGCTTCCAACTTTGTGGCAACAGTTTGTTGAAGGCCCTTTTCTATTCCAGCATGACTGTGCCCCAGTGCACAAAGCAAAGCTCCATAAAGACATGGTTGGATGAGTTTGGTGTGGAAGAACTTGACTGGCCCACACAGAGCCCTGACCTCAACCCCATCCAACACCTTTGGGATGAACTGGAACGGAGATTGTGAGCCAGGCCTTTTGGTCCAACATCAGTGTGTGACCTCACAAATGCTCTGCTGCATGAATGGGCACAAATTCCCACAGAAACACTCCAACATGTTGTGGAAAGCCTTCACAGAAGAGTGGAAGCTGTTAGAGCTGCAAAGCTGTCTGTGAGTTTACAATGAGACGTCATTAAAGTCCCTGTTGGTGTGAAGGGCAGCTGTCCCAATACTTTTGTCCACAGAGTGTATTTTTCCTGGGAATCGGTTTATTTTCACATCATTCAGCTCTTGTCCTACAACATGCAGAATATACAGCATCAGACGTGATGTGAACCCATCAGTCTGAGTTTGAAAGTTCTTCCTTTGACAAAATGATTTAATTTGAGGAACACGACATGAAGATAAAGTGGTGAAAGCTCCAGAAAAGGCTGGTTGGCAGACCTTGTAGTTGAGCCTGCTTTGTTCAGACAGAAATCAAGGCAAACTCATTTACTTTAGTGCTTTAACTGCAGCAGCTTCAGTGTGATCACTAAACGATTCAACCTCAGATATGCAGTTTAGTTTTGCATCTTAGAGCACATGAAGGAACATGACGGTCAGATAAACATCACAGAAAGTGAGGGTTTGAATGGTTGGCTTTATTTCCTGTTCAGGGTTTGGCTGTGACACGGGAATGTGAATTGGTGATGAAAGACACACAGCCTGCAGTCGTGAGAGTATAAAAAGCCTTTCTGCCCTCATGAAGTGCTGTTTGATGTATAATTATTTTTCTTTAGCTCGCAGTGTCAGCGTGTCACTGCAGCAATAAATAACAAGCACAATGCAGACAAGAAACATGATATACAAGTCAAATAGGATCAATCAGGTAAACATGGAACAAATGCAGCGAAAATTAAAGCGCTCTGGTCTTCTTTTCATATATCTGTCACCGACTCGGCTTTCTGGTGTTTAGTTGACATTAAAAGGGTTTCATCGCTGAATGGTAACACAGTCTGAGGATGGGAAACGAGAACAGTGAGGGGAGAAAAGCCTGCAGAGAAAAACGTCTCTTTGGTTTTTAAGATCGATTTTGTGTTTGAATCACCACAACGAGGATCAATACCATACGATCAGGTCGATGAGCTGGAACGGGTCTCACCGTGTTGGCCCTGACACGACAGGGTTTTGAGACTGGACCAGTAGACCCCTGTAAGGGACCGTATGCGTCGTGTCTCCTTGTCCTCGAGCCAAAACGGCCCAATCAAACCTCTTCTTCTACTGATGTGTTGCCCAAATCAGCCACACGGCATCGTGTAAACCAACAGCAGGCTCCTGAGTTTAAGCTTTCCGACTTGTCGTCCGTTCATGTAGTGTGTGTGTGTGTGTGTGTGTGTGTGTGTGTGTGTGTGTGTGTGTGTGTGTGTGTGTGTGTGTGTGTGCCAAAACTAAAACAGCTTCCTGAGACCTTTGTCTTCTGATGTGGTTTTGTCCCATCGCTCTGTGCTTCAGGCTTTCTCATGGTGGCCCGAGCTGATGGCTGAGCACGCCGAGACGTTTCTGTCTCTGTACCAGGCCGACATGGACGCCGCCCTGCAGGTCCAGCCCGTGGACTCGTGGGACAGCTTCCCACTTTTCCAGCTCCACAACAACTTCCTGCGATCCGACCGTGAGTTTCACGTTTTCTTTTCTGTGGGATAGAATTTGTCAGCTTTGAGCTGAATTTAATGTGCCCATGTGTTGTGTTTACTGCCACAGAGGAGAAATAAATCTGTTCACGTCATCTGCTACGTGACCGTTACGAGTCGTGAAGAGCTGTGGATGAATCCGCCTGCTCTGAAGCCATTCGCTCAGCGTGACGTTTAAAACTCAGAGCAGGCTGATCCTGGAAATCGTTGGACGCGTCGTCATCGATCTGCTCTCCTACAGAACGTAAAATCTTTCTCTTCTTCAGCCTGGGATGACATGTCTCGACACGGTCGTTCTCATCAATGCGAACAGCTCAGAATTAACTCCCGCTCGTTTTATTTACTGGGTGGAAACGCAACATGAACGGTTTGCTGTGATTTGAGCCGCAGACAAACAGTTCAGTGTATAATTTCCTGCTGTCTGTAATCACAGCTTTACTCTGCCAGTTTCTGTGGGCTCTGAACCAAAAAGTGTGTGCAGCAGTCAGCTCATCCTCCACACACACACACACACACACGCACACACACACACACACACACGCACACACACACGCACACACACACGCACACACACACACACACACACACACACACACACACACACACACACACACACGCACACACACATATGCAGAGCTGCTTCAGATTTTCTCCAAATTAAATTCTCTGGTGGGAAATCTGCTCCAAACAGGAAGTGAATGATTGAAACTAAAATCCACAAGTCGTCTCCGTTACCTTCACCCCCACACTCCCACCAAGAAAACAAGTAGCTTGTTCATCCTGTAGTCTTTCAAATGTACACCTTTGCAGCTGCAGCTTTAAATTAAGGTTGGGAGAGAATAGAACAAAGAGTTACCTTTGTGAACCATCAGCCACCTCGCCGGCACCGTTCAGCCGTCACTCCTCACTGATACCTCTTGGTTTCTTTTCATGCTCTGCTCTTCACTCACGGCCTGACCTTCATCTTCATGCTTCTAAAACGGCAGCTTTTTTTGGGGGGGGGGGACGCGCCCACTGGGACACGTGGTCTCACCACTAAGAGCTCTAATTAACACCGATGACGCCAGAGAAAACAAGGCTTGTTAAGAGGCGAGGTTAACGGCACCTGGCACGCTCGTGCGGCGAGGTAATTAACACGAGCGGAGGAGGAAAGTGTCGAGGCCGGACGAGAGACACGACCCGAGCACATGTCAGCAGGTAGCTGCAGAGGACGTCTTTGCTCAGCTCTGATTCAGGTGGCGGCCAAACAGGAAGCTGAACCCCGATCAGATCGATTATGTCGATGAGGGAAACGCGATACGGATCAGCAGCACCTCAACCCGCAGCCTCCAGAATGACTGGACAGCTGAACTCGCCACTTTCTAAAGTAATGGCTACACAACTGAGATGGACGGACGGACGGACGGATGTCCTCCGTGTTAAACAAGACAGGAAGTCATTTGTAAACATGTTGACTCCAGTGTATTCAGACTCTGCACAGGCTGCTGAGAAACAAACCGTCAGTAAAAACACGCGTCGAGAACGCGACCGCCGTGTCTGCTGACGTACTCTGAGCTGAGAAAAGAAACAAAAGAAAACAGCTGAGAGTCAGTTCTGAGTTGTTTGTCTGAAGGTGTCGTGAAGATGGTCACCCCGTGTCCTTAATAATAATTGTTGTTGTTGTTGTGATTATAATTTAATAATAACAATTTTGTCAAATAAATGACATCTTTTGAACTCTTGTCTTTTGTAATTTGAACATGAGGTGATTTATTGTGTGATCAGTCCTGTTGTTGTCTTGACAGCCCGTAGAGCAGCACTTACATCAGTCAGGATCAGTCAATCACAAAGCGTTGGGTCATTACTGCGTTTTCCCACACGTTTCTGAGCCTCAAACGCAGCAGAGCTTTCAGCTGTGGACTGAAATCAAACCGCTAATAAATCTGCCACCGCCGTGTCGCCGACAGAAGTAACACGCAGCTGAATTTGACCTTTTTTCGCCTGCCCATCTGTTTGACTGACAGTTTATTGATTGCTGAGGTGACTTGGAACAAAGTTGCTTCAGTGTAAAAATATCTTTGACTACTTTTGCTGTCTGTCTGTAGCTTAACTTAGCTTCATTTCACTGCATGGGAGCATCATTTAATGCACAGTAACTGGTAGCTTAGCTCACTGCACTTTCCAAGTCGCAATCGCCTAAGCTTTATTAACATAACACCTCAAACACCAGAGTTTATCCGAGGTGCTTTACAGTAATAGATGAGGTCAAGGAGTGTAAAATTTTACAAACTTATTTTAAATCCTAAATAAAACACTGCCTAAGCAGCAGATGGGATTTCATTGCTCACAGCTTATACAAGATCCTTCAGAATCATTTTTCATCTATTTTGTTTGTGTTTCTGGACACGCAGCAACAAATGATGTGATTTCAGGAATAGGGAAACATTTCTTGCTGTGTGCTTTCCTGCATCTCAAGGTCCCAGCAGTGGGAATAAAACACTAAACGACAACTGTGGAAGCTTTAAATTAAAACCTAAACGTTGCACTGCTGTATTTCAGGCTATCGTAGCGTTTGCTTCGCTGATAAACTGCATCTCACTGTTGGGATTTTGTTTGACTGCCGGAGAAGAATCTCGTCTCATTGTTTCCTCAATCCAAGCCCTCCCTCGGCTTTGTCTCGGAGCCAGCGGGAATTTGGCGAGATGTGAGGCGTTATTTAACATGGCTGATGCCAAAGTCCCTCCAATACAGTAACAGACAGGCAGGCAGATAGACAGACAGCCCAAGGGCACCGTTGGGAACAAAAAACTCATTTCATTATGTGAAAAAACCCACAAATCTCTCTCTCTCTCTCTTTTTTGTGGCTCATATCTTTTATATTTTTTCTAATTACTATCCTCTGTTAATGCCGTAATTATTCCAAGTGTCACAACACGAGTCAACTCAAATTGGAGCGTAATGAGGCAATAGACAAAGTCTAAGCACAGAACAAGCGAAATCATAGCTTTGACTGTTTGTGCAAGTGAGGCCTTTCCTTTCATGATTGTGTCTGAAGTGAGAAGAATTCGTTTGAATTTGATCCCAATCAGATACGAGGGGAGCGAGGTTTAAAGTACAATGAAGTCACTGTGCAAATTGCTTTCTTTGAAGCTCACAATGACAAAATATGAACAATCCTTGACTTTTCTGATTGTTTGCGGAGCTTTTTTTAATATTTAAATTGTTGAGAAAGATCAACAAAGCCGCCGCAGTGACTGCCATTCGGCTGATCTCGGGTGACATGACTCGCTATCTCATCGACTCTTTGAGGATTTTCTTCAACAAGTGTATTATCTCTCAGTTGTTCTTTAGAATATTTAAATGCTCACTTGATTGTCACCGTGCGAAGGCGAGCGGTTGCGAGGGAGGCTGGTTGACTCTCCGGAGGGCAAAAAGGCTAGTGTTAATCATGACGGAGCAGAGCGAGAGGAATTAAAACTAATGACGTCCTGAGAGACCAGCCTGCTCGCTTCTCACCCAGCTCTCTCCGTCTTTGTCTCTCCTCCCGTGGACTGTTACCGTCCCTCAGGATTCATCTGTCTGTGGAACAGGCTTTCTCAAACCTACAAGGAGGGGTTGGGTTGGCAAACCTGCACAGTCACATTTAATCCTGCAAGAAGCCCTTCTGCCATACAAACTCTACCTTTGTGAGACTTGCCACGTTCAGGTTCGGTCGAGAATTTTTCAGCTTATAATTTCTTATCAGAAGCAGAGTTTTATGAGCAAAATTTGGGTTCGCCTTCCAAACGGAGGCCAGTACACCACACATGATGTGAAACATGATGTTCAGGTCAGGACTCCAGCGCAGTCCAGTGCAGCTCTTTCACACCAAACTGCGAAAAATGTCACACTTATTGAGGTATTCACTCTCTCGCCTGATAGACTGACACCAATCACATATCTGTACATTAAATATGAAACCAGTTAGCTTAGCTTAGGAAAACGACTCCCCCCCCAGTGTTTCCGAATGGTGTTATTGTCGGCACTGCTGTTGTAAAGGCAAACAGATTGCTAATGCTAGCAGCCATTTGTTTGTTTGTACAGACTTGGACACAACACTGCAGCTCTCTCCATCAAGTGAACGCCCATCCATTCACTCTTGTTTCACCCTGGTTTCTGTCACTCTCCCTCTTCGTCTTCCTTGCCTCCTGCGTCATTGGGGGTCGATCAGTTACATCAAAGAGAGCTCTCACAAATCCACCAAAGTTACACGGGGTTTGAGATCTGTCTCGTATCTGTCCAGTAAATGTAACTCGGTGTAATCTGTGCTGTACTAGATTAAATCTGAAACACTTCATTTGGGGACAGGGTTGTGTGATGCAGTCTCAGCTGGTCTTCTTTTGTCCCCACCTTCCACAGCTCACCTGTGCAATGGGATGTTCCACAAACACCTGCAGGACCTGTTTGTCCCCCTGGTGGTGCGCTACATCGACCTAATGGAGTCGTCCATCGCCCAGTCCATCCACCGCGGCTTTGAGCAGGAGACCTGGCAGTCTGTCAAGTAAGAGTCCTCTCGTCTCTGTCCCGCCAGCATGAGTGATCAGCGTTTTGAGTTTTTGACCCTACTGCACTGTACCACGTGGCCTCAGCTTGTTATTTCTAGACTTTAACGGGTCCAGATAACATAAAGCATTGATTTAGCGATGTGCAGGTCAGGAGACGTTGAAGTTAAAAGTGTTTAGAATAATTGTAATAAAACCGCTGGTCAGTGATTGGGGCACTGTGGGCTGCAAAGTGTGGCCTTCATAGATCCAGCTTGTCCCATCGGGCAGATTCTCGGTCTGATTGAAATGTGAGGAGCTTGAGGTCCACCTTGAACTTCTTGGGGTGTTCCTCGGTCGTGATTTTGCAGTATGGCAGGGTACATCGTCTTCGGGTTGAGGGGGGATGCTGTCATCAGGGAATGCTGTTGCCATGAAGGAATGTACTGCTTGGTCTGCCGCGGCGTTTGGGCAGTTGCCTCATCTCAAAGAAACATCTGGATGAATGGCTGCACTCAGGGATTCCCAGCACAACACTGCATTGTAAGGAGATGATCAGTGTTATTCACTTCATCTGTCGGCGGGTTTAATGCTGTGGCTAATCTTTGTAATCCTCGTCCCGCACTGTACGTGAACTCGGTCAGTCGTGTCTCATTGTCTTTTTACCTCCTGTTTACCGTCAGCGGTGATGGTTTGTCGGCGGGCGACACTGACTGCCGCATGAATGTAGCAGAAACAATAAAAGACGTGGCAACTAAACAAGGCAGTCGAGGGACAAAAGGAGGCAGAGCTGAATGTACACAGCAAGGACACGCTGCAGTCGGGAACAATGTGCTTAGAGCGGCACTCTTTAACAAAAAGCACCTAAACTGAAGGAAAAGAGTGAATAGACGTAAGCTGAGACTTTTCTGTGTTTTATTGCTGTTTGCTATTGATCAGTTACTTCAGGCAGAACGAGTGGCTGCTATTGTCTGTCACTATTGTTCTGTTTGTGTTTGGTGGTGAAAAGCGCCCGCCATTAATGTCATACTTTTTCTCTTTTTTAACATTTTCCTTTTCCGCCATCGATCAACGCCGCCACTGACCCAGCAGGTCGTTAACTAACAATCTAGCGAGCGTTCCTCTTCCCAAGGTCCCCAGCCTCCCCCTCACGCTGCCACAGATGCCCAGCTTCTCGGCACCGGCCTGGATGGGACCGCTGTGTGAGAACACGTATGTATAACGGGAGGGTAGACGAATTTGAACCCAAACAGACCCAAAGACTGGACCAAGACCAGTACCAAGCCAGTACCAAGACCTTTGTTTGTCATTTTCTCCCACTAGAAAGCCTACTTAAGCCATTTGGTCTGTTCTAAATTACATTTCTCTGACTGTTACGTTCATTACACACTAGAAAACCAACTCGTAACAGATGAAAAATGAAGTTAGTCAGGTAGTATTGACTTCCTGTCTCCCAGGTGGGTGGGGTTGCCTCTTCCCCCACTTGGGAATCCCCATTGGGCATTTTTAACACAAACTCATTACTGAAGACTTTTGCTTGTCCATATCAAACCAATACAACCCTGAATACAGTCAGTCGGTTGTATTGTGGGCTTCTTACATACTGCCATTTCTGGAGCCGCTGACTTGGTTGAAAAGGACTGAAGGACTATAGAGAACTTGCTGGCTAACTCAGGCTCAGTAAGCAGTGAGCTGGCAGGCCAGATCTCTAACGGTAATTCACTACGTTTTCATTGGCTGACTACCCACGAAGCTGTTGTTGCTTATTTTAAACTTTTCAAGCCCTGCACCTTGTAGTCAGACCTGAATCAGATCAGAAGTGGACCAAAGACTTGGGTCAGTTCATGTCAGGTCTTTGGGTTCTCGGGACTCAGGTGTGGATGAAGACCTCTACCCCGGACTGTCCTCCATCTGTCCTGAAAGCTCAGAGTGGCGTCGCAGCTCTGTTTCGATGTGCCTGTCTGCATGTTTGTCCAAGAGTCCACATCACTAAAATGAAACTTTTTTTGCCTGTTAAGTTTTCTGTTGTAGAAACATTTTACTCAAATCCACAAAAACTTTGTCGTGTCGTTGAGTCCTATTCCTTGAAATCGAAGCGCATGCAGCATTACAGTCGTGTGAATGTGCCAGGCTCAGCATGAGAGGGCGCTTTGTGGTTTCAAATTGCCTCAGCGACACCGTGGCTCTTTTGTCAGCGGGGCGCCGCCTGCATGCGATTGCTCCTCAGGGACTCATTGGTGAAGATTTTATTGTGTGTCTTTGTGCTGTGCAGTGTGCATGTCACAGTAAGAAGCATATCATTCTAATGATAACACAATGCCTAAATTTTCCATTGCAGCTTGCAAGGAATAAATTTACCTGACATCTTGTAAGTTGAGTGATGGAACCAAACCAGCCTGCTCATGTTTTCCTACAAAATGTCGTCTTTATCAGAACATAATCAAGTATGCAAAACAAAATAAAGAAGTTCAGTTTTAACTCTTTCGCGGCACATCTGATACATTTTTCCATACTTTAAGTTAGTATTGTTTTTAAGATCTATTGTTTATGAGGTGCTTTTTTTACCTGGCAAACAGCTGATTATGAATCCAAATACTATCCATGAATTCAGATGTTAGATCACGAGGCTCTCA
The DNA here is from genome assembly GCF_020382885.2 of Scatophagus argus. NCBI lineage: Eukaryota > Metazoa > Chordata > Actinopteri > Scatophagidae > Scatophagus > Scatophagus argus. The sequence goes on along the minus strand of NC_058499.1, from coordinate 1,671,733 downwards.
CTACACCTTATAAGTACATATTACACAGGACAGATAAGTAAACTGTAAAACATAAAAAACAAAACATTCTTAAAGTTCTCTTCTTAATTCTTAAAGTCATTTAAAATAGATTCAAATCCCACACAAAATATATATATAAATATATGTAAAGATTCATCTCAGCTTGTCTTATCGCACCGGCCCACTCTGAAGGCCAGTACCTATTGATAGGGGAAAAGTTATATAAAATGATTTAAAAAGCAGGAGAAACAAAGAACACATTAAATCTGGTTAAAGCCTGTTAACACATCTGGTTAAGACCCGGCGACGTCAGGCTGAGTCGAGCTCACAGGAAGTCAGTCCGCAAAGCTGTGGCGACTTAAAGATGGTGAGGAAAATATTCATAACACGCTGACATTACATAATGATAGTGTAGACGTCTGGATTTTAAAACAAAGAGATGCTAAAAGACAAAACACTCAGCTGAGCTGCATCCTGTTCACCCTGCTGCCCACTGACAACAGATACACGAGTATCCGCTGCCTTACCAGCAGACAGCAGAGGCTTCCTCATCCTCTACACTCGGCCTTTCAAAAGTTTATTTTTTATTCATACATTATATTATATAGTTCTTATTTTCTATGGGTAGCAGAGGAAGCTGAGCTTTGATATATCGTCATATACTGTAAAATTACATGAATCTTTGACGGGTTTTTCTTGAAAGCAGTGGCCATCAGTTGTTCTGACCTTTGCTGGAGAAAAGAAAAGAGGAGCCTTGACTTCTGAAAGCTGACTCTACGCAGTTTTTTTAGTCAAGTGAAAATCTCATTTTCTGGCCCCACCTTCTTAGACATGAGAATCTGCTGCTTTTCTCTGTGTTACATCTTTGTAAACTTTGGGTGTTGGACTGTTCGGACAGAACAAGACATTTGAAGACACTTTGCTAGACATAATAGTCAATTTTCAGTAATTTTGGACATTTACTCGACTAAACGATGAATTGTTAAAACCCCAAATAAATGATGAATCAATATTGAGAATAACTATCAGTGAGAGGTGGGAGATTTGAAGTGAATTCAGCCTGTTTCGTGTTCGTGTGTCTGTCAGTCTGCAGCAGAATGTGCAGGGCTAGCGGCCACGTTGGGGCCACCAACGCTCGACCACGAGGCCGGTTGAGACTGTTTCTTTAAAAGGCTCCTCAGTCCGACTCCCCCCAGCCTTTCCCACAACACAGACCACACTGTTCCTGTACCTCGCTTCACTTGGCCCTCCTCAAGCCAATGAAAAAAGAGAGAGAAAAAAAAGCTGGCACTTCATTAGCGAGCACAGACGGGCGAGTGGGATCGTCCCGTTCCCCGGGGAGCGGGGCGGAGCGCGCTCAGAGAAGAGCACCGCTAATTAGACATGAGGGGGATAGCCACCGAGTGTTTAATTGCACCACGGACTCAGCCCAAACGTTTATTCCTGTGCGCCACTTGTTAAGGTAACAGTCTTTTAAAGGCGAAGTGAGAAAAGTGAAGGAGTGAGTGGAGCTTGTTTTAACCCCCGTCCTCCTCCTCCCCGTCGCCCTCCTCCATCCTCCTGTGGCTGTCATTCTAGCCGGTCGCTGTACACTTGGATGTCGGTGGCGGCGAGCGTTGCCATGTGTTGCTGTGTAACCTGCGTGCAGGGGAGAAGGCGGGGAGACGTCCATCTGTCCCTCATTCAGCCTGGTGCTGCATTCACTGACTGTGAGCACACCAAAACCTGTTGAACCTGAATGCACACGTCTCAAACCAGTATTTATTTTCCTCGGGAGAAGATCATGCCGTTTACTCGTCACCACTGATTGTACCAAACAAGACAGGATTGTATTGGTTAAATCTGTCGTACACATAAAACACAAAATGGAAATATTCTGCCTCTCTGCTGATCGTCTTTCAAGTCAGCTGCTTCAGTTCTGAGATTTATTTTCATCCCTTCTTTTTTGGGAATCAATTTTCTGCGGAGTAATAATATCCTGGCTTTAATATTCAGCTGCTCTCAACGTTGTGTTTACGAGTCATGTTGTCCCAGAGAGAAGGCGAGATAGCAGATATGTTTGGTATTTCCTCTCACTGGTGTCCCGATGTACCAGTACTGACGATAACTGTGATGTCTCGCTGTTCATGATCATATTCATTCTGTGCAGTGAGTTTGATGATGTTAGCAGGAATTCTTCTGGATAATCATGTCATGAAAATGTGATATTGTGACATCTCTAAAAAGAAACGAAATGAAATCGGCGTGCAACACTGTGAGAACATCCCCACTTCCTGTCCTCTGTCAGCTGTTGTAGAGAAACGAAGAATGAGCCGGGTCGTCCCTCCTAAGGAGTGCGTAATGTACAGTAACCACTTCATTGAATACGTAAGAACGTATAAAACAAACAAATATATTCAGTTTGAAGTTATCTAAAGTAATTTATCACACGCACAGCAACACATCAAACACAAATCCACAACGAAAATGTCTCCGTTACCGGAGGAGGAGGAGGTGAAGTTGGTGCGACGGGTTTCAGAGTGTCCCTCGAGTGAAAGTGCCATCACTGTAAGAAAGAGAGGAAAAGTAGTGAGCGTCCCTGGATTCTCAGTAAACACAACACGTCCGTGAAAAAGTGTGTGTCCACTGTGTCCAGTTAATAACCGTGTCCGTCCCCACCCTGCAGCAACGGCTCGGCCACCTCGGAGGATTTGTTCTGGAAGCTGGATGCTCTGCAGATGTTTGTGCTGGACCTCCACTGGCCTGAGCCTGAGTTCGCCAAACATCTGGAGCAGAGACTCAAGCTGATGGCCAGCGACATGATGGAGGCCTGCGTAAAGAGGTGAAGCTTCACATCTCGCGCAGGAACACAACACAACAGAAATATGAACCTCCAGTCACAAGCAGCCAGTATGTGAAGAAAACTTCACAAAGCGCTCAAAACTAACCTTCCTTTTGAAGTTCGTTAAATATTTCTGAGGACTTTTATTAAATGGCACATTTTATGCCTTTGTGTTGGTGATAGCTGTAGCTGGAGGGATTATGTTTTTGGATTGTCCAATTAATAGTTTTGGAAAACATCAAAAACTTTTGCAAAAATGTGTCACAGTTTAATAAAAAGGAAAAAATGCATCATTTTGTCATGAAAACCTTTTTTTGTGTTTCATCCTTCAGAACAAAATCTGCATTTGATACCAAAATGCAGAAAGCAAGTAAGTCGACGGACTTCCGGGTGCCGCTGTCGGTCTGCACCATGTTCAACGTGCTGATGGACGCCAAGAAGCAGTGCTCCAAGCTCTGCGTGCTGGACACGGGTCAGGAGGTCAGTAACGTGACTGATTACACTGAAGAGGAAAATAATTCTTCTTTTCACACTTCAGCATAAACATCACCTGAGCCCACAAGTTCTTCACAAGCTCATAATGAGGACGGGATGTCTTTGTATTGAACGTATTCCGAATATCACAATAAAACCATCACGCAACGTCCGGATTAACACAGCATCTTCAGACCAGCAACGTTAGCTGCATGAGACAGAAGTCCAGAAGCATATTCAAAGCACCGACACAAATAGAGACGGCTGTCGTGTCTCCACTTCCTCCCACTGTACAAAGTTAAAGCCAACATACACAGGACAAGAGGCCTGCCATCTTGGTGATGTCATTTGGAGCCAGAGTCTGTGCAGAACGTTTCGGTGCTCTTGGGAGCATGTCGGTCGTATTGACTCCAGACTTGAGTAATTTTATGGTACGATAATCATCTCAGAAAATATCACAGTACACAGTATTACACAGTTACTGTTATTATTATTGTTATCAAATTAGTATTATATTGTTATCATAGTATTTTTTAATAGCACTAATATAGTAGAATTCTGTCAGCAAATGTACAGTTTTCTTATTTCTAAGTTCACCAAAAGTGAAACCTTCTTAAAATCTCTGCATGGAATCTTTCGTCCTTCTTAAGTGATAAATTAAATTTTCTGTGATTCCAGTCAGCTGATGTGATCTGATTTCAGAACTCGAGAATAATAACGTGAAGCTCGTTGGAACCGCAGTTGCAGCAGGAGGAACGATCTCCACGTTGCCAGACAGTATTTTTCTTGGCTGAATATCAGACTGACGGATGGGAGTTTGTATTTTTCAGTTTGCGTCTCACATTTCGCTGTGAGAGCTGTTGTGGGGCGCGAGCTTCTGAAACCCTCCGTCGTCTTTTATTTTCAGCCTCGCACCGAACAGGTCGAGTCAGACTGTCAGGGCAGTCACTAAAACGTGACTGCTTCTCTCCAAACATCCAGCAGACGGCGAGTTCAGGTGTATTTGTGTTCACTTGAAGCGGCCAAACGCTCGACACGAGCTGTTAAATGGATGACCGTGAGGCCTGAGTGAGACGGCAGCCTTGGCGTGGCTGAGAGCGAAACCCTTGGCCGCTGGCAGTCTTGACAGGGAGCTAAGCTCGCTGTTCTCTTAACCTTCAGCTTCCTCTCGTCTCCAGCTTCCACCACTAGAAAACACCATCTGTTCACTTGTTCCTGCATTCAAACAGTGAATATCTGCCTGCGGAGAGACGCTCTATAGACGGCATCCACGTGCAGACTGGATCTCACATCACACTGATGTGTGTTATTGACGATTTTCAAGCTGCAGCTCCATTGCAGACGCGATAGACTGCAAAGATTATTGAATGATTGCTGCAGTGCTGCCCATCAGTTAGAAGATATTCCCGCTATTTTAGTGGAATGCAGAAAAGGTCAACTGCTTAACCGATTAGCTGCAAGTTGAATTAAAATACATCAGAAATCCAAACATAAGCATGCAGTGTGTTACTGTCGTAGCCGGTGGAGGTGAAGCTGGTTTGAAGTCAGTTTTATGCTGTTGGGTGGTTTCCTTTACAGCGTGAGCCTTATTTTAAAGCAAGTAGCTCATCTAAAGCCGTCGAGTCGTAGTGATGGGGTAAAGGGTTACATAAAAGCCCCAGCTCAACCCCACCTCTGTGTCTCCACCATTAATGAGTAGACGTAATGAAACAAAATGAGACAAACTGACAAACAATGGCTGCTTGGTTTCACACGGAAAATTAAGCTAATGTGCAACAAAGAAATGCTGTTGCTGGCTGACTTTTTAAGGTTTTAAGCTTGTTCTGAAATGAGGACTGAAGCGCTAATTGTTAGATGCTCGTCATCATCCTCACTGGCTGATGATCCATGTAAAAGAAACAAGTAACCAATCATGAGCCAGCTGCCATCAGAGAAATAATAACAGATTTAACATCTTGATATTTCTTTCTGTCCACTTGACAGACTTCTGGGTTTCCAAACACAACAAACCTCCATTTGACATTGTGTTGCATTAAAATGTTTAATTCAGCTTGTCAGGTTGAACTTCATTCAGCCTAAAAACTGAAAAATCTGAATAACCTTGATGATTAAATGTTCAGCGCGTTTGACTGAGGACGTGGTTTTGTCCGATTCGCTCTCAGGAGTGTTGAAAAGGAGAAAAGCTTTCTCAACTCGCCTGCTTTCTGCTGGTTTTTACATATTTCATTTATTTCAGCTGACAACTGCAGACACAGCAGGAGCCACAGAGACTGAATAACGTGATAACGTTTGGTTTTGTATGTCACACAAGAGATGCACATTCTGACAATTGCTCTTCAATTCATTGTCACCATCCAATGTGTGTGTGCTGTTGGGCAACACGACTTTTACGCTCGACGTTTGATTCAAGGCCAAAGCTATGATGGAGATGAAAAGTTAAGAAAAACTTAAAGCACATTAGGTGGAAGGATTATTCCACAATCATTTCTGTGGACATGTGATTCCTTTGAAAAGATTAACCTTTGAACTTTTTTTTTTTATAATTTAATTGAAAAAGTGAAGAAATGCTTTTAATGTTCCTGGCTGACTGGGTTTGCCCTCTTTTCTTTGTCCTCTCTTGTCCCTCATGTCCATGTGTCCTGCACATCATTGTTTGATTCCCAGATTGACAAACAATGGGTAAGTCCCTCCATTTGTTCATCTCCTTCTTCCCCTCACACTTCTCCACACAAGCTACACCTGCAGAAAACATTTCCTTCTATTGAACTCCAAATGCAAGTCAATAACTTTTCAATCGAAGAAGTCAGGAGGCTTCAGGAGGTGAGAGACTTTCATTTTAGTTTTCTCCTGTAAAAGATGAGCCTTTCTCGGCGGTAGCGGCGCCCACTCGTGGTCTTGGAGAGCCCCACCACTGAATATTGTCCCATCATTCCCTCCTTACACCGCAACACATCTCAACTGGCTGGACCATTGACATATATAAAGATGGCCGACATGTCTCCACTTCCTCCCACTGTGCAAAAGTGAAGCTCGAATATCCCTGATACGAGCGCAGCCATCTTGTTCTGATGATGTCATTTGGAGCCAGAGTCTGTGCAGTAGTTAGTTTGGCTCATGTCCCATCTGCTAACATGGAGGGTACTGCAGCCAGCCACCAGGGGGCGTGCATATGTTTGGGCTTCACAGCTCTCAGGTCATCCATCTTTATACACAGTCAATGGACTGGACACACCTGAGATCCTGCTACTCACCTGTAAAGCATAGAAAACTGAAAACAGGCAGGTAAGAAGCTTGTAGGCTCTCGTTCGTATTAAAAATCAAACTTTTCAGATCCTGACAGCAGTCCCGCACCATCTACATTAGATTCAGTCTGTTTCATTTTCCTTCCTTTGCTTTTCTTCTGTTTCTTGGTGGTAAATTTTCAAGGCTGTAATGTTAAACTGTTGCTTTGTTGTCAAGCAGAAAGTTTCATCAGTTATTCCTTCTCTCTGTTTGCCACAGGTGGTGTGTTTGAAAGCTCATCCTCCATATTTATTCCTTCCTTCTCTGGGTGTTAAATTATCAGACGACAGCAACACAGTATGCTCTGTTTGACATCAAATCCACGTGCAGTTTACCCCCCCGGGAAACGCTAGACAGAAATTGCCCTTCGGTTTGCTCACGGCGTGCAGGTATCCTGTGTAAGGTTCTGCATCGCCGCCGCTGGTCGAAAGTAAAGCTAACTAAGTTTCGGCCTCATATCGATCCCGTATGTGACTGACACGAGCAGCCACCTGCTGCAGAAGTTTTGGTCGAAAATAAAAACGCCCTCCAACGTTTAAGTTATGGATCAAAGACCTCCTACAGCGTCTGACACAATATGCTTAGAATTTAAGGAAAAAATGGGTCCCACTGATATCACGGTTTTGTACCACTCAGCTCATATTATATGTACTTTAATTATTTGTTGTCCATTTAGTATTTTTGTTTAATTGTTTTATCATAATTTGCCGTGTTATTTAGCTGGAGTTGGAGTGAGATTAGACGAGTTGGAGTTTGTTGGAGTTTTTCCAGCCGACCCCCCCATCCCATCCCCGTTTGTTTGATAATGCAAAATATAATCAACAATTAAATCAAGATCTAATGTTAAAGCTTCAGATGAAACTTTATTGATCTGTCAGGAACATTTCATGAGGCGTCCAGCAGATAAACTGTATAAAGTAATCAAACCCCCTTTGCTTGCTGCTACATTAAACTGATGAACACATGAATGCATCAGTCATTATAATCCAGCCATGTGATAACGGAGTTCGGATGGAAAGCGAGCAGACAGCCTGTACTTGACAGTTTAATCCAGAAGAGAAACTCGTCTGCTGGATTAATTAATCCTGCGTTCTCAGACCTCTGGTAAACTCGGCCGATCAGCTGAAATCAATGAAAATGCTAATCGGTCTGCCGTCGTTTTGTTGCTGAGGTCATTTAAATGGCTGGGGGGGATCCTGTTGAAAATGTGACCCAGTTCAGAATCTAAAACATCTCACAGAGCTGAAGTAGCCACGGTGGCTGCAGCTCAACGACCAGATAAATGTTTTTAAAAGCAATAATTGTTCTTTTCAGTTTTTGCTGCGCACATGGCAAAGACCAAACAATTTCTTCTCCCCCTCTCCGCTTTTTTATGGCTGCCTTTTTAGAGAGAAAGAAGGCGAAAGCAGCAATGTTAATTGAGGTAAGAAGCAGAAAAAAAGAAAAGCTCTCAAGATTTGCCAAAAAAATTCAGAGTGCTGAAAGAGAGCTGCCATTTTGTGGACTTGGAGGGAAAAAAACCACACAATTAGGGCTGGCGGCGGTGACCTCCCTGGACCCACAATTTGTCAGCGATCCGCGCGCTTTGTTGATTGAAATTTTTAATTTGGGTGTTCTTTAGACGGCCAGTGAAAGGGCATTGTCGCCAAGAGATGAACTCCCCTGCTGATGCTGCCATTCAGCGCTCAACCCGAGCCTTTTTTTCTCGCTCCTTCCTTCAAGGGAAAAGGTGCCATGAATATGTTTTCGGGGGGGCCAAACGAGACATGAAATGGCGGATTAATTGAATCTTGTGTGAGCCTTTGGTCCTCGCAGCTGGACCGGTGCTTTAGAGAAATACAAGGCTGCTCTAATTGTGGGGAGCTGCACAAAAAGTATCCTTCAGATTCCTTCGCTTCTCCAGCACAGACGGGAATGTCAGTCAGCCACATAATGGTCCTATTAGCTGCTTAACTCAGCGGCGTTACACGGATGGGAAGGTTTTTCACGCCTCGCCGTCCCGGGCGGTGTGTGTGTGTGTGTGTGTGTGTGTGTGTGTGTGTGTGTGTGTGTGTGTGAGAGGACTTGATGTTCACACTGCGTGTTGTAGGTTTTTATTTCTGTCTTTTGCAGCACAGACAATGCTGTTGTTCTGCATCAGGGAGGCGAGGACTCATTTTTGGCCTTTGCATCCCATCAGTTTTCTGAAAATAATAAAATATTGCTTTTTGTCTCCCCTCCCTCACCCCCCACCTCCCCCTTGCAGCAACAGTACCACTCCAAAATAGATGTTCTGATTGACGAGGCGTTCAAAGACATGATTTCCTGCCTCGTCTCAAAGGTAAATTTGTTTTTATCCTTGCTCTCAACATTTCTTTACTTTGTGGCTTCTTTTGATTTCTCGATGTGGGAGACGAATCTCTTTTTAATAACATTTCAGATATTTGTCCTGTCGTTTTCTTAATATTTACTCTTACTTCCAAATACATTTTTGTCATAACTCTTGTTAAATCTGACGCATTTGGTAATACTGATTTCATTTTAAATTTGTTTTGTTATTTGTGTTAATGTTTTTGGGGGGGATGTTTACGTCTGCTTTAACTTTTTAATTATTATTTTTTTAATTTTTCTCATTTCTTTTTTTTGAAAAGAAGAATCTTAAAAATCTGGTTTCAATTTTTTTGAAATGGAGGTTAATTTTTTAACATTATAGATATGTAATATATATATGTGTGTGTGTGCGTGTGTGTATATTATAGACTTTTTGGTTTTAATTGAATCATTTTTAATTTGGTTGACTTTTGTTCTTGCTGTGTTGCTTTCCACTGATGAACACGTTGAGTATTTTCCTCCTCCTCTGAGAATATTTCCACCTCTTTCTGATGTGAAACATCATTTTCTGTTTTGTTACGTTGAAAATAGACAAAAAGTGATTTGGCGCTGTCTAAAAACCATAGGAGTATTACTTTAGAAAATTATTCTCAGGCTCTTTTTAAAATAAAATAAAACGTAAAGAGCTGCAGACAGAAGTGACTCGGTGAGAAGCTTCTGTGCTGAAGGCAGTAAGCTGTTGTGTCGCCTCCCTGTTTGTCTGCAGTTTGCTGCTGTTTTAGACGGCGTCCTCTCCAAGCTCTCGAGATACGATGAAGGGACATTCTTCTCTTCAATCCTCTCTTTCACAGTGAGTAGCCATGTTTTTTGTTCCTGGAAACAGAGAGCGTCGAGCTGTTTCTTTCTCCGCTCGCAGAGGCAACCTGTTATTTGCTGGAAACCAGACCTTCCCAGCTGAACTTCAGCGTCATTGTTCTTCTTCTACTTCTCCTTCTCCTTCTCCTTCTCCTCCCCCCGACCTCCTCCTCCTGCCTCCCCCCAAAAGGTGAAAGCAGCTGCCAAATACGTGGAAGTCCCCGTGAGTCCGACGATCTGCCTGCTGTTTTGTCGTTCACCCTGTCCGTCTCAGTCGGTTTCCATATTTGTGTTTCCATCCGAAGCGTCGGCTGGAAAATAAAGCAGCCTGGAAATGCAAAGAGGCCGCGCTTTGCATTCAGCCGCAGTCATGTGCTTGTTGGGTTTTTTGAGTTTGTCATCGTACGGTTCTGCACTCGTGTGAAACATTAAGAAGGTTTTTATTCCATCTGCAGCTCCAGAGCCAAAGATCACACAACAATCCTAATTAATTGCACTCCTGTCCTTGGAGATGTGTTTTGCTGAAGTGTCGGTTCGTGGGCGGCGGCGTTCGGGTGTCGTGCGGTTAATGAACGGCAGCGGCGTGGCAAAGATCAGGGGCTACGGCGAGCGGGAGGAGGAGACGACGTCGTGAACGACTCAGGAGTTAAAGTGTGGAGGTGATGAGGCGTTAACGTTTGGCAGCGTTCGAGGTGTGAAGGAGGGAGAGTTTAAATCTCCAGAATTAGAACTCACAAAGATAAGGTGACCCCCCTCATCTTCCAAAGTGATTAACAGCTCAAAATTAACAAAGTACAATTCCTCTGCGATTCGTGTTTTTGCATGTTTTACGTTTCCTCGTCTCTTTCGTATGAATTCTGGCACTTTTTAAAAGCATCCACTGGGATTAAAGACACAAAATCAAATTTTTTTTCCAGACCTATCAGGCTTCAGTCCAAACAGAACAAAACACTGTGGAGGAGAAATTCACACAAAATGAAAATTAATACAGAAAAAACAAAAGTGAGTTTTTCCCCGTCTCACTCTGTGCAGGCTGTAATTAAATGTTTTTGACCGCTGTAATGAAATATATTTCCTATGCGAGTTCATTTCTATGATTGTGTGATCATTTGTTCACTTCCTAGAATTGTGTCATTTTTTTATTTTATTTCACTTTTTGATTATATTTAATAATTGTCTGTCCTCGTGTGTCGGCCCTGCGATTGACTGGCGACCAGTCCAGGGTGAACCCTGCCTGTCGCCCGTAGTCGGCTGGGATAGGCTCCAGCCCCCCGGCGACCCTGACGGATAAGCGGTATAGAAAATGGATGGATTATATTTAATAATATGAGATGACTGACAGGAGTGTCAGTCCGTCACACTTCAGCCTCCCTCATTGGCCGAATTCAAACACGTCTTCAGCTTCTAAATAATATTAAAAAGTGCGCTCGTTTTGCACATCGCGAGTCGCGCCCACCGTCACCACAGGAAGTGTCGGTCCGAGTGGTGGATGAGAGACTTGAGAGGACTGACTCCACAGTCATGACTGTACGCTAAATATGAGGCTTCTGAGAGCAGTAGTTGTATGACACGTTACAGTATGTTACATGGTTGCGTACCGTGTTTCATGTTTAACTGGTTAACAGTAACTGGAGTTTCCACCAGCTGTCTTCAGAGGAGCGTCACAGCTGATTGTGTTAATCGTCTAATCTAATCGATGGATAACATGAGAGCTCCCCATTAGTGATGCCTAAACATCTTATCGCCCCCTGGTGGCTGGCTGCAGTACAGCTCATAAGCCCCTCCCCCTCCAAGTTAGCAGATGGGACATGAGCCAAACTAAAAACTCAAAGTAGATGGTTTCTGTCATTTCAGGTCGTTCTTATCACGCTGATGTTTGTTCATGCGTTCATGTTTCTGCTTGGTTTTAATTAGTTATTTGAGCTTATAAAAAGGGGCTTAAACATTATGATAGACAGGTGAGAGCTGCCTCTGATTGGCTCAGACGGGTGTGTGGGCAGGAACTCAGTACCGTGGCTCCATCTCCAGATACCTACTGCACAGACTCTGGCTCCAAATGACATCAAGAGTCAAGATTTTTATTTGCCTTTTGTGCACAAACAAACCAGGCACGTAGGAATTCCTGTGCAGGGCCCTCTCGGAGTCAGGTAAGTTAAGGGAAAGGTTAGGCACATAGTCTAAAAATAGATGTACAAGAATAATTAAGGAAAGAAGTATATGATGAAATAATAACATCATAAATGAATTGTAAATGATGTATACTGCAGAGGAGGTATGACTGCTGTGGACACCAGGGCAGGATGGCAGCGCTTGGCAGAATTGAATTTTGGCTTCACTTTGTCCAGCGGGAGGAGACCCGTCAGCCATCTTTATATTCATCAGCGTTTGAAATACATTGGCCACATCTGTCACAACTTCTTTGTTCACGGCATTTTTAAGAATTAGATGCTAATGTCATAACATAATATAACATAATAATATGTGACACTTTAAGGAGTGAATCTCCACCAGCTGGACACTCGGTTACACTTCAAAAGCCTGAAGGACAGCTCCACTTCTGAGATCCTCCAGGCAGACTTCCATAGTTTGTATGGAATAATGAAAGCATGATCAAATAATTCACAGGCATAATTAATATTTTACATGTACGAATGACTAAATAGAGAGTACAGAATAAACACCTTTAAAGCTGAAATAATACTTTCTGTAGAACTTGTTGTGTTCTGTCGCCTGAAACAAACATTTGAGAACATCCCTGAACAGCTGAGATAAAGAGCAACAACAGTCTCGCCTAACCTCCTTAATCCTCTGCCCTGCCGCTGTCCATCCCACCTATCCCATCATGCTCTCTGGTTCCCGTCCAGACTTCCTCCTCAGCTGCCTCCTCCCCTAAAATTATAATGTAACTGCTACCTTGGCCTTTTGGTCTTTTGTGTGGAGGGAACCTGACTCAGGTAAGCCTCTTTTCCAGATGGGATGAAGAGTGGGGTGGGGGCGGGGCCTCTGCTGGAGGGCTCCGCCTCCCCCACACACCTTGTCACGAAAACATGAAGCATTTGGGAGACTTTCTGCTTCACAGTTAGGACAACTGCACCTGGTTTCTTTATAATTTACATTCAACATGAGATATTTGTGGCTGTCGTCAACACCTTTTAAAAACCCTGACACGTTTCAGATTGGATGACTCTGTGAAAACACAAAATGTTCAGTCACTACAGCCTTCCTGTCCTGACTACGTCAAGGCCAGGAGCATGCTGCAAGCTCCTCGTTATTCATCGTTTTTAGATTTTATCAGTTAGGGTTAGTCAACATCCATTTTGATAGATAGGAAACAACAGAACCAAATCAGAGACTGTCGACGCTGTCATTCAGATCTGCTGTCTTCAACTTAAATTGTCAGCCACATTTTAATTACCTTCAGTAATCCTGAGCTGTTACTGTCACCATCATTTTAGTTAAGTATCGCATTAGAAAAGGTTGATGGAAATGGCATAATAAACAGTGCTGCTGATTGTCACCTCGGATTGAGCCGAGACCAAACGCTGATGTTACTCTGACACTTTCTTCACTTAAACGTTCAGTGTAGGACCTTTACTCGTCGTGCAGTGCTGTGGTAAAGCTGCTCCTGTCCGTGAGTGGCGTCACTCGGCGTGTGTTTTCACGCTGACTCACACGTGTTCAGCAGGTCTGATGTTCTCACGCCTGCACAGCCAACACAGCAGAGACTGACGGCCACACATGCTCGTATCAAACATATGCATAGTGGCGACGCACGAACACAAACATTGGAAGAGCCGTCATCAGCACTGGCTCTTCACCATCTCTAACACGTCGCGCTCCCGCAGGGCCGTGCCAGACGTTTCTGGGGCCCGAAGCGCCGAGAAATATTTAAGATCACATGAACTATTGTCAGTGTGGTCACAGCGTTCCTGTCTGAGTCTGTCTGTAGTTCCTCCCTGCAGCCCAAAGATTTCAGAAAGACAATTTGTCTTCTTTTGCTGCTGCATCAGAAGAATTCAACAGGAAATGATAGCAAGAAAGGCCCTATTAAACAACACTTTTGTTTAATGTGCACTTCGTGGCTGTGTAACCCTTTAACTTGAGCCAAACACACCCCACTTTACTACTATAGATGAAGAATTGAACAATATCAAGTCTGAATGTGACTTTACTTAAAGGAAACATGAGCAAAAATACCAATAATTCTCTGCTTCCCGTTTCTCAAATATGATGATACGATTCTAAATTAAATTTTGTCAGCTGATGGACTCACGAGAGTCCGTCATGAGTTGCTGCTGGAGTTTGTATCGTCATCAGTTAATATTGACTGTGGATGGGCAGAGAATTGACATTTTCTCGCCTGTATGTTAGAGCCATAAACAGATCATTTAACTCATAGTGGGATTGTTATTATTATTTTTGTTGCTGTGACATGCAAACACACATATTTGCACACACGCAACGTGCACCTGGTAGAGAACAAATGAATCCAGGGCAGGAAACGAGGCCGGTAGCGGTGTGTAATTACCCGGCATTTCACCGCCCTCCTCCACTACCCGTTCATTATCCTCCAGCCTCCCCCGCTTCAAGCCATCCACCCCTCCCCGTCTGTATCCAAACGGGAACACCGCCTGATTTTACACTCTCAATTTTTATTTATTTATTTATTTTGTTTTTTTCCTCTGTTAAATGTTGACGAGCAACCGGGCGGCCATTATCCCGGCGCGGAGGGGATTACTGGTGTAACAGTGAAGGAGACAAAACAGACAGAGAGGGCAGAGCGTGACAAGAGCGCCGAGCTGCTTGTATGTCGGGGTTTTTTTCCTTCTTTCTTTCCTGTCGTGTTAAAGTCTTAATCTCGGCGGCTGGAACTGTGCCGGCGTCTCCGATCTGTCATGCTGCTTTGTCACTTCGTCAGAACAAGAGAAAAGAGAGGTAAATGATTGAGACTAAGCCTTAAGGGGATGGAAGGGGGAAAATTGATGTCTCAAGTGACAACAAGGGCAGTAATATGTTGCCAGTGACACACACACACACACACACACACACACACACACACATACGCAGCCTCAGTGCAGCTTTTTCCTCGTGCGTTCACCGTCCACACTCATGCAGATACAGTTTCTCTGTTTAATCCCTCCGTCCACACTATACTTGTTTTTAGTACACTTCAAGGCAGCAACAGTACACAAGTTAATGGACACCAGGACTTTGTCCCCATGTGATGGTGAACACGTGAGAGTCGCTCATGATGTCACGATGTGTGGATGTAAAACCTCTGACGTGCACACGCGGTTTTGAGAAATGTGTCTGCATTAACGTGGACATGACCTGGAAGTGTCTGCTGGGACGGATCAGAGACTGCATGACGAGTCCTGTAACTCACCCGGTGAGACACACCGAGTTCGGTCTCGTCAAGATTTCTAATCGTCATTCGACGATGATCCTCGATCTGCCAGACTCTTACTTCTCTGCTCGCTCCAGAGGATTATGGGGATTCTGACAGGCCTGTCAATCAGCGGGCCTTGAACATAACCCCCCACACGCACACACCAGCTCCCCTTGCAGCCATGTGACCCCACTTTAACCCCTGGTATCTGTCCAGCGGTCTGTCTGAATTAGGGCTGATGTCTGGCTGATGTCGGGCTGTCTCTCGCTGTTCGAGGCCTCTGGAGCAGCTGCTGGACACCAGATGCTGTTCAGTGTGACAAGGCGTGCAGGAGCTGCAGCCGGAGGAATGGTTCAACTGTTAACTTGAAAAATGACAATTAAGTGACGATCAGAGAAGTTGCAGGTTGATTTTTTTTTTTGTTGTCCGTCACAAATGAATTCCTCCACGTTCATCACATCAGCCACGTCCGTCCGTGTTGAAGCGGCCTTGAGAGCCGTCTTTGAACCACCTGGCTGGTTCTCGCCCCCACGGCTGCCTCTTTGCTCGCCAGTCCGCCAAATTCAGGCACTTGATGCGGTTTGTGACTGAGGTGGCGTTCAGACGATGCAGCTGACTGTCAGGATCCTGGTCCCCTCCCCCTCCTCCAACATTAGCATGTGGCAGCTTGTGTTACGTTACTTTAAGGAGCAAAAGGTTGCAGTCCCAAATTTGTAATCAGTTTCCAACCTGCCTTTTGCCTTTAAGTGAAGCCAGAAGTTTTCTTCAGGCTCCATTTCCTTGTTTTTCCACGGGGGACCTGAGGTGCCGTGCTCAGCAGCGCCGCAGCAGAACAACAACCCCCCCGGGGCCGACACATGCCGGCTCAGAGAAAACGGGTGTGAAAGATGTCAAAGCAATTACAATAAGCATTACAGTTGTAATCTCCCCTGACAACAGGGAGTGTGAATGAAAAGGGTTTTACCCACTTCTGCTGCCTCTGGCCTCTCCCCGCCAAACAAACAGCAGCTGACGTTTCCTCCCAGCACGGATAACAAAACAGGACTGAATCAACACTGAGATATTGTCAGGCAGAAACAAAACCAGCCTGAAGCACTTGTGTGGTTTGGTGTTGAATAGACGTCAGCTTCTCAATCAGCCATCATCTAAAAGGTGTCTGGGATCAAATTTTAGAAGACTTAAATTAAATGTTAGACTGAAAAAAACAATTAACTACGGCAAACTGAAGATTTTTCATGGCATTTTCTTTTTTATATGCAACACTTGCACAAGGTTAACTTGAAATTTTTTGCTTTTATTTAGGAAAAAAAAATCAATAACATTTTAATGAGCACCGGGTCTGGACTGGTCTGGACTGGTCTGGTCTGCTCTGGTCTGGACTGGTCTGGACTGGTCTGGTCTGCTCTGGTCTGGACTGGTCTGGACTGGTCTGGACTGGTCTGGACTGGTCTGCTCTGGTCTGGACTGGTCTGGACTGGTCTGGACTGGTCTGCGTATACATGACTTGCATCTGCTGTGAGAGAATGAAGAGTGATGCAAGTCAGACAAACTGAATGCTGCTGGTGTGGCAGCAGTGAGCCCAAGCTACACTATATGGACAAAAGTATTGGGACAGCTGCCCTTCACACCAACAGGGACTTTAATGATGTCTCATTGTAAACTCACAGACAGCTTTGCAGCTCTAACAGCTTCCACTCTTCTGTGAAGGCTTTCCACAACATGTTGGAGTGTTTCTGTGGGAATTTGTGCCCATTCATGCAGTAGAGCATTTGTGAGGTCACACACTGATGTTGGACCAAAAGGCCTGGCTCACAATCTCCGTTCCAGTTCATCCCAAAGGTGTTGGATGGGGTTGAGGTCAGGGCTCTGTGTGGGCCAGTCAAGTTCTTCCACACCAAACTCATCCAACCATGTCTTTATGGAGCTTTGCTTTGTGCACTGGGGCACAGTCATGCTGGAATAGAAAAGGGCCTTCAACAAACTGTTGCCACAAAGTTGGAAGCATAGCATTGTCCAAAATGTCTTGGTGTGCTGAAGCATTAAGATTTCCCTTCACTGGAAGTCAGGGGCCGAGTCCAAACCCTGAGGAACAGCCTCATACCACACCTAAATTTGATAATAAAGAGGGTTGTCTGGATAGTTTTGTCTATATAGTGTAGTGGAAGTGATGCCCTCCACCCTACACTCCTCTTGGCATTATTGTACATTTTCCCTGTTGACATTATTATTCGGGGTCCTGTTCCATCTCTGTCTTGTAATATTAGCCTGTGCATCATGAATACCAGCCGTGTTCATTTGCAACCACTTGCTGGGAATTGTGTTGGACATTGTCGTCCATCATCGGCCTTCATCATCTCGGAGTCGTCCTCAAGTCTGTCCCGTCTCCTCTCTCTTGCAGAAACCAGGGATGGATCTGGCCGACACCTACATCACCTTCGTACGGCAGAACCAGGACATCCTGCGAGACCGCATCAATGACGAGCTGTACATCGAGAAGGTGTTTGATGTGAGTGCTCACTCTGGATTCCAGTTTATTGCAGCTTCTTTCCATCCATCTTCTCTATCAGTAATAATAACAAAGTTAATAACTGAGGTCTGTGAATCTGACAGACGTGATCTCATGGGATGGCGTATGAAGAGGACGCCGCTTTTAAGAACATTTTGTGTGTCATTTTACACATTTTAAGCTTTTTGCAAGTCATTTAATGCTGTCTGCATTTTCTGAGTTTTAAGTTCACTTACATTACATCCATCACGTAACTTGCATGGGACTCACTGGTCTGCTGGGTGAATGTCTGGTGTCTGTCTGAACCATCGGGTACCCCGATCTCCTCCACATGTAGACCCTCTGCCTGCTGATAACGCGTCACCCAATCAACCACATTTTTGCCTAAAACGATGCAGTAAAAGATGAGGTAAACATGAAATTCGTATGCCATTTGGTGGAACCAGGCCGCTCGGACAGCTTGGAAGCAAACCTGCAGTCATATCGGGAGGCGAAACTGAAATGTCAGTAATAAGCCTCACTGCGCAGGGAAACTGTGTGCACGCAGATATTCGCTAAGTACAAGTTGAAAGCCAACCGCAAACCATAACAGACGCTTTTCACACACACTGCGAGTCTCCTGACGGCTGCTACATCCATTCAAAGGAGACAGCTGTCACACAGATCTGACGTTTTCATCTCAGCTTTTTTCTTCTTGCAAGATTTTTTAACCTGCAAATTAATGACGGCTGGAAACGCACTTTATGTGAATTTACCGATAAGCTTTTATTGCATCTGACCTCTTCGTGAGACAGCAGGAAATGCTGGTATGAGAGGACAGTGTGCTAACAAAAAGCTTTACAAATGGAGCTCACAGTCACGTGTTGATGCTGTTGCTGCGAGGTTTGATTCTCCAATTTCAGAGCAGCAGCAGGTCGCTTTGAGGCTGAAAACACAGACAGCTTCTGTTGACCTGTTTATCACTTAGGAAACACCGAGAGCTGTGGGCTCGCTCTGCAGGAGCTGCAAGCACACCTCCACCCATCCATCCATCCGTCCATCCACCCGTCTGTCCATCCCTACATCCCACGCTGTCCGTTTTCCCCACCAACCGCCCCCCTGCAGGATTCAGATTTATAAGAATATTTTAGCACAGAGTTGCCAAACACGCCTCAGCCCGCCGCCAAGTCAATGCAGCGGACATGGCGGCTCAGACCTTCGTACACATTAGCAGCACGAAGCAGAGCGATGGATTTCTGCCACCTGCCGCCTCCTCTGAGGGTTCGGAGTATTGTGGCTGAGGCTCGAGCTGCACTGCGCTGGGGTGTGTGTGTGTGTCTGTGTGTGTGTGTGTGTGTGTGTGTGTTTGTGTGGAGGGGTTGAGGAGAATGAGTCTAATGGAGCACAGAAGCACCCAGTCATGCACCGAGGAGGAGGTGACGGCAGGGCCTCAAAGTGTCTCCACTCAGCCCTTCCACATGTATCACACACACACACACACACACGCGGACACACAAGCATACAGTTAGCGTGTAACAAAGTAAACCTTGTGCTCATACAGCAGCGTCAGGCCTCCTGCCAGGTGCATTATGGGTACGCAATTGTCTTGTTTACGTGCGTCTGACCGAGTCAGTGTCAAATTCATTTAAGGCGCCTTTTCTTTAAGCAGAGGGTTTGTCGACGCGGGCCGACGTGAAGAAGAAGAAAGAGGCGGTTAAAGCGAGCGATGTGACGAGAAACAGGAAGAAGGCGCGCGGCAGCACGCCGACATGACGACGCGCCTGATTTCTGTTCTGCGTGTGCATGCTCACATGTGCTCTGCCGTCTATTTGTCTATGAGTGCTCGCCAGGGAACGTCTTTGTTTGGATAAGGAGTGTAATGCATGCCCACACACACACACACACACACACACACACCTTCATCCTCTTCACACCAGGAGCCAAATCGCCTTGATGAAGCAGCTGACAAGGACGAGCCTGCATGCTGCAGAAACACAAGAACTCATTTCATCTCAAATTCAGCCTTGAGGAATTATTTTTTATAGGATCACTTTTTTAAAAAGATTATGACACTTTTTTTGTTTTAGAAGCTTTTTGGCACAATAGAAATGAAGAAAACATAAACACAGATTCATCCTCCTTGAAATTTTTTAGGTGCTCAAAGATGAAATGTCGAGGACAGAATACTTCCTTTTAGCTTTAGTGACGTGCATCATTTTTTATTTTACGTATTTTTATTTTACATTTAGGACTTTTCTGTATGAAACAGGACCATATGAAGATGAAAACTCAAAAAACCTCGTCTCATTGTTAGATTTATTTTTAATTTCAACAAAATTCCTTTTTTTTTTTGTATGTGCCAAATGTTTAAATTACATCATTACTGTGACACCGTGAGAGAAGCAGCCTCCATTCATCATGCAGATATTGTTTCTGACAGGACCCAGGATGCTGTGCAGACCCTCCACCCTCCTTACCCCACACATTCCCTCCATCTGTTTTCACTCTCGTCCTCTAATCAGCTCAATTAAGGAGCGTCTTCGTTCTCAATTTCCACGTCAGTTAACGTGGCTCATGAGGCAACTGTCAGGCAGCTGATTAGTCGTCCTGAGGAAACTCGTCTCAAATAAATGTTTCGCTGAGCGGGTGAAGAGAGGGAGGAGGGAGACGAGAAGGAAGGAAATCAGAAGA
Organism: Scatophagus argus; assembly: GCF_020382885.2. Taxonomy (NCBI): domain Eukaryota; kingdom Metazoa; phylum Chordata; class Actinopteri; family Scatophagidae; genus Scatophagus; species Scatophagus argus. The sequence goes on along the minus strand of NC_058499.1, from coordinate 1,651,426 downwards.
AATCGTCGCAAATTCTATCGTCTAATTTCAGCATCCTCAAGCATGTGTTAACTCAGCGAGCTGATTAGCACACAGCGCGAATTCCAGCATGAAAATATTTAGTGAGGAACGAGAAGAGAATAACGTCGAAGGAAGGAGGAAGGTTGAGGAAAACAACACAAAAGTGCCCTCCACAGTCACACTGGACCCCTGCTGTGTGACAACACGGCACATTGGACAAACACAGAAGCAGTTCAAAGTGCTTTACATTCTGCAGTAAAATTAAAAAGAAAGAAAATCAGAAAATGACCAAAAAAGGGTATTAAAACTGTGCGCAAACAACTAACTTCTCCATGCACTTGCTAGCATTACCTACAGAGAGCTTCAACTTTCTGATTTCCAGCAATGTGATGCGAAGCAACTCGTGAGGCGCATCAACATGCCAGGCCGAGCTGCCATTTCGTCGTCTGTGCGATAAACGAGCTTCAAGTTGACAACATGCAGCCAACGCGCGTCATGCTTCGTGAACTTTCTTAGTCAGAGTTGATCAGACTTGTGGAAAATCCCAGTAAGATTGGTAAGTTTAGGTGCAACATGTTTCGGTCCGCATTCCTCGACACCACTGCTGACAAAATGGCGTCGGTCCTCAACTTGTGGGCTACAGTCTCCACAGCAAGTTTATTTAAGTTGTGTCTCCACCCCTTTCTGAGCTAAATTTCAAATACACTTTTCCTACATAAAATATCGCACGCATTAGATCCTGTTTCTAAAACGCTTAAAAGCCACAGAATTTTTCAGTCTGCTGACGTGTCAGGTCATAACGTGAGACTTTTTCAGAGCGCAAACGTTCCGTGTTTATTCTCTCTGGACCGAAAAGAAACAAAATCGGGACTGATTGGTGACGTTGGTCGGTTAGTATTGGTTAACGTACATTAATGGGAACTGGCTGACACTTTAACAACTTAGACTTTATGAAAATCTGCTTCATAACTTCGACATCATTAGAAGGGGCAAAGGACATCAGATGCTGTCCTTACAATAAGTGGAATCGAATATTTGCTCGACCCTCAAATGATCAGACTTGTTTTGGCTTTTGTCAAGTGTCTGAAATACCCTTTAGACTGTTTTTCTCTCTTAAATTGGAAGGTAATTACAGTTCTTGTCAGTGTGAAATTAAGTCTGCCGACGGCTGCTAAAGTACATCTGAATATTACGGGTCATTACTGTGTCAGAGCAATTTCCCCGAGCATTCTTGTTGGACTGGTGAGTGAATAAAGCCACCTGATGTGTGCATTTTACCAGCAGTGTTGAAAGATGCTGCATGTAAGGACTGTTCCTTAAAAGGAAAAGGTGCGTTTGATTTCCCTGCAGCTGTGGCCTGGCGGCGGAAGGTATGAAGGTAGAGCGTTTAATGAAAATTACAAAGACGGAAACTGATTTTTATTTTCTTCTTTGAGGGTCAAAGCAGAGCTGTGAACTCTTCCCTTGGTGTGCAGCATTCAGGAGTATTCCAGTAAACTGGTGCCTTTGAATAAGAATTAAGTATTACCCTCTTTGAGTTTTGCCGTTTTGATGCCGCACATCCCTTGACCTTGTGTTGTAGTGTCATCGGTGTGACTGAAGCGAGGCATTCAGAGGCTGCCAGCAAGCAAACGGCAATCATCTGAACTTCACTGAAGGTGAACACGGGAATGGCTGCCATAAACTGTCCTTGCTCAGAGAGCTGCTGTAACACATTAACATAATGTCGTTTTTATTTATACTCTTTTGGAGGATAGTCCAGCTGGTGGGAAAAAATGCAGTTTCTCTTGGTTTAAAACTTCCAAACCAGCTTTGATTATTTCAAAGGAGCTTATTTCAACTTGTTTCTGGTGGTCTGAAGTCACATCCTCCATGCTGGAGAACCTGTTTTGCACACTGATACAATAAGCTGGGTGTTTTATCCTTTTTAATGCTACACTTAAATGTCTCATTGTAAGTAATGTAATGAACAGGCTCTTGTTTCTTGATAAATCCGAGTTAGGAGCTACCACAGCTGAGCGTTAAGCCTCATTCACGCATAGTTCACAGGAAATTACTGGGATAACCTTTCAGGTACCGCCTGTGTTTTACAGTCATTCACGCAGCTGCATTCAAGAACGTTTCCATCTTGTTCACACATGCCATGGCAATGCTGGATGGGGCAAAGAACAGTCCGACAGGTGGCTGCAATACACTTACCAGTGACAACTGCCATTAAAGGCAGGTTTTTGTGAGGATTTTTGTTGGTTGTTTGTTTGCTTTTCATTCAATTCTTTTAAATGAACCTTACAAGTGCATTGGATATTGAACTGGACAGAAGTAGAGACGACTGATTCAAGTGCGTCATCAGTGGAGCCTTGTGATTGGTGCATTTGCTCCATGTGAAAGTGTGATCCTGTCTGAAAGGTGACCGGGTCTCGAGGTGGGAAACTGTTCCTAAAGTTTTATGTCACGGATAGACTGCATGAGTGAAAGGGTTTTAGATCGCAGGTTCCCTTAAGTGCAATTGGTGTGTTGATGTGAAGAAGATCGATGGTTTGAGAGAGGTGTGAAAGAGGCCATCTGTGTCCAGATAGAACATCCATCATTGAACATAGGTGGTGGCTTACGACACCAACTTTCAGCCGCCTGTAGTGCAGCCGTGAAATCCCTCCCCAGATGGTTTAACCCACATCTGCACCATCCCTCACGTGGCCACAACGACTAACATGATGGCACAAAGTGTCAACGACCCTCCAGACCACCCCCAAGGTGACAATCCCACTCGAGGTTACATACCTGGATTTTCCCCTTTAATCTCAGAACTGAAGAAACCTTTCAGATGAGAGCTGAAACGTCTTCAACAACCTAAAGATATCCGGTCGCCTTCACTTCTAGCACTTCAACTGTTGTGAATGTGAAAAACCCAAACTTCTCATCGCAAATACTAAATAAGTCAAAGTGTTTTGTGAAAGAGTTTATGTTCTCATTTCTCTTCTCCCAGTGTGAGTTTTAATGGCAATTTGAAATTTGTTTTACCTTTAGGGGGCCATTTTGTGTTAGAGGGAAACGTTTATTACATCTTGGGCTTTATTTTTGTCATCAGTTATGACTACTCAACAAGTTAAAATCTGAAATTTGAGGCCACTCGGTCAACAAGCGGTCAGACAATCACACAGGTTGGAAAGAAACCAACAATTATGATCTACACTGATGGTGAGTTCCTGCATGACCGCAGACAAAGGTGGGTCAACGTTAAAGCAGGAAGTCGGTCTGTAATCTGTGATGGACGTGACAACTGACAGCTTGGATCATAGCTGTTCTTGATTTTTCTTTTCTTGTTTTATGTGATTAACAGCAATGGTACACCGGCTCCATGAAGGCAGTGTGTGTTTGGCTGACAGACAGATTGGACCTGCAGCTCCACATGTACCAGCTGAAAACACTCATCAAGATCGTGAAGGTAAACAAATGTAAAAACATTAAGGGAACAAACTACAAATTAGTGTTGAGATGCACATTTCCAAAAACAGGACCAGGTTTGTCATTCTGAGTGATAGTTTACTTTTACCTGCCAGACTCAAAGGCTCCTTTTGTGCTGCCGTTTGAAAAGGGCCACAGTGAATGAGACTGACTAAACTGAATCAAAAAAGGCATCTTAAATTGTGACTTTTTCATGTAAAAACAGTCAGAACTGACAATGAAGGAAAATAAGAAAAAAGTAAAGACAAATCAAACTACGCTGAAATGTCCTTGAAAGCAGCAGCAGAGGCACGAAGAGGCGGCGAGACACGAAAGAGAAAACTGCTCAACTGCACTGCTGCTCGCTGTTTTTGTCTTTTCATAGTTTGCTAATGTACAGAGACGTGCGAGTTTAACTTGAAAGCAACAAGACAAGGAACTGTAATGGCTTATGACTGAAGGTAAAAACCCCTCAGATGCCTCAGTCTGCCTTCACAGTCCGAGACATAAAAGACTCGTCCTTGAGCCTCAATCTTTCCGCTTTTGTCCAAACGGCAGCTGCCTCCGCCCGCTCGCTACATTCTTAAGATGCTCTCCGTCTTTCCCTCCCTTCTTCTTTTACCTATCTCCACCCCTCCCACCTCAACAGAAGACCTACCGTGACTTCAGGCTGCAGGGCGTCCTAGATGGCACGCTGAACAACAAGAGCTACGAGACCATCTACAACCGGCTGACGGTGGAGGAAGCCACAGCGGCGGTCAAGGCGGGAGACGGCCTGCAGGGTATCAGCATGAGAGACAGCGATGAGGAGGACGATTAAACACAGACGCATCACACCTTCTCTCTCTCTCACACACACACACACACACACACACACACGCTCTGTTACTCCTTGATGATCCTCCTCTCCAACTGATCGGGACTTTTCATTGCAGTTAATGATATGTGTCCTCCACTGAATTCTGTGCTGAGTAGTTCTCACTAAAATCTAAAATGAGGCTCTGAAGCTGAAAGTACAGTCGACAAATAAAAAGTCACAATTAGATTGCTAAAAATGAAGCTACCGTAAATAGATTGCTGCTGGACAAGAAAAGCAAAGGTGTTTTCACCAACAGGATTAGTTATGCTAATGTTAGCCAGCATGCCGTGAGCTGAACTCCACTCAATGCTAAAACCAGAGTTAACCAATATTTTAAAGTAACATTGGGATGAATTAACAGAAAAATTAGCATATTAAATTATTAACATTAATGTACTGTTAAAAACAGAGATGGGTAATGCTAATGTTAGCTAATGAGCTAACAGCTTTTAGCTCACTGATCATCATCTGCAGATGTTCTTCACTCAGTGATTGTGATAAACTGAAACAAAACTGAAACAGCAGTTAACTAATAATGATCACAAATGAATACCTAGCATTTGGGCGAAGTAGCCGTGCTATTAACAGCAGGACAAGTCATGCTAGCATTAGCTAGCAAGCCAAGCTGTTCATGCATTTTCTCAACTAAATTGTCCTCCACTTCAATTAATAGTGCTCTGCAGAGACAAAAATCCAGTTGACAGCTGACACTACAGCAAACATCTTAAAAAAGAAACAAATAGAAGTAGAAAGTAAAATAACTGTGCTCTTCTTAACAAGCTAATGTTAGCTAGCCAGTTATGTTGTTGATACATTTTCTGCTAGTCTTCTTAACTCAGTCATATTTGAGAACAAAAATGTAGATTTTTTTTAAAGGTAAAGATTTGCCGAAGACACGAGTCCAATTCTAACATGAATTGAATTGAATCAGAACTAATATGAATTTAACACTAACTGATATTAGCTTAGTAGCTAACGTTATCAGGCAACATATTAGTTTAGATAGCTGTTAATACAGAAATAAAAGAAGGTGATGATGGATAGATATGTGTGATAAGATATTTTTGTCATTTATTACAGTTACAGTAATGGTATGAAATATATATCATGTAGTCCAGCAATTACAAATCCATAGCTTTCCAACCATGAAGACAAGTCCACTTAGAAAAAACACTGAGACTTAAAAGATAAACCACAGTGCCATATTTCAGGGCTAAACAAGGTAAAGCACTGTTGCTCTTCCTCTCCCCTCAGCATTAGTGCGGTTGCACATGTGCAGTAGGGAAAACAACGTTCGTTATGCGTGAAGGTCCTGATCTGGTAAGGATGAACACTCAGGTAGTGACAGCCCCACACACCCAACCCGTCACATGCTGATGCCTGGATGCCGCTGTACGCATGTGTTGAAACGTAAACTTACATGAGTGAGAATGTATGACAAACAGGAAGTCAAGGTGAGGCGAGGCCTCTGAAGGACATGGTGCTGAGACAAACCTCGTCCTCCCTCTCTCACCTGCAGGACAGGAAGCCCCGCCCTCCCCAATGTGCAGCCATACTCTAATTGATGTCACTTTGTACAGTAGGGCCATTTGCCAACAGTGCAGCTCCTTCCTGTTTTGTAGCTCATCCAGTTGTAGCTTATTGTTCAAAATGCTAAAGCCCCCAGCAGCTCTGAAGCCCCATTGTCCGAGTGACCCCATTGTTATAATTTTACTGAGAGCAGCAAAATCAGCTTGGAGTTGTGAGGTTCTGTTGGACTGTTGTAGAGTTGGCATATGGAAAACACTCATATGGGTTGTTTCAGAAGGCAGTGATTTGTTTAGGTTGGAGGACTTTGTGACCCACAGTATGATCAGCTCGTACTTGGCTACATTAACTATTCTTTGAAATCTGTTCATTGTTTCTTCATAATTGTTGTGTAAAAAGTAGAAACTGGACTGGACTTTTAAAACTATATATGAGGAAAAAGCAGTCATGTCGATATGTCTAAAGCCTGGCAGTTCATGCAAAAATGATCTAAACTAATAAACAGCAATACAGGTAGGATGAAAAAGCTTTGATTTAGGGTTGAACTGTTCCTGTAATGACTTGCTGTGTGACATTCTCACTTCTGCTCTTGAACTCTCACAATTCCAAGCTGAGTGTTGCTGTAGTTTCTGAAGCTGAACCTTCTGTAGCTCAAAGTGTCCCCACTGCTAAACAACTACTGGTGGTCTCAGGTGGTAAAAGATGCAAAAAATTAAATATTTCCTCTTTGGTTGTCCGCTGTAAGAGGAAATTTTACTGAAATTGGTTTCTGGGTTCAGTGGAACAGGAAACAAACCCATGCAGGTCTGAACTAAAACATAAAGAATCAGTTTCACCATGCAAAGGTCTTCAAAAGCATTGAAACTGCATCAAAGCTCTCTGAGATTTGCTCAGAATAGTTGTAGACCTGCTGTCATCTGTTCGTTGTGATATTTACTGTTGTAAAGAGTAATATTGAGCTGTAGAGTGATATGGTCGTACTGCCTGGTGTGCATCATATCCAACTTCGATCAAAGTCTTAGTAACGTGCCAACGAACTGGAAACTTGTGGACTTTTTTCAGCAGGAACATCTTAGGAGAACGTGGATCTGTTTTTAGTCCGATTGATGTGTTTACTCTGATCAGTTGTGAGCGGGAGAAGCGTCTCGTCACGGCTGTTCATTCACTCACTGCCGTCTGTTTGCGTGTAGTGTTGAGAAAATAAGGAGTTTTACCTGTAACTTCAGTGTAGGCCTCAACAACCTGCTGTTTGTTTTAACCGTCCGATCCAGTTTGTGTCAGTGCAGTTCAAAGGCCAAAACCTAACTGACAAAAATCAAAAATCTATATGAAGAAGCATATTTATATTGTCTCATTGTGCACCTGTTTTGTTCAGGTGTCTTATATAAGTGTCACTATTAAAAGTGTTTTTAAAGCACCTGTGTTTTCACTTCATGGGTTTTTCTTTTCTCAATATGTACTTTAACTAAAGGATAGTTTATCGGTTTCGGCCACCAAAACAGTTCTGGGTGTAATGAAAGAAAAATCCCTATGGTTACTGTATTTTAACATCAACCTCAAATCCACAACATTTACATCCCCACTTTCAAAAAAACATTGTGACACAGTTGGTAAATCGTAAACAAAGATAGAATTCAGTGATTTGCAAATCCTTTTCAACCCACACTATATAGACAAAAGTATCCAGACACACCTCTCTATGGGGCTGTTCTTCAGGGTTTGGGCTCAGCCCCTGACTTCAAGTGAAGGGAAATCAGCAGCTCTACTGCATGAATGGGCACAAATTCCCACAGAAACACTCCAACATGTTGTGGAAATCCTTCACAGAAGAGTGGAAGCTGTTAGAGCTGCAAAGCTGTCTGTGTGTTTACAATGAGAAGTCATTAAAGTCCCTGTTGGTGTGATGGGCAGCTGTCCCAATACGTCCCAATACTTTTGTCCATATAGTGTATATTCATTTGGATACAATACAAAGACAACATATTTAATGTTCAAACTCATAAACCGTATGGTTTTCTGTAAATGTCTCTCAGTATTCGAGTCCTTCCAGCACCTCTCAGATGAACTTGAACGTCAGCTGAAGTTGGACTTCGTCTCCCAGTGTGGTGAAAAACCTGAGAGCAGAAGATGTGGAGGCTGCTGAGGTGGTTTGTCCAAATATCACAATCAGAATCAGAATCAGAAAGACTTTATTGCCATGTAAGTGAAGAGGTTTCACATTACTAGGAATTTGTCTTGGTGATTGGTGCATACATAGAACATAACAGTAACATATAATTGAAGAATAAAATAAAAATAAAATAAGTGAAATAAATATTTTTCTGGAGGTAGTCCAAAAGTGAGGTAGTGCAGGGTGGAGTATAGTGCAAGTGGGTGAAAAACAGTGCAAATGAACAGCAGGTGGACAGTGAATGAGCAAAATCAATTGCTAAGGTGAACTCGAATGCGACGAGGATGGGATATCTGGACTTACTGAACTTTATTTTACCTTCTAGTGGAGATCCTAAACTTTTCAGTTGTTAAAAGATATAAATATGTCCTGCTGAATCGAGGACTGAAGAGCGTAACAGTAGACTTTATTTACAGGAATGATGAAGTAAAAGTCTGAAGTTCCTGTTGACCAGAAGTGGAAGATAAAGCAGTACATCTACTCAGTTACTGTACTTAAGTAAAACTTTGAGATACTTGTACTCTGTTACTTTATACTTCTACCTCAAAGGGAAATGTTGTACTTTTACTACGTTAACCGTATGTTTATAATTAAAACAGTGACATACAACATAATTTTATTAAATATGAGCCGTTTGCAGATTAAACACTCCACAGCTGATCTCAACTACATTTCTGATTGGACCAATCAGGTGCTGGGACTGGCATGAGGTTATCATGTAACTGTCACACCATAATGACCTGTGTGGTGCGGATCAGGAACTCTGAAACGCTCCATTTTGCTCAGTGAGGATTTCTGCAGTGTGGTTTGGTTACCTGTACTTCTTTTATTTTGTATTTCTTCCAGCTCCTACTGAAGCTCCAGAAAACATTAAAATAAAAAGTGAAATAAGAAAGCACTGCGGGTTTAGACTCTGAACACCATCCATCACCGCTGTCGTTCAGACTGTGTCACAACGTACCGATGACCCCTAAAGGACTTCACATCAGAACGCACTCTGCCGCGCGTCTGTTGCTCCAACGTGTCCTCATCTTCTGCCTCTCACAGCAAATTAAAGCGCAGCTTACATCTGTTTACATCTTCATTCTTTTACAAACCCGGCGTTATTTCCTGTGTCGATTTTGGCTCGTTGCTCTTTAATTTCTTCCTAAAACTCATCCGAACATTTCAGAATTTTCTCTTTAAAATCTCAGCGCTCGACTTCCGTTCTGCTGCATCCTCCGGTTCGCCTCAGTCCTGCAGGTTTGTGCAGGTTTCTAAGGGTTTTTCTGTTCCATGGAAACTGTCTGCTGGCTGTCGTCCATCAGCTGCATTTTCTTTTCTTTCCTCTTTAAAATGAGCATCAAACCTACAACAAAAACCCCGAGTCTGCGTGTTGCTGCTGACAGACACAAACACAACACGAGAGACGCATCATTACTGTTACTTAATAATAATAAGAAGAAGAATCATCATTCAGGCAAAGAAAGCAAAAAATGAGTAAGAATTTTTTTTATTAAAATTCGGGTCAAAAAAGAGATTTGAAAACGCACGTTACGTTAATGAGGTAAAAGCTTCAGATTTCGTCCTGTTGGTGTTCTAAGCAGCCTCACCTGTGGACCGCTTCCCCTGAGCTGATGTGCTCACCTGAGACAAGCACGAGGAACCACAGATTTGGTTAATTTGATTTGAAGCTCGTGTTAAACTAAAACTAAACTAAGATCAGTCAGGAAGAAAATGAAAGAATTACAAGATTTAAATGATTTTAATAAAGAAGGTTTAGCCTGCAGACAAAAACGGGGCGGATTAACACCTGCTTTGTCACAGATAAAATAATCTCATATGACACGTGTTGGTGTATCGCTGCTGTACTGTGGTCACATGCCTTCATAAAGATGCTCATCATGATACGTTATTCTTATTATTATTATTATCATTGTTGTTGTGTTGTAGCCTCCGCGATATTTTTGTTAACAATACTGACTATGAATGAATAGAGAATTTCCCTACTGTGAGACTAAAGGCCTCAAATCCCTTCATATACACTAAATCTGCCGTGTAAATCATCTGCCGCTGCAGGATTTACAACAATAATGACAACCGAAACAAAACCAGGGCGGGAAGCTGCAGGTCTGTTCATTAAAATATTATTAACAGCGCAGTAATATGAGCTGCTGCTAATAAGGACTCACGGCGGGATTCTTACCGGCCTCGGAACATAAATAACAATAAACATCATGAAATGGGAATCTGCTGTGAATTCTCTGTGAGCTGAAATGTTCAGAATCCCGTCTAAAAATCTCACATTTCTAACAATTTATTACGCATTAATTCCTCCTTAATATTCTGCTTTTAAACTGGATGATGTTGTGTCTTAGTGGCTTCGCGTTTCAGTTCGGGTCGCTAAAAATTAATATTTTGAAAAAAAAATATCAAGCCATAAAAACGGCATCTAGAATTTGTCCTATTTATTAATAAATTCTTTGTTTTTTATATTAAATTTAGGAGTTGTGACGGTTGAGGTAGTACGTGTTGACATTTTCATTTCTGGAAATATTTCTTTGGTTGCACAGAGCAAATCAGTGATTTACAGACGAATGACTGAAATCCTCCGCCGCGTCAGTCCTGATCATCTTCATTACAACACAGCGCGTTCAGAGTCTCCATCAGAGCAAAACTAAAGTGAAACAGTTAAAAATCCTCTGTGTGCTGCGGTGATGGTCAGCAGATCACTTTCAGTCTGATGTGTTTGTTCTTCAGGCCCTCAGCGCTCACTTTTATTTCTCTCCATCTTCAAAGCCTTGAGGGGCAAACTGAGCATCAGATTCACCGCCTGTTTCACTCATCCGCGTTCCTATTATTATTATTATATTATTTTATTTTTATTATTACAAAAAGGCAGGTAGCACATATGATGCAGGTTGTTTCTCACGTTGCTTCTTTAGCAGGGTCTACCTAAAATAGTTTTTGTTCTGCCGCTGGTGGATTTCGGCATCCAAAATTCTGGTGCGCAAAAGAAAAAGAAAAAAAGTGCCCGAGTCGAAGTTTGTGATTCAGAGACCCAAAGCCCATCGAGTCTGAGATCGATGGCTTTAAATCCATTTTCTGTTCGATATCTCGATCCCTTATCTATCTCAAGTTCGCCCACATGACAGCTCTGTTTCTTCTCTTAGGCGTGCGTAAAAGGGCTGGGTTTCAAGAGCCAAACATGCGTCCGTACTGATCTAAAACTCTGACAGCTCCTGACCCCGCGGCCGCTGCGCGTCTGGCGTACTGCGATTAGGAAGAAAAATGATGTCACGCGAAGCCACAAGGGGACCTGGGATTTACCAAATACCTTTCAGTTGAGCAGGAGTCCTGCCAAGTAAGGAACAACCTCCTCCTCCTCCTCTCTTCCTCTTCCAGCGGCGACAAGTGCAGAGAATCGACGGAAGAGAATTGAGCAAATTATCTCCTTCTCTGCGCTCCTTCCTGGACGGTAACGATCGACGAGGTCTCGGCTCTCCGCACGCCGTCATCGAGCGATCCACGGCCGCCCTGACTGTCGTCAATAAGCGGGGGGGACGGGGCCGGCATCGGGAGGGGGGGTTCCTCGGCAGATGATGCCCTTTCCTGCGGGCCGGTGAGGAGCAGCTCCGACCCCCGGCTTCCCTCCAGCAGCTTCTTGTTGCTGTTGTCGCGGCGCGTTTGATGCGGAGGTGATGGACGGTCCTCTCCGCCGCCCAGCGGGGATCCTCGGCTCCCCCCCGGCTTCTGGGAGCCAGCCCGCGGGCTCCGACATGCTCACCTCCGGCGGCAGCAGCAGCAAGCCTCTCGCTTTCTCCATCGACCGGATTATGGCCAGGACGCCCGAGCCCAAGTCGATACCGCTCCCCAGCTGGTTCCAGCCCTCTCCCGTGGGGAAACCCGACGTCTGTCCGTCCTCGCTGCACTGTATGATCCCGCTGGTGCCGCTCGGGTATGAGCCGGGCCACCGGCTTAGCATCACCGGGCTGGATCCGGGCCACTTCGATGCGTCTTCTGTCTCCGCTCCCGCAGAGTTTTTGGGCTTTGGGTTGAACTATAAGAACCAGCAGGAGGACTCCGCTGTGAGCCAGACCGCTGGCCAGTACAAACTCTTCAGACCCCGAGTGGTGAACCAGTCCTCCTTCCCCACCATGGGCACCGTGTGTTACCTGAACTGCAGCGGGGACGGCGGTGCGTGTCCCCCGCCGGCCGGCCTGGTCAACCTGCACCCGATGGCCTCGTACCTGCTCACCGCCCGACACAAAGCCTTCATGGCGGAGAAAAGCAAGCCGGGCCTCCAGCAGGCCGGGGACCGGTACCCGGTGTCCGGCGTGCAGGCCTTCAAGGAGCTGTCTCAGAGCCAGATCCAGCACTACATGAAGGAGCGGGACCAGATCCTCACCGACAAGATCTTCAAGGGCTCCGCGGCGGCCGCGGCGGCGGCGGCCCGGCTGAACGGCTCGTGTCCCGGCAGCAAGCCCAAAGTTTTCACCTGCGAGGTCTGCGGCAAGGTGAGAGTCCGGGTTCATGTCAGACCTGAGGAGGAAACCAAACCACCTGCAGCGCGATTCATTTGCTCCTTGAACAACCGAATCGGACGCTTTTGGTTTGTGATTGTGGTTCAGATTTCTGTCATTTCTGTTTGTTTTCTGGATGGATTCAAAGCGGATTTACTCAAACTGCCTTAGGGATGAAGTTTTACTGTTAAAAAGTGAAGTAAACGACAGTAAAGTGGATTCCATTTGATCAGAGTGATAGATTATTTATTCAAATCACTAAAGTGAGCTCACTGTGCTCGGATTTAGCAGAATTTTCAGATTTTAAAAGCTTAAATTCAAACACACGTAATATTTTGTGTTATGTTTAAAATATTATTACAAACAGACCTAAACTCCCTCTGACTGTTTTTAATAAAGACTCGGTTTTCATTAACTACGTTTTTATGTTTGGCTGTCAGGAACAAAACGCCGATTTTATTTGATGTTTGTTTTTTTTATTATTCTTTTTGTTTTGTCGGCCCGTCACTTAGTTTGTCTCGTTCATTATTTTATTCGTTTTTTCTCTGTGTGATTCTACCGTATTTGTTCGATGCTGACCTCATAGAAATATTTTCTTCACGTCTCAGTTCAGAAAACCTGTCGGCTAATTTCGTCCAAATCACGATCGGTTATTCGTTGAAAAACAGTAAATATTCGCGAGTGTGCGCCGCCTTCGCGGGTGAAAACGAGCCGTTGAATTCACTCGGAGTTCGCTTCATTAGACTCAGTCTGATAATTAACGGGTACCTGATTTCTTCGCTTTTTCCTCGTGCTTTTGGGCTTTACATGAAAATCCGTGGAGCCACAAAGCGGGATATCAGAGGAAGGTCAGATTTACTCCCAACAGCAAATCACCCAGTTGTTCTTCCATTTTTCTTTATCGCGCAGCGCAGGCGGCCTGTTGGGTTTGTGTCTCTCGGCTGACTTCAGGAGGACGCGTGACGCGTTTCTGCATTATTATTCTTGTTGGTTAATTAACGTTTCTCTTGTCTCTCAGGTGTTTAACGCGCACTACAACCTGACCCGTCACATGCCCGTTCACACCGGCGCCAGGCCCTTCGTCTGCAAGGTGTGTGGGAAAGGCTTCCGGCAGGCGAGCACGCTGTGCCGGCACAAAATCATCCACACTCAGGTAGGATCCGGATTTCCGATCCAGTTCGGCACCAAGCAGAACAACACGTTTTGTTTCCCTCTTGTTGATTTAAATTGCATTTTTCCGGCCGCAGTTTGACGATGAGAAACTCTCACTCCATTTTCTTCTTTAATTTATTTATTATCTCCCAAACGGAAGAATAAAATGAACATGAGTTTTAAAAGAAAAAATCTCCGTTAATGTTCAGTTTCCGGGTTTTTACCAGAACGCATTCAGGACTTTGATGCCGTCAGACAGTTTTAGTTTTAACTTTTAGTTTTTAACTTTTTCGTTCTGGTGGGACTTTCTGAGTATCTTCACGGCGTTTGATGTGATAAAAGTCTGGGAAATTTGCAGCAGGCGGTTTGTAGGATATTTTTTTATTTTACAGACAAGCTGTGGTGTAAACATGGTGTCCTTTTCACAGTTTAATCCTGTCAAACAAAATCTGTTGGGAAAACATCTCTTTACTCTGAAGTTCAGCACGAGAATTACATTAAATAAACGGACATCGTGATGAGAGCAGCTCCTCAGTCGGTTTGCTGTCCGTGAGCTCCTCCTGTGGCCTCACTGAGACACTCCATCAGTACAGACGAGTTCACAGACAGCGAATGTGCTCAGACCGGCTTCTAAATGCTGAGGAAAACCTTTAATATCTTAAATCGTCTCCTGTTGCATCGCAGTGAAACCTTCAGAGGCGTTTTCCACCCCTGTGAGCTGTTATTCATTTGGTTTTATTTTTCCAGGAAAAACCGCACAAGTGCAATCAATGCGGGAAGGCCTTCAACCGCAGCTCCACCCTCAACACGCACACGCGCATCCACGCGGGATACAAACCATTCGTGTGCGAGTTTTGCGGGAAAGGATTTCATCAGAAAGGTGAGCGTTTAACCCTTTTAGCAAAACTAAACCGGAGCTCCGATTAGACCAAGAGGTTTTCAGTTTCCATCAGGACTGCGGGACCACATTAAACACAGAAGAAGTTTTACAGATAATTTGTTGGCTTTAAATTCATCTCAGTCCTCAAAATGCTAATCTACTAAATAAATGAAAGCCATTTGTACCCTAAACTGGTTTAATTGGAGGCCTTGGTTCACTCAGCGTCCTGTCAGATGATGAATGAAACAGCTTATGTGACAGTAAAGTTAAACATACTGACAGCATTCCATCACAGTTTCACCATCAGACACCGGCTGATTCACCGTCAAACAAAACTTTGCTTCATGGGTTATGAATTTACAAAAATCAACAAAGATGATGAGTAAAATCATTAATTATGTCGTCTTCATGCTGTTTTCAGGTGACTATGAGTTGGAAATCTGAGGGGTAACAAGATGTTTAACAGGAAAAGAGAATAAAAAAATGTCACACAAATCCTGTTTCTTTCAGACTTCTCTCACATTTTTGCTCTCATTTTACTGTGAAATAAAAGACACAAAAATCCACAAAGGAAACTGGCAGCTTGCAAATATCTACAACCTGTGAAATGATTTTTTTCTTTGAAGCATCAGAAGCCACAGATTTCATGGATGTTTAAGCCTCCGTGAACTTGCTGGTCCTCTTGTTTGGCCTCGTCCTCATCTGTCCTCTGATTTTGTGCAGGAAACTACAAGAACCACAAGCTGACGCACAGCGGGGAGAAGCAGTTCAAGTGCTCCATCTGCAGCAAGGCGTTCCACCAGGTGTACAACCTCACCTTCCACATGCACACACACAACGACAAGAAGCCCTTCACCTGCCCCACCTGCGGCAAGGGCTTCTGCAGGAACTTTGACCTGAAGAAACACATCAGGAAGCTGCATGACCCCGCCGGCCCCCATTCGCCGCCGCAGGCCTGAACAAGGACTTTTGACTTTTCTGAGCCCATAGAAAGGATCAAAGAAAAAAACAGAATCAAATCAAAACAGCAGAGGCTGAGATATCTCGAGTTTTAGTCCCAACTCTTTTTAAGCCTCAACAGATCCTACACTTCCCACAATGCAATTGAACTGAGTCTTTTGACTGGACTTAGACCAGTGACTTTCAGACTTGTAGGTTTTTCTGCTGTAAATGTATGGTCTCCATGCCAAGGTGAGATAACCCTGATGACATCACTGTGACATCATCAGGGTTATTTTCTACTCTACGCAGACGGCAGTCACAAAGACGTGTTTTCGCAGGCTGAGGACGGTGACTAATAAACTCATTTTTGTGTGTAGAATTGGCCCCTTTATAAATTTAAACCCCTTTGACTGACACAGAAGTTAACCAGTTGTGTCCTTTAGGGGCCCTTCTGAAATGACCTTCATAGAGTTAAACTTGGGTTTATCTCAGACAAAAGTTGACACTGGTGAAGCTTCAAAAGGACACGTTTTTATATGAAACCTTTAAAATCCAGCAGTAATTTGTCACATTACATCAAAATCTGATTCATATTTACTTCAGCTGAGAGTCAGTTAAGCTCAAGTAAAATATTTTGTATGAGCTTCGTGTATGTTTTGGTCTGTCATTATCTAAACACAGAGTTCTACGGGTGACAGACGTTACATTTGTACAAATTTCCCTGAATGCAACCCAGAAGAAACACATGAGGGGACCCCGTCCTCAACTCCTCTAGTCGCCTCTCAGGCCTGTTGACCCCAGACTTGACCCTTCCCATTGAACTTGACCCTACAAAAGCCATCCGGATGCCTCCTAACCCCATCAGGCTCCACAGTGGACCTCCTCCAACCTGACCCCGAGCCCTGAACCTCTGATCCCTCTGGCCCTGACGCCGGCGTGGAAAGTGACTGGAGAAAACGTCCAACTCTTGTTGAACTGAGGATACTTCATAGAGGACGAACTGAACTTTCCTGCCCTCTGATTATTACTCAATTATATTATGACGGTGGCTAATTGTTATATTATTAGTCATCGTGATTATTTAGTTTTCGTTATTTTTCAGTTGCATCTCAGGATGTGAGATTGATGAACCCTGAGGCCAGAGATGCTGAAGAGATGGAACAACACACACAGACTCTGTCTGACCAGATTTCATTGGATTTATAACATTTTAATGCAGAAGTCAGTTGATATTCTTTTTTTTAAATAATGACACAAATCCACGAAAAGACAAGAACAGCAATGAATCAACTCTCCCAACAAGAAAAGTAGATTCATCCACTGCTGAAAATAATTTCCTGTTTGTTTGATAAAAACTACAGCTTGCTGCTGTTATGGGAAATTAGTGAGACTTCTCTTTAAAATGAAAGCTGTTTTAAGAGTCTCCATCTTCAGTGAGAGCCACTAACATCACTGACACATCTTCACGTCATCCCATTGTATAAAATATAATGCCAAAAAATCCCGGATGCAACCATCAACCAACTAAGCTGCTCAGAAAAATGAACACTTGAACAAACATCAGCGTGATAAGAACGACCTAAAATGACAGAAACCATCTTTGAGAAAAATGTATTTGACGTGTACTTTTAGTTTAGTTTGGCTCACGTTCCATCTGCTAACATGAAGGGGAGGGGCTTATGAGCTGTACTGCAGCCAGCCACCAGGGGGCATCCAGATGTTTTAGATTCACTTTTGATGAGCTCTCATGTGGTCCATCTTTATATACTGTCAATGGTAGGAACCAGTGGGTTTGGAGCAGAGATCCACAGACAGGAAATGTTAAACAAGAATATTGTCTTTTCATGGGTTTTTACTGACGGTAAGAAAATATGGAATAACACCAGACTTAATCACGTTCATGACATAAATTCACAGCATGATAGCAGATGGGATCAAACTTGTATTACTCAGAACTTGGTTGAATATGAAACTTGTTTCTGTACTGATTCAAGTGTGCGAACGGGAGGCGGAAACAGTGTAGGATTTCTAGCCTTTATTACGACATCGGCTTTATTTTTGTATTTTTTTCCATCATTTTTATCCACAGTAAAAACAACATCAGTTTACTCTCAGAGTTACGATCTCAGTTCTGGGAACACACTGAATAAACACAAGCAGTCAGTTGATCAGATCAGATCGAAAACAAACTCAAAAATTCCCACTTGTTTTTTTTGTTTGTTTGGGGGGGGGCTTTGTTTGTTTTTTTTAACAAACATTTCATCCCATCAGGCATCACCTAATTGAGAACAACTGCTAGAAATGGCCCAAGCTATGAAAATAAGACCCAGCTTGTAATAAATCAGAACTGTCCTTTGACATTTAGTACCTTATATGAAAGTGACTATAACTCCTACACTGTTTATGTACTCTGTATGTGAACGCCCTCAACTCAAAGCCAACAGATTTAATCAAGGAAACTAAAGAAATAAAGTGAAGTCAGAGCTTCACCTCCACATCTCTGGTCCTGACTGATGGAGGAAGACAAGCTTTCCCCGTCAGCTTGTTATTGTTTTTGAGTTCAATCTCAGGTTTACTGTAAAAAGAAGTGTTTTATGATATTTATTTTTAATTGTACCACTGTTAAAAAAAAAAACAACAACAACAAACGTTTCTTGTTATGGTGAAAGGTTAGTTTCTTTTGGCGCTCCTACTGCAGACGCTCAACAAGGAAAAAATAAATAAAAATTGACTGTGTGTGATCACTTCTTCAGCACATTTTTAAAATATTCCACTATATTTTTAACAACATAGTGTATGGTGACTGCACATCAGCTTAACAAAGTAAGAAGAAATAAAAATATATGTATTCATACCTTGTAGAACTGAGGATTTTGGAGCTGCTTTACAATATCAATATTTATTTTGATTCAGTGAAGGCCGACGTTTGAACACGTTTGAAGATTCTTCTCTCCTGAGTAGCAGATGCATTCAAAGATAAGACAATCCTTAAACATGTGAATACTAAAATCTGCTTTGTTCAAGAAACTTAAATCAGATATGTAAATCAAGTCTACAAAAAACATACAGCAACATAAAGCACATAAAATACTAGCAAATGTACAGTTAACAGAGACAAGCTGTAAGCTCATTTCTGTCAAATTGTGATTTATTTAAAGAATAAGGAGTGTCAAATTTTTTAAAAATTAGAGTCCTTATACTGGCTTTTGAGTCAATTAGTTGTACTTTTGATGTAGAAATGAAGAAAAACTAAATCAAATTTACGACTCTTTGATTCAAAATCTGGAGGTTACCAAAGCAGACTGATCTCTGCAAACGGCTCGATCAATCACATCAGACAAACTGAATCTATCCCCTTAACAAGGCTGTCAAGATTGATGCTTTTGAAGAACCTTTATTGAAACATACATACAGCGCTATAAGTAGCTGTATGTACAGATACGACGAACACTGAATGATAGGAGGAAAAGGTGAATTATTAAATGAGACCGTCATTCAGTGGAGTCATTTGCTCAGGAAAGTTTGACTCCGCGCGGGTACATTTTGTCGGCGATTGGTTCATTTTAACGGGGGTGTTCAATATAGTCAGTCACGGGGGTGTTCAATATAACCGCGCTATTACTGAGCCAGAAATATGTCGTGTAGGCGACAGTCAATCTAAAGTCATTACCAACACATATAATCCGAACGCACACATCGATACGATCTACGTTAAATACGCGCTTCTGGACTCTTCTTTCGGATATTTGGTCATCACAGTGCGACTTTGAGGCCGTTCCTCATCCCTGGAAGCTGATTGGTGGACAGACTTCAGGACTGTACGCGTGATGCCGACCCGAGGATCTACTACATCATCACAGCCCTTTCACGCATGTATTAGCGTTTCTTTCTATGTTAGAAATAAACTATATTATTAGTTTCTTTCTATACCATGTTTTTTCTATATTAGAGTTTCTACATCATCATGAGAGTGGCATCGCAAGCGGACCCAGGGACGGCAGCGCACGGGCGCTCGTTTTCCAGCTATGTGCAGCTCTCACGGGCGGTGACATCCACGAGGCTCCGCCCTCCCGTGGAATTTATTAAAATGTTCTCCACTCCCTTACTACTTAGAGTAAACTGTTCCACACGCGATTGTATACTTAACAAATACCGCAATCCACGTACACATTTGTGTGGTGTAAAGCCGGTCGTAATGATTCACCTCCGGCCAGCAATCACTGTTTGCTAGTATAAACCCGGAAAATTGATGGGTGTACCTTCAGAATAAAAGATGAAATTGTATCTTTACTGTAAAAAGTTCGGCCCTGAGAGGAAATTGCTTATAAATAGATAGATAAATAGAACTGAACTACAACTAAAATCACTGTATGCAACGATACTGTCTTTGTTGTGTTGTGGGAAATAGCAAATGTGCTGGGCATGTAACTTCCTGTTATATTCTTACATTGTGAACTAGCACAAGATAAAATTTAGTTTTTGGCATGTTTTTCTTTTTCTATTTTCTTGTCATCTTTGCCTATAATGTATATTTTTTCTGAAGTGCTTGCCATACATATCAAACTACTGTAAGAATAATCCCTAGTATTTCTCAATTGAATGATTAATTTAAATGCTAAATAATAATAATAATAATAATAATAATAATAATAATAATAAACTACACCAAAGACTAAAAATAATAACTGACACCAAAAGTAAGGGGTTTGAGATTTGGGATTAATATCACAATTCAGAAAATTAAATGTAGAGTTATGACGGCAAAAAGTGAAAATACAAACATTGAGAATGTTGAGTCAAAGCTGCATTTTTTTGTTGAACAGTATAAAGATATGATTTATTTATATACGTAATCTAAGATGATATAGAATAAAGCAAGAAAGCGTAAATAAAATAAATAACGTCCAATGTTTCGAATTCTTCCAAGGAGAAATTAGTCGTTTATTGTGAAATTCTGACCGGAAGCGGATTGGTTCACCCCGTGCGTGTGTGAGAGCCATCCCCGTGGGAAGTTGTGGCTCAGCTCACCTCTGTGTGACACTCCAGAGCTGTCCGTGAACCACCTCCACGTTTCCTCGTCTCCAGAACCTGGCGTGGTGAACAGAAACCGTTCAGAAAGGTGAGTTCGACCCGGCGCGTGCTTCACGTATTCGCTGATTATCGATCAGTGCATGAACAAAAACTAATGTGTGTAAGTGTTGTGCGAGTTACTTGGTGTTGACCAGATCCCGGAACTGACCCGAACGGTGCTGGTGTAGGCTAAAGCCACACAGAAAGCCAGAGTCAACACCGAACTCCGTTAACTTTCTCACAGATTTTACTTCTGTGTCTGCTGGATTCGGCGCCCATAGTGAAATCGCTGCTGCTGTCGTTTGCCGTATTTTATCGTGCTGAGCAGCTTTCACTTCACCGTTCCGCGTCAGTCCTGCTGTGTTTTATTAAAGTCTCATTTAGTGGTTCATACTTTTGATGGTATATGTCGCATAAAGTGGGTTCGGGTTTAGTGGTTCTCAACCTGGGGATCGAGACCCCTCAAGGGGTCGCATTAGGCTTAAAGGAATAGTTTGACAGTTTGGGGAGTGCACCTACCTGCTTTATTGCGAAATGTTAGATGAGAACAATGCTAACACTCTTGTCTCTGTACACTAAACATGTAGCTGCAGCCGGTTAGCTTAGCTTAGCATAAGGACTGGAAAAAGGGGGAAAAGTGGCTTGGGCATGTTCTGTGGTCTGACAAAACCACCTGTCTGTCAGCAGCTCTCCCCCAGTACCAAACTCAACCTGTCCGCTCGCCTTTCAGTCATACTTTCACTTGATGGTCGAGTTGTCTTCCCACACTGTTTGTCAGATTGTGTTCATTACACGACAGATTGCGTCACTTCCTGTGTGACTTTCACAAACCCACACCTTTCGATAACCGAGGTGTGGTCAGTAGTCTCCATGTCTCTGTCCTGAGCAGGGGGGGAGGTTGAAATCATGTTCAGACTCCTCAGTCACCAAGGTAAGAGGACGCAGAGCTGCCTCGCAGGCCAGCGGCGCTATGAGCACCACAGGGCCGTCATGGCCATCCGCCGCGAGGACATCAACCCCTGGGAGAGGAGGGCGCCGCTGGCCCCCCGCCATGTCAAAGAACTCACCAACACCGGCGTCAAAGTCCTGGTCCAACCGTCCAACCGCAGAGCCATCCACGAGAAGGTGAGGCTCTGCGCAACGTGTGATCGTAGGAAGAGACAAATTTGTGTGTGTAAGAAGAAAAACTGCACATACACACAACCTGCTATACTTGTAAAACGTATATGAAAACAATGCAGTGATTTGTAGATCATTCTCAACCTACATTCAGTTGAATATAAGACTGATCGAATATTTCGTGTTCTCCCTGATGAACCTTATTTTAATGGTTCTGAAACCGAGATTGGAGCCAAGTTCTCGAGTCACCTGAACACCTGTTGGCACTCCTGTTTCACCTGTTTCACCTTGTCTCGCTCTAATGTGTTCAGAAAACTCTACTGACAGCTCTTGATCATCAGTCCTGTGTCCAGAAAGGACAAGACCTGCATAAAATTAATATAATTTAAGTTTTCCATCTAAAAATCTACTGACTGATGCATTCAAGGGCTGCGTGTAAATTAATACTCTGTCAGGTTTCGTGCCTCTTATGCTGCTGTGGCGTGTGTATCTCTCAGGGGATCAGTCAAGTTTTATCTCACCTTTTTACTTTTTATTTTGTTAATCGTTTCTGGAAGCGTTCAGTATTTCACACAGATAGACATTTTATAGAAGAGTCTTGGTTTTTCTGTACGAAGCACAAGAAGCGTGTGTGCTAACTCATCTTTGTGTTTTCAGTACTACGTGAGGGCGGGGGCCGTCATCCAGGAGGACATTTCGGAGGCGTCTCTGATAATCGGGGTGAAGAGGATGCCGGAGGACAAGGTGATTCCCAGGAAGACGTACGCTTTTTTCTCCCACACCATCAAGGCTCAGGAGGCCAACATGGGGCTTCTGGATGACCTGCTGGCGAAGGTGAGAGCTCAGCGCGCTCGTCACGAAAAGTTTACCGTTTACTGTTTGTGTGCTTCGTAAGGAACAAACGGAAAACGTCTTTAGCAAAATTTGTAAGTATATGTGGTGTGCGATTTATCGGATCATTTTTACATTCCACTCTGTGGCTGCGGCTGCCCGACATGTTGTCACTTTCTTCCTGTCGTGTGCTGCATTGTGGGACACGTAGTCGTCTTTGTCATCTGCTTCCATTTTGTATGTACTACACATTGATGGAACTGGTACATACTACGGTTGTTTTGATACCAGGATGGAAACGCATCCAATACTTCCTAAAATGCTGGCTTGGGTGTCAGTAAATACCTGAGTGTATGCACCAGTCAGATATCACATAATTTATTAACACTGAAACAGGACCCTGCTACTGCCCAACAGCATCCAGTACCCCTGAATGTAACTTGACAAGTGCACAAGTAGCCACTATCCATAAGCTGAAAGTGACTTGTGTAACTTCAAACATTTAGGTTTATTGATATTTGCCTTCTCTTTGAGTTTTGACCGATCATCAAACTAAATACACAATATAGACAAAAGTATTGGGACAGCTGCCCTTCACACCAACAGGGACTTTAATGACGTCTCATTGTAAACACACAGACAGCTTTGCAGCTCTAACAGCTTCCACTCTTCTGTGAAGACTTTCCACAACATGTTGGAGTGTTTCTGTGGGAATTTGTGCCCATTCATGCAGTAGAGCATTTGTGAGGTCACACACTGATGTTGGACCAAAAGGCCTGGCTCACAATCTCCGTTCCAGTTCATCCCAAAGGTGTTGGATGGGGTTGAGGTCAGGGCTCTGTGTGGGCCAGTCAAGTTCTTCCACACCAAGGGTTCAACCTGAGGCAGGCCAAACATTGACAGCACTTATGTCACACCCATGCAGGGTTAAAAAATGACTTGTGTTCCTCTGCTCAGCACGGAGGCCACAGTGGATTTGGATTTGTCTCTCTTTGCAAGCTGCACAGTATACAACCATTTTTATTCTTGAGTATATTTACATGCTCTGAAGTGCTGAAGCTACTCAGATAAGCCTGGTTATGCTGGTAATCGAATGTTTGCATGCACTGTACTAACCTGTTTAGTGTAAAGCTGTCAGTACTGCATGCAGGAGCAAGAGGTGAACCAAGAATTAAGAAAAGCAGAACTTGACGCAGCCGTCCTGTTGGTCAGTGATTGACCCCTCAGCTGATGCTGCAGAATTTAAGGCTCAGACGTTTAGACACTCGTCTGTCCTCCTTCCTGTATCTCTGTGTCTTTGTCTTTCCTTCAGTCAAGATCCTCTAAAACTGTGATGAAATTCATTTTGTCTTCTCAGGAGGTCCGTCTGATCGACTATGAGAAGATGGTGGACGCTAACGGATTCAGGATCGTAGCATTCGGGCAGTGGGCCGGCGTCGCAGGTATGAAAAGTGAAAAGGTTTTGCAGCGTGTCTCTGCTGGTCACCTGAGACTGATGTGAAAGTGTTTGACAGCAGCAACTGCTGTGAGAGCAAACGATAAAGTACCTGATGGTGGAAGGATTCGACCAACAGGGATGAATCAGCCAGTCAGAGCTGAAACTGCTGAGTCACACTTGTGACATCTAATTGCTGAATCAGTATTGGTTCTTCTTGCTGTGACCTTTATCTGTTTAGAAGCAAAGTTCAAACCAAGTCTGTCTTGGCCAGGTGTACATGACACCTGTGCGGTGTCACTTCCCAACAAGTGGAAAGGTCACATGACTCCACCCCTCGCGGTCTCAAGCCGCCTGTCAGGAGATTACAGATGAGTCCTTTATCTGAGGTGTCCACCACAAAGCAGGACTGATGTGTTCGTGAGGTGTGGTGAACTTGAGGCCGGCTCACTCAGGATTTTTGTTCTGACAGAAACGTGTTTCCTAACTGGATTAGGAACTGGAAAAAATTGTGCCTTGGAATAGGAAAGTAGCTCTTACAGAATCCTCCTCACTGAAGTATTTACTCGACCCTGTCCGAAGTGTAACTGCTGTCGTGACGTCTGTACAGCAGTGACGGTGAAGATGGGGAGCAACGTGAACACTGAAATGTCACTGAAAGGCTGCTCAAACAGTAACACTGAAGTGAGCCTGTTGGAGAAGCTAGCAGCTTCACACCTGCCTGACCAGGTGTTAAAGGGTGGACACGTGGACTTTCACCTTCCCCGTCGACATGATGAACTCCTCCAACTCGCCGAAACCGAGTGAAGCGTGTCGGCTGTTGAGAGCCTCCCTCGTGTGCGTTACGCCTCATCTCCAAACAGGCCGATTATTGAAACGTGTTCTGATGACTTCATTAGAAAATTCACGGTTTCTCCTCTAGAAAATGAAAATCCTGTTGAATCAAACAGAAGCCTGCTGTGGGACATGAAGGGATATTTAAAATAATCTGCATTAATCCAGGAATGCTGTTAAAACAAGGCCCAGATTCAAGTGAAAATCGTTGTTTTTGGTATATAGTTCAAGTCATTTGATTAATATTTAATCAGAATTGGTTTTTTTTTGTAGGCATGATCAACATTTTGCATGGATTAGGGCTGCGCTTCCTGGCTCTCGGGCACCACACCCCCTTCATGGTAAGACGGCAACCAGAAAACAAGTTTGTCTTCAAATTCTGTCCTGAAAACGGCTTCCTGTGCCTTCACGTGATCCTTGTCCCATCACTTCCTGTCTCTCTGTGGTTCGCAGCACATCGGCATGGCTCACAACTACAGGAACGTCAGCCAGGCCATTCAGGCAGTGAGGGATTGTGGGTATGAGATCTCCATGGGGCTCGTGCCGAAGTCCATCGGCCCTGTGACCTTTTGTTTCACCGGTACCGGCAACGTCTCCAAGGTGCGACAAGACTGAACAAAAAACGTACCCACATCACGACGTGGCCTCAGAAATCCGGCTCCAGTGAGGACGTTTTCGAGCTCATCACACTCCTCTCTTTGTCCCACAGGGGGCCCAGGACATCCTGAACGAGCTTCCTGTTGAGTATGTCGAACCGCACGAGTTGAAGGACGTCTCTGAAACGGGAGGTACGAAAGTCCCTCACGTTTGCGTTAGTGTGATGTAATGAGCGTCATGTTGCTGCTGTCTGAGGGCTCGACTCAGTGGACTTTATTAGAGCAATGTGAGTTACGGTGGATGGAGCTCTACAGCGCCTCCCTGAGGAGAACGGCTGAAGAGCAGGAGGTTTATCAGACTGTCCTGCTGTGCTCGTTGCACTGCAGAAATCATCACTTTCTGTATGTTGCTGTTTTCTTCTACAGACTTGACCAAAGTGTACGCCACCGTGCTGAGCCGACACCACCACCTGATGAGGAAGAGCGACGGCATATACGACCCCATGGAGTATGAGAACCACCCGGAACTGTACACCTCGCACTTCAGGACCAGCGTGAGTCTGCGTCTGTACCTCCACCCCCACCCGTTCACTACCCCCAGTGCCAGCAGTCCAAACTCCCACCTGCTCCTGTCAGTCGGTCAGAGGCCTCGTCCTCTATTTCAGTTGTCAGCACCGAACAGCTGCTGATGTGTTTTAAAACACGTGCAGGTTTTCACGAGTTTAAAGGGACAGTTCACCACAAAAAAAACAAAATTCTGCATCACAGCTCACAGGGAATGTTAGCTAACTAAGCCAGCTAACGTTACAGCTCAGTGGAGGAGGACGAGCACGAGCCTCTCTTCAGGCAGTAGGAACACGTTTTCTTCTGTGCTGTGATACTGAATGAAAATACTTCCTACATGAAACTGAGTAACTCTGCCGTCATGGCCTGCCTCAATGAAGATGATACTCCGAGCGCGTCATCATAGTAAAAACGCTGTGTGATCTGAACCCCAGGTGGCGCCCTACACAACCTGTCTGATCAACGGCATTTACTGGGACCCTCACACCCCACGACTCCTCAGACGTCTGGACGCCCAGAAGCTGATGAGGCCGCCGAAGCACTCGCCTTCATCCACCGAGGGATCGCCAGTCCTGCCTCACAAGTAAGTGCCTAGAGTTGGATAGGGACTTTCAGACTCCTCTTTTTCCCTCCACATGCTCCCTGATTTCCCTTCAGAACCAGAAAATCAGGGTTGTCTGCATACTTTTGGCCATCCAGTGCAAGAATATTAAAGTGTTTGATTTGTCTGGTGTTTCATCAGCCTCACGGACGTGTTATTTCATCAATAGAAGGTGGAATAAGATCAACAGTCAGGTCATTGACACACTGAATGTCTGTGCTCGCGGGTGCAGGGAAGCGTAGTGTGCTGCCTGCTGTATCTCCACAGAGGTCAAAGGTCACGCCTTTATCCCCTGTCATGTTTACACTGCGCTGCGTCTCTTCTCGCTGTGTGCAGACTGCTGGCCATCTGCGACATATCTGCCGACACCGGAGGATCAATAGACTTCATGAACGAGTGCACCACCATCGATAAGCCTTTCTGTATGTACGACGCCAACCAGCACATTGACCACGACAGGTACGGCGCTCACGTTCATGCCAGCATCACAGTTTCTGCTGTCCACTTTCACTCATCTGACGTGTCACACCAGGGCGTCACATGGGTTTGTTTGTCACATGACATGAGGCTTGTGTAAAGAAAAGGCTCACAGAGGATATTCAGAGGGTTCAGGTTTGAGCCTCTCTGTGTTGGACTTGTATCTGCAGAGGAGTTAGTGTATAATCCTGTTTATTTCCATAATCCTGTGAACTCTGAGTCTGCACCGTCCGATGTACACAGCGTAGATCTGACGGTCTGTGAGTCTACAGTCCTGGGCCCCTTTTCTCAAAAGCGTCTTAACTCCAAAACCATCTTGGTCTCATTGGGAGTTAAAATGATCTCAAAGGGTAACTTCAGCATTTTTCAACCTGGACTTCATTTTCGTATTTTGCCTCTGACAGTTGGACAAATTATTTATTTTGACCAACCAGCATTGGCGATTGTGGGAAAAGAGAAACCAGGACTGCGTTTGCTGATCTTATGTGGGGTTTGAATGTTTTATGAAGCTAAAATTGATGTTCTGTGGGTGTTCTTCCCATGATGTTGTCAGACACTGTGATAATAATCTCTCACTCAGTACTGGACCAAATTCAAGAACTGTCCAGGCTGAAAAATACTGAAAAGGTCCAGTGTGTAGGGTTTAGTGACATCTAGTGGTGAGGTTGCCGATTGCAACCAACTGAGCACACCTCATCTGCCCGACGGTGGCTGCTGAAAGTCCCTCACTAGAGCCACTGTTTGGTTTGTCCTCTCTGAGACACAGTAGAAACATGGCGGACTTTGCTGAAGAGGACCTGCAATGTCTGTAGATACAAAACGATCCTTCTAAGGTGATGAAAACACGATTATTAGTTTCAGGTGATTATGCAGTAATGAAGACACGATTATTTTTAATTTCTGCTCTTAAATCCTCCACACTGGATCTTCACCTTTAACATTAACATTCATCATATTATGTGTGAACACAACATAACTCTTCTTCTATGGTGCTGATGAAATGTAAAATTCAGCTTTAAAAAACAGAAAAAATTATTATTAGAATTATTATTCTTTCTTATTGTGATCTTCATCCTGCTCTGACTGCTATCGTTTAAAATGATTCGTTTGTTGTGTTTTTCTAATCAGCCTTGTATGTCACATGTCATAACTTCTCGCTCCAATTGGCAGCGTGGAGGGAAACGGGATCCTCATGTGCTCCATTGACAACCTTCCTGCTCAGCTGCCCATCGAAGCCACGGAGTACTTTGGAGACCGACTCTTCCCCTACATCTGGGAGATGGTAAGACGGTTTAGGGTTCTGAGTGAGGTGAGGCCAGTCGTCGGGTTTCCGCCTCGCTCTTTCCGCGTCCCTCTGGTTGAGTTTGCTATGGGTGTGAGCGCTGCAGCAGGTTGTTCAGGGTGAACCGTGTCAATAAACCACCGAACAAACAGGTTTGTGCCAGCTTTTGTAAATTTAATGCCATCTCACCTTCAGCTGCCTTCAGACGCCACCAGACCGCTGGATGAAGAGGACTTCAGCCCGCAAGTCAGAGACGTAAGTGATGTAGAACTGGACGTAGAGAAAAGCTTCACTGTGTTTCATAGAGAAGCATGTTTTCACAGCCTTTATTTCTAATGTAATTTCAATGAGATAACAAGCCACGATTCACTAACTCATCATCTTTTTGAACACATGAGTGCAGGCTTGTAGTACTTGAGTCCAGGACTCAGATTTGTATTGTATTTTATGTAATATCCCATAGTAATTTAGCATAAGATGATATCTATGTTAAGTTCAATATTATATAATAATTATAAAATGATATACTTGGACTGAACTTGACGTGGATTTGACTCGGATCAGTTGTGGACTTGACTTAGACTCAAACTTTGGTGGCTTGACTACAAAACTGCATGCATGAAAACTTGGTTGCTGGTTGTATATTTGACATGTAAATATTTGCTCTTCATTATTGAAATAGAAATATTAAAAGTAGGCTTGGCCAGACTTCCTGTTTCTCTGGTCCAGTGTGCAAGTTTAAGCCAGTTTAATTTAATGTGACCTGACTGAACCGTCATTTGTCAGGTGTACACGAGGGAGCTAACAGCATACGGCTAGTTAGCATGAATTTGTTTATATTAGCTTTGGTGGTTATTGTTGTATTTTAGGGTTATGCTGACCGCTGGGAAAACATTATTCAGTAGTGATTCCAGGTTACACTGACAGAATATATGATTGCTGTGATGTAATCTGATTACATCTTGTCTGTCTGTATAGCCAAGTAGAGAATAACAAGCCTGTAACGATGCTGACTTAAATCTAACTAAGAATCATGTGCTCCATCTATTCAAAGAAAGAATAGAGTTATTCAGAATAAATTCAGTGCACACAACCACTGATGATGGCTTGGAAAACGCCTTCCATCTAAAATGAAGGACGTGTTTAAAGTTAATTACGAACATCCGACTGAAAAGCCCAAAGTTGCGTACTGTAAGCACAGTTAGTAACTCTCGCTGCTGTTGTCCTGTTAAAATAACTACAATTTTCTGTTATTACAAATCAACGCTTCATGCATCTGCTCCAAAGTAAAAGCATTTCAAGCATTTCAGGCGTCAGAAAGTCTTCATTTCTTTACTTTTCCCAGGTCCCATCAGGCTGAAGTCTGATTTTCTTTATTGTTCTGATGTTAAACTTTAGAAGCTTGTAAGAAATAAACTCCAGAAGTGTCACAGCTGTCCTGATGGGTTGTAAAGCTGCTGCACTCTCATTCATGGCCTCAGTGCGAGCAGCTGCTGACTCAAGTGCGACACCTAGTGGCCAAACCAGTACGGCGTTTGACTGAAATTTTAATGTATTTTTAATAAACAGAAGATCTCTACAGCTTTCAGCACCCACCGACTTAATTTCTCAGACAAATATTATTTCAATCATATATTGGACAATTTTGTAAGATTTGACGTCACTTTTTAATTTGTTTGTTCCTGAAGGCTGTCATCACCTCAAACGGAGTCCTCACCCCGAAGTTTGAATACATTGAAAAGCTCAGAGAGAGAAGGTAAGACTTCATGCTGGACCTGTGAGTATGTTAAGCATGTTGTTGTGTATGTTTTAAAAGGTTTTTGTAGAATTTGTGGCATATTTGTGTTTATGGAGCTCAGACTATTTGATTTATGACTAAAAATGTAAAAACATAACTTTGGCACACACCTGCTCCATCTCTGAGTTAATGCAACCAATCTGTGGATGAATGAGTAAAGATTGCGAGACAGGTAACGACTAAAATGTTTTTGGTTTTCTAACACGGCTCAGCCTCCTAACCTGTAGGCTTTCACCGTTACAGTTAAGAGCAGCTCATTAAAAGCTGATCTTTGTGCTTTGTAGTCTCCTGTTGTTGACTCATCCTCTTGTAGCTCCAGTTTGTGTTGTAGTGTCCATAAGCCAGCAGTGCTGTGAACTGGACTTGTACCAGCAGTCACTTGGTGGTTGTTCCTGTGCAGTGCTGCCCTCTGGTATCCGCTGTGCCAACCTGCCTCTGCATTAACACCTTGCATGGCTAGTGTGCTGATAAGCCAGAGCTGCTAGCCAACGTGTCACATACTGACGGGTAGAAACATCTTTTCTTCTCACTTCACCGCCGTCACCTGTCCTGTTGCGTCACTTTGTCTTGTTTTGGTGTGAAGTCAGAGGAGAAGATGAAGACGAGTTTCATTTTTAGCCGGACGGATGTTTTTAGCCTAGCGTAGAGGAGGGAGACTGTCTGTCATTTCAAGAGCATATCTGTGATTTGAGTGCATGTATTTCAGTATTCTGTTAACACACATTAACATCTGATTGTGCTTGGGCCGAATAACCCGAGCTCTAACCCTGGAGCTGAGCTGAGCTGAGCTGGGCTAAACACGACCTGGACCTCATCCTGTGCTGGACTCACTGGGATGAAACTGATCTTCTCCTCTGACTATAAGACCCAAAACAAAATGTTTGTCTGCATGTTTATCGTTTACTTACAATCTGTGAAATCCTCTTCGTCGTCCTTCTTTTCCTCAAGCTTCATGTTTTTGATCTGCTTTGATTAATTTCTCAGGTTAGATTCTGTCAGTGTTTTCACTTAAAGCTGCCGCTTCGCTCAGCGTTGCTTTTGTTGCATTTTAATGACCTTTTCAAATCTATTCTACCTCCATAACTCTTACGGGTACGGTATTAATGTTTCTTCATCTGATTAACATTCAAGCTCAGTGCAGATTTGCTCTTCAGGAGCGTCTTTGATGAGACTCTCCGGGTTTTTTCACTCCGACGAGTCCTGCTCGCTCATATTTAGGCCACCTCTAAGACCTGATGAGTCTTCTTGCTGATTGTATCATTTTTCCAGACAAGCCAGGCCACCAGATCTTAATCCTTTGATTGAGTTTGGCTCCTAAAGAGAGTTTAAGTCAGGGAGAAATCCTCCTGAGGGAACGTCTCTCTCTTTCTGTTTTAATTAAGAAGACGATGCTCAGCGGCGGGCGGACTGCCGCTCGCCTCGCCGACTCGTGCATGTGTGGGGTGTCGCATCCAATTAGGCAAAGCTAATGAGGTCTCCCGGGGTCTGACTGTGGTGGGGGTTGAGGCGGGTGGTGGTGGGATATTAATGCCACAGGTCACTCGGCTTGTTATGGTGTTAACGTGATGACCCAGCATGCAAAATCACAGACTTTTTGTGTGACTCCAGTTGTTTGGCCTCTCAGTGAAGTCAGAGGCTTTGGAGCTGACTGCGGCTCACGAATGTGGTCCAGCAGGAGATCTTCGGTGCTTCGTGAGTCCTGGATGAAGTGAAATTTGCAGACGACGCTCAGAGTGTAAACGTCTTCTTCTGTAATGTTTCTTTGAATCACCACTTCGTTCAGCTTACAGAATATTTTTGTGAGGGTGAACGTTCAGAAAACATTACACGCATATTTCTTCTTAAAGTTTGGCTTGTTAATGAGAGAAAATGTAGAAAATAGACAATTCAGCAAACGAGGGTATCGACAGATTTGTAGTTTTAATATTTAAATGATTGAGTACTGCTGTAGTATTACTGTAAGGTACTTTTTGATTTATAAATAGTCAAATGAGTAATATCCACTTAATGTATTAACAAGCATATTAATCAAGTGTGATTATTTTACATGTAACTTTGTATTTGTCGTTGACTTTTAAGTTAATATGAACAATTATTGGTAGTTAGATGTTTAACAAAACAGAAATCCTGAAAACGTTTCCCGTGTTGGATTCCCCACAGTCCTCCTCCTCCTCCTGGTTCAGCCCTGATCCTCATCAGTCACTCCAATGCTGTTTGATTTCATTTGATGGGAGAAGTTTCACTGCCGCTTTGACTTTGCACACATTGTGTGGAAACAAAGCACACGTCATTCACTGATTGGAGATCTGCTCAGGCAGACATTAGCTTCTTCCTCAAAATGCATGTAAATGCCATTTAAACCCATCAGGTAAAGAAAGTCATCGGCATTACTTGCCTTCTGAGGGTCTTCAAGCTGAATGACATGAATTAAAGCACTGCAGTATGAAAACATGCCAGAGAAGGCTGATTTTAAATTGTGCTTTAACGAGTTGTTGTGCAGCTTCAGTGCACTTCAGTTTTGTCTGTGATGTTTGCTAATGTGTGTTCTTAACTGAAGTTCAAGGAGGAACATGAACACATGAGTACAATAATGTTTTTCTTCATGTCGAGTATTCAGAACAATTCTAAGAGGAACTTGAAACTGAACACAGAGAATAAACACGTGTTGTTTGCTTCCTGTTGACAGACTAAATGTGTGAAGAGTCAAAGTTGAGTGGTGAGACTAACATTCATGAGACTGCTTTCCATCCACACCTTAAGGACTAAATTTTGATGAAACCTCCTCAGACAGTTGAGTCTGTAGTTCAGTTAAAATCATGATGAACATTTGTGAATCTTTTGAGTTTCGTGAGTGGACGTCCATGTCGTCTGTGCAGCTGAGTTTTGAAGGCCTCAGCCTGCTGGATGGAAACGCAGTAACTCAGAAAGTCTCTGATGTGTTTGTGATGCATTGAGGCCTTGAAGTCAGTCAGTGTGTCCCGCGTCCTGCAGGGAGAAGGCTCAGATTATGATGAAGACTGGGATGAAGCGCGTCCTGCTGCTGGGTTCAGGGTACGTCTCCGGACCCGTGATTGAGTATCTGACGCGAGACGAGCGGACTCAGATCACTGTGGGTGAGTTACTCTTACATTCATAAAAGCTGCATGCTGTTTGAAAAGAATAGAATCGTCCCAAAGTCTTCATCTGCAAATAGAACTGGCTCACGTATCGTCACGTGACCACATTCCACCGTCAGGTCTGGTCACATGGTCACGAGTTCTTGTTCCACGTGATAGTTAGCGACTGTAAACGTGCTAACGGACACTACAGCCTCACAGGATGCTGGCATGAGTCCATTTTTTGTGACCTAAAGACATAACTGATTGTGATAATGGTCGGTCGGTCCACATCCCGGATGAAGAACCTCTCAGAACCGTCCGCTGAGTGTGTTTCCTGTGGTTTGTCCTCTTTGTGCTCAGCGTCAGTAATGCTGAAACAGGCAGAGGAGCTGGCAGCCAAATATCCCAACACCATCCCCATCATGCTGGACGTCCGCAGCCAGGAAGGACATCTCGACTCTCTGGTCAAAGATCACGACTTGGTCATCAGGTGAGCCAAATATTTTGTTACGAGCAGACATACAAAGTGATAAACATGTGGTTTGACTGGATGGAAGAAATCATGTTTCTCCATCTTTTTGCTTCTCCTGAAGAAAACTTGAAATATTTCAGGGCAGGTTGGTTAAATAATACTGTCCTGTTTGTTAGCCATGCCCCCAAAAGGAGGCGGAGCCTGATGGACACTTGTTTGGACCTCTACCACTTTAGTGATACTTGGTCCCTAATTGAAATGCTGATGTTGAAAGCTTTTGTAGTACTGTTGAAAATGGAGTTGTGCAGACATGTCAGATTCAGGTCTGGGATCAGTTTTTATGGGTCAAAATAAACGCTCCCTCTGCTCCTCAGCATGCTGCCGTACACGTTTCATCCACTCATCGCCAAGCACTGCATCAACAGGAAGGTAAACCTGGTGACAGCCAGCTACCTGAGTCCCGCCATGAAGGAGCTGCAGAGCAGGTGATGACAGAAATCATCCCACAGAAAACAAAGTCAGCTGGTTTCGTCTGAGACTGTATGTCGATCAGCGTGTGTGTGTGTGTGTGTCTCTCTGTGTGTGTCAGTGTGGAGGAGGCAGGCATCACCATCGTGAATGAGATGGGACTGGACCCGGGTATCGACCACATGCTGGCCATGGAGTGTATCGACCAGGCCAAAGCTGACGGCTGCACTGTGAGTCAGCACACACTTTGTGTGTGTGTGTGTGTGTGTGTGTGTGTGTGAGAGAGAGATAATGACTGTTTGAACACATGCAGACTTCCCAGCCGTCGTATTGATCCATTAAACAGACTGCCAGAGCACAAGTTCACGTTGCTGAATCGAGTCCAGAACAGACGACGTCACACCGTCAGACATGAGCTGATGTGGGGGCTTTTTAGACTGGAGGTCTCCTGCAGCTTGTGAAAAACTCAGATGTTCTCTGAGATTCACATGAAAAATTATCTGAGATATCCAAGCCACAAATTTGTGATGAAGAAATTCAGATTTAGAGGATAAACTGACAACACTTAAACTCTTCTGTGATCAAAATGGACTTTTGTAGCTGGCGACTCTTTGAAAACTACCACATCACAGATTGGTGTTATTGCTGAACTATAAAATACTGCAGTGGAGTAGAAAAAGAGTACCAGTAGTACTGAGCAGAAAGTTGAATATCCATGTCGTCCAGGTGGAGTCCTACAACTCGTTCTGCGGAGGACTTCCTGCTCCTGAATGCTCAGACAATCCTCTCCGATACAAGTTCAGCTGGAGTCCATATGGCGTCCTCCTCAACACCATCAGCCCCGCCATCTTCCTCAGGGACAGCCAGGTATGGAGGCCTGAAAGGAATCATTGATCAACAGCAGTTTTTTTCTGCGGACGTCTGTGGTCTTGACTGCAGCCTGTGTGTGTGTGTGTGTGTGTGTGTGTCTTCAGGTGGTGAGCATCCCGGCTGGTGGCTCTCTAATGGACTCCACCGCGCCGATGGATTTCCTCCCTGGTTTCAACCTGGAGGGATTTCCAAACCGCGACAGCACCAAGTACGCCGAGTCTTACGGCATCCAGACAGCACACACACTGATCAGAGGAACACTGCGCTTCAAGGTACCACACACACACACACACACACACACACACATGCTCAGTGCAAGTTTCAGCTTTGCATCGTTAAGCTGCTTCAGGTCTGCTTTTCTGCAGCAACTTTTTGAAGAACTCAGTGAGAGACATGAGCTTCATTTGGCTGAAGAATTACTTTAATTATTGATCAATCAGCAAATTATTTTCTTGATTAATCAGTTAATTGTTCTGTTTATAAAATGTCAGAAAACAACGAGCTTCCCATCACAGGCTCTCACAACGTGATGTTGTCCTAAAATGTCTTGATTTGTCTCACGTTTCCTTCTGTGGGCAGCTTTAGCAAAATGATGAGGTCAACTTGAAACTGAAAATGTAATTCCACAAGAGAGTTATAATTTTCCACAGCTCATTGATGTGTCATTATCAAAGACTTAAGTTGAAGTATTCAAAAGTAAATTCAGATTTGAGAGTCAAAATGCCACGTGAACAGTGCAGCCAACCAGCTCAGACTGTGACCACAGTAAGCTAAATACGAGATGTTCCGTCCCTGAACTGTCCAAACAAAAGTGTTTTTCTCCCAGCACCTTCAGCTACACGTGTGATAACTGCAACGTGTTCTGTCCCACAGGGCTTCTCGAAGGCCATGAGCAGCTTCATCAAACTGGGTCTGATCAACAGCGAGGCCTGTCCCATCCTGCACCACACTTCCTCCTCTGTTTCCTGGGTAAAAGCCTCCGCCGAGGGTCCATTCAGAGTGAAGCAGGGCTGATGAAAACATCCAAACGGATGCTCGACAGGCAGCCTCTGAGCAGTGAATCCTGCTTCTTTATCCGCTCTGTCATCTGCTTTGATGAAACGAGCTGTTCTGCAGCTCTCCCACTTGAAGCATCTGACTGTGGAAGTGGGTTTGCTGAAGAGTCTTTTTACTGTCAATAGCTGCTTGTCAACATCAAGGCTGCAGTGAGCCAAGGCTTCCTGACACTGATGAGAGTTAACAGCAGATAATCTTCACCGTCTTTTATCTTTCTGAGATGAAGCACCGAGCTGCGTGTTCAGGATGTGTTCATCACTTTAACGATTTTCATTCCCCCCAGTTGTCGCCCTAAAAGCATTCAAAAAGTGTCCCGAGTTTCAGCTGACAGGAAGTGAAGATAAGACCCAGTCTAGGAGCAAAAGAGGAGCTTCAGGAGACAGTCTAAGGGGTTTGCAGGAGCTAAGAGATGGACAGGGACATAAAGAGGAGCAAAGAGACAGACTAGGAGACAGACTGGGAGCTAGAGAGGATCCAGGAAGAAATGCTTTAAGGGAAGTTATATCATCAGCACAGGAGGTTGGATGTGGTGGTCTTTGAGGTGTGGGGGGACCTAAAAAGAGGAACTGTGATCTGTTGTGTCCTCCACAGAAAGACCTCCTCTGCAGGCAGATGGGACTGTCCTCTTCTGTCTCCCAGGAAGCCTTTGAAGAGGCCGTATATGAACGCGTCGGAAAGGACAACTCCAGCATGGACAACCTGAGATGGTGAGAGATTTAAACTATTCAGGATTCCTGTCGGAGTGACAAAATAACCAAAATCTTTCAAACGTAGTTCAAGCCGACACGCGTTTATTGTTTCTCTCCCGTACTGAAAGACACACAGCAGGAGTCCACCACAAGCTTGTTGCTTTTGCTGATGTTGAGCTTCCACTCAGGATTAAAGTAGAATACCTGGTGGCAGCAGTACGAGTATCTCATTGGCTGATGTCTTGTTAGCACCATTGGACACACTGTGACGAGTGAACAGCTGCAGTCCCTCCCCTCCTGTTTGGTCTGACTGACTGATAAAGGTTTAGTTTGGAGGACACGTCTCCGTCCGTGTTGTCCACCAGCTGGGCTGTCTAGTTGTGTCTCAGCTAAAAAGTGTGAATTCTTTTCTTATCAGTAACCAGAAAGGATTTAAGGATTTATCAGCCAATGAAAAGAGCTCATCTGGGCTGTAGGGAGACCAGCTGTGGTACCACAGACGGGGGCCCAGAGGGTCTAGATGGGTTGGACCGTCCACCGGCTGTTTAAGACCACCCGTGTGTTTCAGGAAGTTGCTTGGCATGCAGTGAAGCCCTCAGGTTGAAAGTGGACTTCACAGATCCAAAAGATGCTGAAGCTGTCAGTAAACCTTCTCCCGTTTTCTCACTTAGTTTCAGGCAAAAATATTATTTTTATGATCTGAGAGCCAGTTTTCCTTTGCAGAGTATCAGCGTGGATAATAATCACCATTCTTACCTGCTTAGTTATCAAGGCCCCCCTTCAGAACGGAGTCTGGCTCTCTTCTGGCCCTGAGTTTCGCAGTGGGTTTTGGGTTTTTGCCTTAATGCTGGTGGTTTAGAGCTGCAACGATTAGTCATCAGCTATCACATTAATCATGGATTAATCAATAAATCCAAATTCTGAAAATATTCTGTGACAGTACACTAAATTTCTGTAGGCCGTGGACAAAGGAAGACGTTCGAGGACATCACCTTGGGCTTGGGAAACAATCAGTATTAGTGGTAACATTTTTATGGACCAAACCAGTAATCGATTTGTTGAGAAAATGATCAACAGGTAAACGTCAGCTGATGCTTTCCGCGCAGCCCTGGTGCTACGTCAGGGGAGGCCGGTTTGGGACCCTCCACAGCAGCTCCAGTGGTGTTCGGTCTCATCCAGGGGGGCCTCAATGGGAGGCACTTTGTGCAGCAGCTGCTACAGAGTCAGAGAGCTGCCCACTTTGTCGTATGTGATGCAGGTGCTCACACTCCACCGGATTGGCTGGTGGGCTGTTTGTTCGATTAGCGTCGGGGTCCTCTGACTCAGCACAAACTCTGGAGGTCATCTTGTTGTAGTCCAAATTCAAGGTTTTCAGTCACAGATGGAGTTAAGCCTTGCTGTTTGTAGGCCACCCTTGCCTACAAAGTAACGAAGGGGATTTAAAAAACCTATGCTGGTAGCTTTCTGGGTCCTTCTTAAATTGAAGTGATTTTATCCAGGATCCACTTTGTGTAACTTTTGGCAGAAGAAAACAAGGATATCAGTCAAAGAATGTAAGCAAAGTCGAGAGCAAACAGCAAAGGCAGATGCTGACGTCTGCTGCTCTTCAAAGTTAGTGTTGGTTCTTTGGATTGTGGGTTGAAGCAAGGCCGAGGCTGCTCCTCTTCCGCACACTTTTTAACGTCCCCCCCTAATGAGGATGCCTGAAGTGGTGTAGCGCGCACACTTCAATTTAAATCAACTTTTTCAAAGGTCTCTTCAGACCAAGGCTCCACGCTGACATTGTTCTGCTGCCGCTGGCGGTGAAGGGAAGAGGGCCACGCTGGCATTGAGACGTGAATTCCTCTGACGGTAAAAGTGAACTGTTGGAAACATTCCATCTGTGCCGTTGAAAGAGTAAAATGCCAATGCGCTCACAGCTCAAATTTAATGACTTGTTGTTCATTTTCAATTCACCAGCAAAACAGTGACAAAAAGCAACTGCTCATCTCTTTAGATTTAGCCAAGGATGTGTGGGCCGCCGCAGCGCTGCCAGGGTGCTGCAGCAGAGTAATTTTCTTTTAAAGCTTTTAAAATGGCTTTGTGAAGGTTATTCTATTGTGAGGAAAAATCTTGTTTTTTGGTTTTTCTGTGTGCTCAGGTTTGGAATGCTGAGTGACGAGTCGGTGCCTCACGCCGACAGCGTGTTGGCTGCTCTGGCGAAGCATCTGGAAGCCAAACTCTCCTTTGGTGAGACTCGAGCCCGTTTTATCACCACTAATCACGAGAACACAAGTACTAAATGTAATACTAGTACATGAACTACTAATTGCTTCACTCCCGTGGTCAGATAAGGGCGAGCGAGACATGGTCATCATGAGGACCGACGTGGGGCTTCGCCATCCAACTGGCGAGCTGGAGACCAAACACATTAGCCTGGTGGTGTACGGTGACTCCAACGGCTTCTCCGCCATGGCCAAGACTGTAGGATACCCAGCAGCCATTGCTGCTCGAATGGTGCTTAATGGTCAGTCAAGAAGATTGTTTCTGAAGTTAAATAAAATAAAACAGTGATACAAAAACAGCAGCAGTTCTGAACAGGTACAGTTTAGAAACAAAAATCATTTAAACATTTAAACATTTAAAAGTTGGCCTCATCAGTCAGGGAAGCTAAAGTTAGTTTGTCCTGCAGCGAGTTCGTTTCTCAGTTTTCTTATCACCGAGCAGAAGTTAAAATACTGCAGACAGGAGTTAGTTTGAGTTATTGTTTTTCTTTCTGCAGGTGAAATCAGTACAAAGGGACTGGTGGTTCCGATGACGAAAAACGTCTACGGGCCGGCGCTGGCCCGACTGAAGGAGGAGGGACTTTGCTTCATATCCAAGAGCACCCTGCAGGAGTAGAGCTGAGAAATGTGTGAAATCAGCCTGCTGTCCGCCGCCTTTTTACCAACTTTATCCTCTTTTGACAGGCTCAGACTCACCTGCTGAGTTTTAGTCATGTTTATTGTTCCCCAAATATGTGAGAGGTGTAAAATGTTTAAGGGAAAAAAAGTTTTGAATCAAGAAAAAGTCAAAAAGGTCGAATGTTTTGTCTCCAAAAGTAGTATTTAGTTTTTTGGAAATTGACTTTTTGTCAATGCTTTAAAACGCTGTTTGTAAGTTTAGATCATAAAGCTTAATATTAACCCAAGTTTGCTCACCTGTACCAAACTGGAAATGTGTCACTGGTATCACCTGTTTCGGAGAAAAGTTCTTCTGTGAAGATTTGGAAGGATCCAACCATTCAAACCATTCATTGAAAGGACAAAAAACATGTCATCAATCAGATGAAACTCCTGACTGAGCAGTCGAAAGTCTGTGATGTTTTTAGCACTTGTTTTGTCAATTGGTTAGCCAATTGACAAAACCAAACGTACTGTCTTTTCTCCCATCGTCTCAAGTAGCATAATTAAAAACCCAACAGATCGAGTTCAGAACCTTCAGACTGTTACATCGAGAAAGACCTGAGGACAAGCCCACCTAAGTACTTATTCAAACTCGTTCAGAGTGAACACTAACACAGAAGTGATGTTTTTGTGAGCACAGCACAATATGTATTCAATTTAGTCACAATAGTTTTCATACATTTCATTTGTAATGCGCTTAACAACTCTTTCTTTTTTTTTTAGATTTTTAATTTTCTAGCTTGTCCATCACATTATCCAGAAATTCTGATTTATTTAAACTGTACCAATATTAATAATCATTTTAGAGCCCATGTAGAACCCCATGTGTTACAGTAAGAATGTTTTATCTTTGGACTGTTAACCCGTAAACTCCTGATCTTCATCCGGTAACTGAACACGTGATCATCAGCAGCAGCTCCTGACTTACGCTGAGCTGAGATGTAGAAATCTTCATTTGAGATTTGTAAAGTGTGAAAACTGTTTGTGGAATGAGTTGGCTCTTTGTTTTCTGCCACCTGAGCAATATTTATTTTATTTTTGGGAACATTGTGATTGCCTTCTCAACGGTTTTTCATGTTTTAAATGTATAAAAAAATAAATAAATAAATATGAAGCTCAGAGAATTATTTTACATATTAAGAGATATTTTCAAATTTTTAAAATAATATATCCTTATATATATCTGATATGTGGTAAATGTGTTTCTTTTGATATTTTGGACAATTTGTTGACTTGAATTTTCAGGTTTCAAAAGAAGAAAAGAAGTCGGATAAAAAGGTGAAACCTTAAACACATCAGCACTGAGACATCCGTCAAATTAAATTTTGATATCATAGAATATTAATCAGAATATTGGTTTGGTTTCCATATATGCACACTGTTGTTGTTATTTTGTTTTGTCTTTCATGTTTGAGATAATATTCATGCCTTTCATGATAACTAAACTTGTTTTGATATTCCATTTTATCCTTTTTGAAAATGTTAAAAGTTGTTAAATAAATTGATTTGTCTTCTAGACTTTTGACTCCGTAAAAGCATGTAAACATCCCACATTTTCTATTTCTGATTCTGTTCTGACGTCTTCTCGGTCTGCAAGAAAAAATAGACAGTCAGCCTGTTTGCTTCCGCTTAACTTGAAGGCAGCCATGCAAACTAGGCCACCAAGCAGGGGATAATTGGGCATGTAATTATGAGAAGTCAAAAATGCAAATGAAGGTGTGGTTACGACGGCCGGTCAAGACGACGTCTGGACACTTGACCTATTTTCTGTCCTGAAAAGGCACATTTCTTGCAGGGTCTTAACCCGGATTAATAAATGGGAAATCAACAGAATAACAGGGCAGGGATTAAAGCATGACTCCATAAACGGAAAACATGTAATCCACAGACCGGACAGGACTCTGTTTTCATCAGACCACGTCTTCATTTTCTCTGTTCTTGTGGTTGTCTCATTAACACCTTGTCCTTTCAGGCTCACAGGGACGATGGCTCCATCTCTTGTCTTACGGTTGTGACCTCTGACCTTCGGCCTCCTTCCTGATGATCGAGGAGGTGACGCTCATTCTGCTGCTGTAAGTCACTGTGGATAAACACATCAGCTGAAGGCCTCAAATGCAAATGTTTCTCTGCCTTCTCATCCTCCTGCCATTTTACTTTTTAACCCAGAAATCTAAATTACTTTAGATATATATATATATATATATATATATGCACCGTAATGTATGTAATGTAGTATCTTATCAACTACTGTATAAGGTTTTGCTGGCAATATTCAAGTTCCCCTTGGGATAAACCCTAATAAATTTGGTCATGCCAAAAAATATTGTTGTCCCCAGTCAAAGTCAGCAGCTCCCAACTTCCACTGTAAACAGTATTAGTAGGGCACTGCTTCCCCCCTGAGGCACTGGACAAATTTCCTCGAGGCTGACTGATAGTCCTCCTCCATGGCCTCCCAAAACTCCTTCCAGACCTGAGTTTTTGCTTCCACAACTGCTTGGGCTGCAGCACATGGTCCGCTCGGACTCAATGTTCCCGGTCTCCCTTGGGATCTGGTCGAAGTTCTCTCGGAGCTGTGAGTTGAAGACCCCTCTGACAGAGGGTTCCGCCAGATGTTCCTAGCAGACCCTCACAGTGCGCTTGGGTCTGCCAAGCCTGTCCGGCTTCCTCCTCCCCCAGCGGATCCAACTCACTACCAGGTGGTGATCAATTGACAGCTCAGTCCCTCTCTTCGCCCGAGTGTCCAAAACATATGGCCAAATTTCAGATGACGCAACCAGAGTCAATCATTGATCTCCGGCCTAGGGTGTCCTGGTGCTCCGTGCACTGATGGACACCTTTATGCATGAACATGGTGTTCGTTATGGACAGACTGTGACTAGCACAGAAGTCCAACAACAGAACACCGCTCAGGTTCAGATTGAGGAGGCCGTTCCTCCCAATCACGCCCCTCCAGGTATAACTGTCAACTGGCATTGAAGTCCCCCAGTAGAAGTATGGAGTCCTTGTTTGGAGCACCTTCCAGCACCCTTCCCCACGACTCCAAGAAAGCCTGGTACCCTGAACTGCTGTTCAGCCCATAGGCTGAGACAGCAGTGAGAGGCCTATCCCCAACCCGAAGACGCAGGGAAACGAC
This sequence comes from Scatophagus argus, assembly GCF_020382885.2. NCBI lineage: Eukaryota > Metazoa > Chordata > Actinopteri > Scatophagidae > Scatophagus > Scatophagus argus. The sequence continues at coordinate 1,608,636 of NC_058499.1, read as the reverse complement.
CCTCTCGTTCACCGGGGAGAACTACAACACATGGTGGCAGAAGAGAGTCCAGCCTCTCTCCAGGAGTTGGGTTCCAGAGCACAGGCTGTGTGTGAAAGTGAGCCCGACTATCTCTAGCTGGAACCGATCAATTTCCTGCACTGGCGTAGGCTCCCCCCCCCAGTGAGGTGACATTTCATGTCCCCATAGCCAGTTTTTGACCAGGGTTTGGGTCGCCGGGGCCCCTGCCCACAGCTGTTGCCCAAACCACATTGCACCGGCCCATTCTGAACCCTCCCGCGGGTGGTGAGCCTACGGGAGAGCGGGAGAGAGACCCAGCCACCAGACGCCCACCCCCAGGCCTGGCTCCAGGGTGGGGCTCCAGTAACGCCAATCTAGGCGACGTACACGTCCTTGTTGTCATGTCATTCATTAGAGGCTTTTGAACCGCTCTTAGTCAGAGCTCCTTAGTGGCAGAGAACCAGGAGTGGATGGAGGTTCATAATTTTTATGGACAGGATTTCTAGGCATAGCCAGGGGCCTTCCGCCTCTGCTTTTCGCGGATGATGTTGTCCTGTTGGCTTCTTTGAGCCAGGACCTTCATGCACTGGGGAGGTTTGCAGCTGAGTGTGAAGTGGCTGGGATGAGAATCAGCACCTCCAAATCCGAGACCATGGTTCTTGACCAGAAAAAGGTGGTCTACCCCCTCCCGGTCAGAGGAGAGTTCCTGCCTCAAGTGGAGGAGTTCAAGTATCTTGGGGTGTTGTTCATGAGTGAGGGAAGATGGGAGTGTGAGATTGACAGGCGGATCGGTGCAGTGACAACAGTAATGCGATCGATGTATTGGTCCGTTGTGGTGAAGAGGGAGCATGAACATGGTGAAGGTCTCAATTTACCAGTCAATCTATGTTCCTACTCTCACCTATGGTCATGAACTTTGGGTCATGAGCGAAAGAACGAGATCTTGGACACAAGCGGCTGAAATGAGCTTCCTCCGCAAGGTGGCGGGGTGCTCCCTTAGGGATAGGGTGAAGCTCAGAGTAGAGCTGCTGCTCCTCCACATCGAGAGGTGCTTTCTGCCCCCAACATCATGAAAATCTGTTGAGTGGGTGGCTGCAGTTGTAGTTCTGCAGGTAACAAAACACTCTATTAGGCTCTTTCTTTGGTGTTTCATGTATTTAATCCCCTAGCTAATAATCCAGCAGTGTTTCATGTCCAGCTAAAAAACAAACATGTCAGTACCCCATGCATCATATTTAGTCTGTTACAAAATCCAGAATATAAAAGCATTAATGTTCTCAAACTAAGCAAGTAGAATTAAAACATAACATTTGAATGCACTAAAAATGGTAAAATATAAAATCTAAAAGTATAAATAGAAATTTGGTCCATCGAGTTGATTACTATAATATTATTTACATTAGATTATTATTTTTCATTATTCCAGGCCCTTATTTTATATTTGACTTCAATAGCACACTGCTGCTACTGCTGCGATGGTACTGTATTTACAGAAAGGAGTTCAGTGCAGGAGATAAAAGACAAGCTAACAAAATATCTCATTTGATGTAAAAACATGCAGATTTCCCTTTTTTTCCACCATTTGGCTCAGTGCCAATAAATACAAAAGGTTTAGGAAAAGTTTGTTAGTTGAGTGAAATGTGGCAGTACAGCATTAAAACATTGGACAGTTAGTCTACAGCTCATATCAAAGTTAGAAGAACAGGATGAAAAGTACAAAAAAAGGAAGGCACGCGTTACAAAAACCGCAGGGAGTCCAGATCCAATGAAGAAGAAATTCGTTCAGTACGCGCCAGCCTCCAACTACAACGTCCTGAACAACAAGGGTTTTTACTGAGTAGTTGTAGCAAGAGTCTGGCATCAGAAGGAGCTCTGTTGGTGGCTGAAGAGGAGAGACAAAATGCTGCTGCTCATTTGTAAATGTTCTTTTTATTTGCAGTTACACCAGGGATTCAAGGCTCTCGGCAGTGCTTGCGGTTCCCACCACGATGGTACCGTTGTTGTCGGAAGACTGGAGGGTTTTCTCGTCTTCTTGTGTCCCAATGAGGCTCAGCATGGCTTTGTACAAGAACTGGTACTGCTCCTGTAAATCAACAACAGGTAATTTGTTGTTAAATGGTTCTTTCAGTATCCCAGTATTACTCTGTTAACGTGGTAATTTACGGGTCTGTATTTTCCGCATGAAGTACTGGGGAATCAACTGGAAAGAGCAATGTAGATTGATACTAATTTATGGAGAAAATAGGAAGCCCCCTGGTGACTAGAAGTCGACGAAAAATGAATTCTTAAAGACCAGCATAATAACGATGGTTTGTAGAAGGAAAAAGCAGATTAATCAGCCGATATCACCCATATCAAACAAAATTCTACATTCTTCAATTTTATTAAAAATTGCTTTGTTTATTGGTTGATTTTTCTTCATTACAGTTGATAAGTTGATCGGTGAAGGTCGCTGAGTTTGTAAAGCTAATCGGTACAACTCTATATCTAACCCACGTTATAACAGCTAGTGTATGTGTAATAATTACTGTAAGAATAACTTCATATTTCGGTTACTGTAGCCTTGCAATTAACTGGACTTCATTTTTTCATTCATTAGTAAATGTTTCAACTGAGCATTTTTACCTTTCCACGTTTCCATTTGACCAGGAATTGCTACCAAATTATTTTTTCTGTTCAGGAAATTTATTTGAAATTACAGACCACTAAAAGACAGCATGAGTTAATGCTGTAGCCTTGTGAAATAACAATTTGTGTTACCATTGTTACTGTACCTATTATAATGTCATATCTTTAATTCACAATTAAACTATTTAATTGTGAATTAAAGATATGACATTAATTCACAATTAAATAGTTTAATTGTGAAGTAAAGATATGACATTATAATTCACAATTAAACTATTTACATCCAACAAAATTACGCAATCACATTGCGTTCCAAAGTTATTCTCAGTCAGCTGCCCTAAACCAACCTACTTGTATTCACAGTGTCTTTAGGTGTAAATTTTGTTTTCTGAAGATTTCTTATACTCTACTGTTCAGTTTTTTTTATTTCTTTTATTTTTTTATCATGTTTAAATAAAATCGTGGTGTAAGTAATTTTGACAGTACTATCATTTTAAAATACAACTCCTATGGACTTCTGTCAGTAATGATTAACATTAACTTAATGAAGTCTTACTGATTAACAGACAGTACAGTATCATCAGTGTACGGTGAAACAGCCTTACGATGTCACTGAAGAGTCCGGGTCTCATGAGGTTTGTCAGCTTGGCCACTTGGAAGACGTCGACTGAACCTTCGACCTCCAGCTGGTGAGTCAGCGATGTCAGAGCGCAGAACGTTCCTGCCGTGACTCCACCCACACTGAAAATAAATAAATGATTAGAATAAAAAAATAAAAAGAAACCCAACCTCTACAAGTACCAGACCAGGAAATCCGTTAGATGCAAGTCTAAAGGTGAATGTTGACTAGTGAAGGTCTTACTCATCGTGGACCACAGTGGGCCCGTCCTTGGCCGCGCTCTCCTCTTTCACCAGGTTGAGGAGCTCAAAGGTGTTGCTGATGGGACTGTCAGGGTTTGGCCAGCGGGGGGCGTGGTACTGTTTCACCTCCAGAACGTAGTCATCCTAATGAGATAAGGAGGTTCAGAGGTCTGTTGTGAAAAGTCTTAAAGGTGAGTGAATTTCAGTTTTGTCATAAAACCCTAAAGTGAGTTTAAAAAGGAGATTTAAAACATTTAATAGCAACACAAAAAAAAATCTTGGGAGCCATTATCACTTTTTTCATTTTATTAATCTGTGAAAGTTTTGACAGGTGATTTTTCTTTTTTTTTTGTTGTCATACTCATTTTCAATCACCTATTTTTTAATACTCACTTTTGGCCACAGGAAGCTCCATTACCTCATATTTTAAATAGGACTAAAAGTGTATATGTTTTTGTCCAGATAAGTTTTAATTGTTTTTTGGGATTTTTTTGCCTTTCTTTCAACTGGAATTTGCCTCAAGCATGTGGAAAGATTTTACAGTGGATTTTGGACTGATTGTACACACTGTATAGCACAGGAAGTTAGCATAAAACATGCTAGCTTATTTTCTCTGTTTTTTTGTACATTTCAAACAGAAAACAGATCAAGCTTCCCACCAATGATTGTGGTGCGTTTCTAGCCATCCATAAAGAAGTAAATTCCCTTCTGTTGAACATCAGGAGCGCATGTCTGTAATTGACAAAACTATGAAAGTGAGGCATAGGTGCTACACAAACATAACTTGCCAACATATATGTATCTTTTGTGTATAGCACAGGGAGAAATTAAAAATTACCTGGAACAAAACATAAATACTTTTAGTATTTTGTTTCCATAGTGAGTAGCACAAAAAAAATTTAAGAAATTTTCAGAAAAATAAGCCTAGAAAAAACTTTTTCATCTGCCGAAATTTAGAAAAATTGTTTTTTGCTTGCCTCTCATGGCTTCTGTAAATTTCAACTCTGTGAGCAACACAGATTAATCATATTCACTTTGATTGCATTAAAGCAGAAACCTGGATGAGAAATGTGTTTTTTGCACTATTTATGAACTGACAGCCTGTTTTTCATGGTTTTGTGACTAAAGTAAAGCTGCCCTGTTACAGGTTTCAATTACCTGTGAAGCTTCCAGCACGTAGTCCCGGACTACCAGCATGTCCTCGTTGGCCAAACAAATGTGATTCTCACTTCTCTGCGTGACAGTGAATGTCTCATAGCTGATTGGCTGTCCTTTACGGGGCCAAATGACATAAGGCTCCGCCTCCTCCTGCGTCTGACAACACAGGAAGTCAGCAGTTACACATTACACTCTGATCCAACAAGAAAAACAACAAGAAAGATCCAAGTACAGTATATCCAAGTACTTATACAGTATATCCAAGTACTTATACTCCCAACAGTACTTGGGATAAGTATAAGTATATGGGAGTTCCTCACCTCGACTGATGGTGTTCCCTGCAGTGATACTATGACCTGGGCGTTGTGGTCCCATATCATCCTCCAGAAGTCCTTCATGGTCCCAGGCAAAGGATTTTGGGTAATGATGAACTCGCTGCTCTGTCTGTAACCCTGCAGGAACAGATTTATGATTTAATATCCATTTCCAATTTCTCAAAGCCGTCTTCTGTTCACTATCTAATGTCTCAAATTGATTACACAGTATCACTCAAGTGCAGCCTAACAATATCACAAATATTACAACACAAATATCAGAGTCAAGCGAGAAGACAATTCAAGAAAAACACAACCTGGATCAGTAGTATGCATCTTCTCCTCTGACTCTGGAGAACATTTAAACCTGAACAGAAGGAATTTCGTCTTACGGTGATGTACGATGCGTTGATGTAGTCTGATGTTTCCTGTGCCGTTGTAGACAAGCGTACTCGCGACCTCTCAACTGCAAAGACAGACAAACTATTTCAGAGTTGCACGCATATAGAAATGGCTGACTGGTCTCCACTTCCTCCTAGTGTACAAAAGTGAAGCCAAAATATTCCTGATACGAGCGCTGCCATCTTGTTCTGGGAATATCATTTGGAGACAGAGTCTGTGCAGTAGTGATCAGGAGGTGGAGCCGTTGAATCGAGTTCCCGCCCACATGCTCATCTGAGCCAATCAGGAGCAGCGCTCAGCTGCCAGTCATGACTTTTCAGCCACTTTTTATAGCATCAAATAACTAATTCAAACCAAATTTGTCAAAAATAAAAAACACAAAAACAATTGAAAAAACATCAGTGTGATGAGATCTGCCTAAAATGACAGAAACCATCTTTGGGGAAAATTTATTTGAAGTGTACTTTGAGTTTTTGTTTTGGCTCATGTCCCATCTGCTAACTTGGGGAGGGTTTAAGAGCCACCAGGGGGCATCCTGATGTTTTGGCTTCACTTTTGGGGAGCTCTCATTTTGTCCGTCTTTATATGCTGTCAATAATCTCAGTTAACTAAAGTCAACTGTAGCTAAACTAAATTGTTTTTCTTATCGAAGCCTACCTGTTTTTCACTATCCACTTTGTGAATTGAATTTCCCCATTGTGGGACAACAAAGGAAATCTTATCTTATCTTATAAACAGGCAAATTAAACATTCAAAGTTAGCACGAGGCTAACTGACATCATTATCTCGTAAACGCCGCAGCTCGTGAGCTGACGAACATGTCGGACTCACCAGGTATCACGGAGCAGTCTCTGTTCTTGCTGCGATTGCAGTCCTGGAGAGCTGCAGAGTAGTCAGACTGTTTCACTTCAGAGTGACAAACCAGCTGTGGAAAACACCAAACATCTGTTAGTGACCTGCAGTCCTCGGCTAAACGTTAGCACGTTTAAAGTGCTGCTTTTGTTTCAATGTTCTGCATTTTGTTCTTAATTTCGCTGTCTTGTTTTAGTAACAGTTACATGATATATTAATAACAACAGAATTAATTTTTCCACCTTTATTCCTGTTAAGATCAGGATCAGCCTTAAAATATCAAATATTCTTTCAATTTACATTTCAGATTTAAGAATGTCCAGTTTTTTTTACAGGAATACTGGTTGCTTTCCACGGAAAAGACTTGAATATTCAAACCCTGTCCAAAGCACAGCAGAGAGCAGCTGTGGGATCATCCAGAGCCAAAGACCACTGGCTGCCAGGCACTGCTGAGCGTTTGTCTAAACGAGTCAATCAACATCAGCAGAGGTTCAGTGAACACAACTGTTTGATGAGCTGCTCACCTTGAACTGTTTGTCCAAGCGCGTCCTCCCAGCAGGCCCCGGGATCAGCAGCTCGTCCACGTACCTGTGCAGGTGAGGTGCCGCCACCTCCGTCTCTCCAGACAAGATGGCTTCCACCAGGGCATCATGGATAAAAACATACTGTTCCTGCAGAGAGGAGACGGATAGCACTGAGGTCAGACTCCATACAGGAACCTGTTCAGCAACAAAATATTTTACCTTTATCGTTATTATCCCTGTGCGGACTGATAAGTCACACGTCAGACAAAGTCAAAGGAAAATCTACATTTCACATAAACCAACTAACTTTAACATTCACCATACTCTTCGCTAGCTCATTTTTGTCAGGCTCTGAGAGGCTTCATCTTCTGGGGGCCATGAATGTCTCTACAAAAACTTCTGGAGGTCGTGATGGATAAACCAGCAGACTCTCCCTTTCACACTATAATCATCCTGGGTTTTGTCCAGCAGATGCCTACAGCCCGCTGAAACGTTTTTTTGTACACATGAAAGTTGACCTCTGACCTCTGTCTGAACCAGGTAGTTCCTCTGCGTGCGGATGTGTTTGAGGAAGCCTGTGATGTTGACGTTGTTCTCTTCTCTCATCTGCTTCAACATGCTGTCGAGGACGATGTACGTGCCCGTCCGGCCCACGCCGGCACTGCAGAAAGAAAAGCAAGGTGAAGCCCAGATTTACTCACACGAGGATGTAAATGAAAACAAACTCTCAGATCTCACCTGCAGTGCACCACCACAGGCCCCATGTCGTCCGTCCTCGCACGTGACGACTTGCGGACGAAGCTTAGCAGCGGAAGAGCGAATTCTGGAACGCCCATGTCGGGCCACTGGGTGTAATGGTACTGCACCACCGTCCTCTCATTGCTCCGTCCCTTCTGAGAGCCCTGCAGGAGGACAGGACCAAACAGGAAGTGGTCAAAAGAAGACCTCCAGCAGGGACTTGGTGTCTTCTTTGAGTCATTAACTTGAACAGTGCTAGGCCAGTAACATGGGCACATACAAATAGAACAGAATATCACAGATTCAAAAATATAAAAGCAATGAATTGTCTGTGGTTAATTTCTGCAGTGAAAAACAAAATATTCTGTAGTCTTTAATTCAGAGATTGCTGTTAGACAGAAACTGTCTCCAGGTAACCAGTTACAACGCTAAACATATGATTTGTACATGATGATTTTGATTTTATTTTGATGAATGCCACCATATTATCAGTTTTTACTCTGATAAAAAACATTTTGTTGTTAGCAAGTTTCCATAATGTTATGAAAATATTACTAAATAGTTTTACCTCATTATTTAAAACAGAATCATTAATTGGTGACTAATGATATTTTAATTTACTATTATTTAACTTTGAGATTATTGTTTCATCATTAAAATGCAGTTTTCATAAAGCGCTGCAGTATTTTGGCACACTCCAGCCTCCATACGTTTCATGTGCATCCTAACATCCTAAATGATAAGCTTTTGAGCATTTGAATGCAGCTACTTGAGTCACTCTGTGACCTGATTGGCTGTTGGTCAGACCTTTTTGGCGTGGATGTTCCTCACAGTGAAGGTCCTCTGGGTGTAGTAGGCGAGCACCCTGCTGCTCTTCACCGTCACCAGGTAGCTGCCGTACTCCTGCTGCATCTCTGCTGGCCAGTACTGGTCACACTTCCTCTGAGGAAGAGGAGGAGGAGTGAACACATCAAATTAGGATCAAAATGCAAGTGAGAATCTCATCTTTACTCCAAATGAAGAGATCAGTCAGTGCAGACATACAGAACAGTCTCAGCAAAGCAAACTCTCTGCCAGCATCAAGAAATCAACAAACAATTTCGCTTTTCGCTTTCTGAGTTTCAGATGCTTTTCTCAGATCATCTGTTAAGTAAAATAAAAGTCTTGCATTATTTCAGATGTAAGTTCAGACTGTGTAACTGACGTCTGGTTCACTCACTCTTCCTTTCTCCACCAGGTTGGTGATCATGACGATGACGCTGACGTTTTGCTCCCAGATCATCCTCCAGAAGTCCTCGGTGCTCGACCTCAGGGGACCCTGAGCGGCGATGTACGACCGCGACTGCTTGAATCCCTGAGAAAACACACAGCGGCTGCGTTAGCTTCTAAAAACTAAAAGAGCTGCTTGAATTTCAAGAACACAAAACCCGTCTCGCTTCCATGGACAAGGTTTTGTTTTAGTACTGCAGTTTCCATTCTGTTGTAAACACAATGGCAGCTTAATGCTCTTTCTGATGGCTCAACTTTTCCCGCTCCGCTTGCTGTGTAACCATGGCAACCACCAAACCACAGAGCTCATTGTAAGTGAGTTGACATGGGTTTTGCAGGCATTTGGTCAGAAAATCAACTCCTGTACAAATTTCAATTTTGACCTGATGGTGTTCAATGGCAAGTCAGAGGATGACAAAGTTTATGCTCCAAATTCCACGGCAACCTGTTCAATTGTTGTTGAAATATTTCACTAAAAGCCACAAATGTCAACCTCATGGGGAGAGCGGGTATCATCAGAGTTATCAAGGTTCATCCTCTGGGGATCATGCATGTAGAGGATTTCACGCCAGTCACGGGCTGAAACATGTCACTGTGTAAGTGAAGGTGAAAAGTCAGGAAATGGCATTAAAACACATTTTACAGACTTCTTATCCTGATGACAGGATTGTTTTCTGTATTTAGTCTCTGCTGTGTTTTTTTTCCTGCATTCCCATCTGTAAAGGTGCTGTATGAAAAAAATGTGAATTTCTGCACAACAAAAAGTAACTAATCTAAATGGACACCCGCAGTATTTCAGATTTATAAAAATGGATTTGACCTACTTCACTTCGCTGTAAAGGCTCTCACATGAAAGAAAATGCCAAATTGAGTAAAAAGGTTTTAATTAATATAATTAAGAGCTAATGCTTAGCTGCAATGATCAATCAACGCAGGTGGCAAAGGCACAGAAGAAGAAGCAAACGTGGAGGTAAACAATGCGGGATTTAAAATCCTTTCAAGTTTCTTAGAGCTCCACGATTCACATGATTGATTTCAGTGAGAAGCTGAATGTAAATATAACTTTTGTTTGGTTAAAAGAAAACTCCGCAGGGCTCCTTTAAGGCCAGCACAGGAAAGAAAGTGTCAGATGTTCTCAGCAGAGGGCAGCATTCAATCACTCACTTCAATAGTCTAATAACCTTCACATGACTGACAGCGTGAAGTTGCCTTCAGGCTGTGAGGCACAGACAAAAGTGTGAGCATGAAAGATCCTCAATGGGCTTTTACCAACTTTGTAACCTGTACGTGGGCTCTCCAGAGAGGCCATGACAGTCGCTGGGTTTTTTTCTCTGTCCTCTTTCACAAAACAACAAGACACTGAAGATGAGATTTTAATGGTGCGATGATAAGCATAATGGAGAGCCATGCAGGTCCCCGCTAACAACAGCATGTCTAATGAATAGGTTCAGAACTGGGGGGTGGGGGGGGCTGACTTTGGTTTAGGAAGACAGTTGGAAAAGTGAAGTGACTTTGAGAATAAAACTACAATTGAATTAAGTGTTTGCTTTAGACAGGCTGATTCAATGCGCAGATTCGAGGATGGGGGCGTGAAGACAAAGGCCTCGGTTTGCAGCGCACATGGAAATGAAACTGAAAAACGGGCTGAAACGGGTGTCTTACGTCAACATAGTTTGCGTTGATGTAATCCCTCGTCTTCCCGTCTTTGTCAGGCTGTGGCGAGAGTCGCACCCGGCTGTGGTCATCTGAAGTTCCAAGACAAGAAAACAGAGTGAAATGTGGATAATCAATATGGAAAACAAATTTTAATTCAGGTCAGGCATTACTTATATTTTTATTTTCGTCAAAAAAATCCCACAAAAAGACAAACAGTCGGCCTGTCTCTCAATACTGTTTGACTTCCTGTCAGCTCGCACCTCATTGGTTCCTACAGAAGACGTAAATCTTTAAAAACACACAACTATTTTGTTCAATTTTTTAAAACAAGGTTCAGTAACTTCCCCCAACAGATGCTCACTGGAGGAAAACAAGAGGAGACAACGCATTTGTTGGGACTATTTTCAGCGGCGGATTAATCCACATTTGTTGCTCTAGTGAGTATTTGTGGCAGCAGGATGTTGTATGGAGGACTGCAAACTGAAAATTGAGCTGCAACAAATTATGAAGTTACAAAAAGCACATATTGACGGTACTGAAGCGCACTCACAGGCCAGGATGTTGCTGTATCTGTTTTTAGTCTTGTTGTCAGGATGGTTGGAGCTGTCAGTCGTCATCCCCATGTCCACCGTGCACACCTGAACCTCCTGAACACACACACACACACACACACACACACAAAGACAAGATATCTGAACTGACCAGATACTTCAGTTTGAAAATTTTATTTCTGTATTTGAGCTTTTAGAGACGTTCTACTTTCCATTTGTTTTCTATCTATTTATTTAACAGCTGGAGTGCAATATGAAATAGATCTTGAAGCAAGCAGTCATACAAGAACTAAATAAATTAATAAAGTGAAATACAGTCTAAAAATGGCTCAGGAACTGATTTAATCTGATCAAACAACAAGTCAAAATATTGTGTTAAAATCATTACTTTCGGTCTTTGAAAGCATTGCTCAAGTCACAGTGACCTACAGAGATTACGTAAAACATCGAGTTCACTCGTCCAACACCCATCTTCAGATATTCTTATCTGCGTGGAAATTTTTAACTGTGATGTTTCTCCTTAAACTTGCAGATTGGAGCTTTTGTCTCCCCCTTCTGGCAGTGGGAGTTATTACACAAACACTGACAATGTGCTCATGACGTGCGGGAAGGTCGACTGAAATACAGCAGAGGGTAACAGCCGTTCAGTCCCACACTGCAAGTTTAAGGGAACCGTTTTATTACTTTTTGCATGAGAGCTGCTCTAAAGCGAAGCCAAAACCTCTACATTGCCCCCCGGTGGCTGGCTGCAGTACAGCTCATAACCCTATCCCCCTCCATGTTAGCATATGGGACTCAAAAGTAAAAAACACTCAAAAGTACACAAAATTTTTCCCAAATTGGCCTTCTGTCATTTTAGGTAGTTTTTAATCACACTGAACACTCCAGGTGTTCATTTTTCTGATAAGTTTGGTTTAATTTAGTTATTTGATGCTATAAAAAGAGGCTGAAATGTCATGATTGACAGCTGAGTGCTGCTCCTTATTGGGCCAGACAGGTGTGTGGGCGGGAACTCGAGACTGTGGCTCCAAATGATGTCACCAGAACAAAATGGTAGCACTTGCATCAGGAATATTTTGGCTTCGCTTTTGTACAGCAAGAGGAAGTGGCCATCTTTAAATAAGTCAATGTGAAAAACTGGAGATATTAACGTCTACATTATTCGTTTCTCTTCATATTTGTGATCTAGAAAAGCTGTTTTTATATTCGTGTTGTCATGAGTCCGTTTAAAGTTTTCAGGACAACAAAGCGAAGCCGGGAAGTGAAAAAACTTTTTTGGCTCATTCTTATAAGACACCCATGATCAGTTCTGCTGGTGTGAAACAGCAGCCGTCCTGTCACATCCATCATTTCACATCAGCAAAAACACTTGGCATTACAAGACAAAACAAAGAACAGAGCTACGAGTGCAGCAGCGCTCCGTCAGTGAATAAAGACATCGGGAGGAGGGCGTCTTACCTCGTAACTCTCCTTCAGTATCTAATGATGAGGGTGAGGATGCAGCAGGCGGCAAGGACGTTTCCGTGACAACACAGTCAAACAAAGAGGTGCAAAAAATACAAATTACAAGACAACACAGAGAAGAACTCCAGCCCAACACGTCTCACAACAGAGCTCATGCTACTGCGAACACAAAGGGAGGATCAACCCAAAGAGAAAAGGTTTAGTTAATCCAAAGTTCACAGTCATCTGACAACACATAGAAGGATTGTTTTGTTGATGGTCTGGACGTGCCCGCTGCCTTCTGGGACCGTCGGGGGGCTGATACGCCACCTCTTGGTCTGTGAATACATTCAAGTATTTACATTGTTGGGTACCTTAAGTTTGAGACTTCTGGATGTCTCGCTGTGGGACGACAATGAGTCCTGCTGCTCAGAGAACTGAGAGTTAAGGTTTTCATTTTTCTCTTAATTGACTCTGAGGTCTTTTTCTTTCTTCCTTCACTTCTTGTATGTTTATCATATTTTTCTTTTTGTCAGCAAAAAAAAATAAAATTAATCTGCAACAGTTTTCCCAATTGATGGATGTATAACAATACAACAAATCCCCTGCACGTCCCAGACTGTCTGCAGCCTTCTTGTCTTTGTGTTGGTTTTTCCTTCTGTGGTGCTTTCACAAACAAAACAGAGTGGAGCCTCGATTCGCGCAGACACGGAGGCCTGACGCCTGACGCCTGTGCTGCCGACAGGTGAGAGACACCTGAGGCTCTGCTCTCACCCACGAGTGAACGCAGGCTCCTCACAAAGAGACCAATCCCGACGTCAGCATCAGCTGGCTGAGTGACTGCGCTAATTAAGCTTTAACAACGCAGTCAGGGACGCTGACGTCACGTAATGTGGCCGTCAGACTACGTCACATGATCACAGCTCATCGTGCAGCATGCAAACACACGCCACAGGCAGGTAGACAGCGGGCATATCATTTACATATGAGTACTTAGTATTGAGTCTTAATGGTGGATGGAAACTCAATCCAGTCTTTGTACCTCAAAGTGTTGCTGAAAGCGGCGGGTGTCGTGAAGCTCGGCCACGTGTTTGACATACTCCTTCACTGAGAAGGTTGTTTCCTCACCTGGAAGACAAACAGGAAACAAAGCTGCTGGTTTTCAAAGAAAAGACATTTTTGGAAAATTGAGAACAATTTCCAAAGTGAGGACATATTTAAAAGGCGGGATGTGTTCAGAGAGTAAAGACATCACCAGAAGTGAATGACATCTTTTTTAATGTGACGACATTTTTTTGGACAAAAGAGAGGATTTTTAAGTGAAGGAAGCGAATATTAACGAAATGCAGACGAGCTTCAGGCCCGTTTAGTGTGACATGATGTCACACATGATGCACGTTGGGACTGTGAAGTCGTTTTAAACTGTGTGAATGAATCTGTTCAGACTGGACTGTCACGTCTGTGTGTCCTCACATGAACACAAACGTGTGTGTGTGTGTGTGTGTGTCTTACCGGATGTTACTGAGGCAGCTGACGGCGCAGCGATGACTCTGGGTGATGAGCTGTCATCGATGTAGAAATGAGCCGTCTGAAAACAGGTCCTGCACACACACACACACACACACACACACACACACCATACTGTATTTACATTTCACCATGAAAATGCTGTCTTGTGTTTTATGTGAATATACTACATGAAATACTATGGGACTTCCTAAACAGGAAATCCAAATCCTGCAGAAAAAGCGAGTTTTGCTTTGGCGGGAAAATCAGTTTCCGCTTCCCACAAACGAAAAGGCAGAAGATGCTTTTGTGCTCGTGTGACTCCGCGTTGGCCCACATTTTGGAGAACACGCGCTAATCTTTAGAAAACACAGGAAAAACGATGTTGTGTTAATCCTCGACACGTTTTTAAACGGATGAAACCGCGTGTGATGAACCTGCGTTTGTCTCGCGGATTAACACCCGCAGGGAAAGAAGAGCGGGAAAAGCTTTGGGCTCAGAGATTAGAGACGAAACAAGCGAGTCTGACAGGAGGGACAGGAAGTCTCATGGACATGAACACTCCTGTACTGCTGCTCCTCAGGCGGCTTCCGTCTCATTTTGTTGATGAGTTGAAAAAGAGGCTTTTGGTTAACACATCCACAGCGGTGTCCATTACTGTACGTCTCCTCTGACAAACAGATATAACGAGTGAATGAAAAAAATGGACGGAAATGAAATCGTCACATCAAAGATGTTTACATCTAATGTAACGCGAACTGAAGACGATTTCATCGGTTATCGCGAGAACGTTTGGAAGCTTTTAATGTGACCGACTGAACTTGTGTTTGTTTAGAATCATGTTAAATAACTGAATAAATCAAAACTAAATAAAAATTGTAGGAGGTTTGAGTCCTGCTGAGAAGAAAACGGAGCAGAAAATTACCTGAATTCATAAATTTGTAGTTTTTATTCATTAAACCTAAGCAGCAGCTTTCAAAGATAACTGACACAACTAGCCTGTAAAACAGAGAAATTCCTGCAGTCCCACGACACGTGAACAGCTCACGCCGACAGGCAGCGTCAGACGGCCTGTTTAAACTCATCTTCTGACAGATGCTGTGCGATGCTCGGCCACAACACGTAACTCTGCTGCTGTTCATTGGCCAACTTAGTGTATTTTACTTGTTTATCTGCCGAAACGACTTAATCTGATTACACTGATGTCGGCTGTAAGGAGCTCAGCGGGAACTTTGACGGGAAAGCAGCTGCTGCTCATTAACAAGCACGCTCAGCCGCTTCTCAGGTCACGTTCAGGACGTGCAGGAGGTTCCTGTGATGAGGGTCAGACCCGTGGACACTTCCGTCCTTCTGTCTCTCCGTGGTGTTTCTGAGCAGCACTCGGGACTCCTACAGGAATCCGGTGCTTTTAAAAACTGTTTGGCCGCATGCTAATTTGCTGTGCATCTCTCAGCTTTTTGCAAACTAGTGCAGTCCACCAAAACCCCCTCAACCCGCTTGACCTCAAAAGCACAGCAGCAGTGTCCAAATGAGCACCGTGTTGTCGGGGAAAAGGACTCAACAGCAGCGGGATTAGTGCGGTTTGGCCTCCCGCCGCTCGCCCTACAACACGCTGACACGATTCCTTCTGTCCGACATAATCAGACGGATGTCCTTTTCTGTCCCCCGACCCTCCGTGGACGAGTGGACGCCCGCGTCGCTGCAGCCAAGGTCCACTCTCCACTGAGGATTAATCCCCTGCTCCTCGGATTATCACCGGCTTAAGCACTGCTCAATCTTGGAGATACAACAACAGGCGGAGCGCAGAACAAGAACAATATGCTGACTCTCCCGCCCTGCACACTCGGTCTTTAAAAACACCACTAAAACCGGTTACACTGATTTCGACAGCCCTGTCTTTCACTGGCTATTTCACGGTCTGCGTGTTTCCTGTCTTTCTGTACAGTCAAAGATGTTTTCAGAAAAAGAATAAACTTTGGGACTTTGGGAGGGTTACGCCCGAAACATGTACTTAAAGGTACTCTTAAACAATTCCCAAAGAAACTTTTATCTCCTCCAAAATGGTATTTCACACATCTCAATGAAAAAATGAAAAGCAGATCTGTTGAGGTGATGGAGTCAAAAACAGTGCTGTCCACACACAAGTGAAAGAGCTTCGTTCAGTCCTTCAGTCCCCAGTGAGACACAACTGTCTTCGCTCCACCCTCCTCCTCATGTTGTGTGTGATGGGGTTGAAGGGCAGGTAGAAGCGTACAGGTGTTAGTGGGAGGGGCTCTTTTCTTACCTTCACAATCGACTGACTGAACGTAATTTCATAATTCCAAACATAACTTTCTATCTGGTTTGATAACGAGGTGCTTTTAGCTTAGCAGCCACAGTGAGGATTTCAGCTTAAAACGTGTTAAAAATGTCTTTTCAGTTGCACGTGGAAACTGGCGGAGACTGAGGTTAGTGGATGAGCTGTATGGAGCCATTTTGTGTTTCTTAACCCAATCTCCAGCTTCTTCAGCTGTCTGAGAGCGTGATGCAGCGCTGTTTGTCTGTGAAGCCCCCTGAACGTTTTGTGGACAAAAAACTAAACCTGCAGGTGGGCGAGGGGATAATGAGTGAATTTTCTCTAATGGCAAAACAATCAAATAAATGCAGCTTGAAATCCAGCAGCAGTGCTGACCTCCAGTAGACCAGGATGCCGATGAGGATGACCAGGCCGAGGACGGTGAGGGTGGAGATGACGGCCAGAGGAACCACAGCCTTCCTCTCTCTCTCCCTGATCGAACCAACTCTGGACTCATGGCTGCTGTTGCTGGCGTCTGAGGAGACACGACAGGAAAGGACGGAAACCGAAGTCAGAGGAGGTTTGACTACAGGTGGACAAGCTGCTCTTCTTATAGAAAGACACCAAGAGTACTCCAGTGCTGTGATGTGCCCCTTCAGCCAAACAGCCTGTTGATCAGCTGATCCATTTTCTCTTCTGTGATAAACGTTCAAGTTCATATTTTTCCCATCTACTCGCTGTGACCACACGAGGCTGAAGTGCACACCAACTCATGTTCTAAACAGGACTTAAAGCATCAGTGTTTGACTCCAGGTGGGTTTTAATTTCTCCATGCACATACATGATGTGGTTTTTTTTTCTTTTTTTGCTAGAAACGTCAGCTGACGGCAGACGAGTGTTGATTGGTGCTCAGTGTCGTCTCCACAGTCAGTGTGTTGAGCGCAGTGTTACCTTTGCCAATAGAAAAACGATGAACAAAACTACCAAAATAAACCGATTCTGCTTCTGAGGTTTTGTTTTTTATTAAAAACTTTGGTACACGTCCTCATCCCTCTCGACATGTGACCACAGACAGCGTGATAAGTGGGTGGAGCTTCCAGGTCAGAGAAGTGAAGCCAGTCTGTGCATGTGACATGCTGTAATACAATAGCATGACGTATGAACAACTAGAGACCCGACGGCCACCTAAGATGACTCGAGTTAAACTGAACCTCCAGAGGAGCTCGGCTTCCTTGAACCTCTGTACAACTAAAACTGAAATATTCCTGGATCTTTAATAACTCCTTCAAAAAGACACGTGCTGAAACACAATGTACCTCCATTCACATGTGCCCACTTTACAGCACGAACACTCACATTCAAACCACCTGCCAAACCAATCAGGAAGCATAACTGTAACTTTGAATAATGGGAAAAGAAAACCCGATGGCTGAACCTGACCTCACCAAGCTGCTGCTGAATCCTCCTTTTATTGTCTCGTAACCACAAAGGAAAACAAGAATGTGGATGAAAAGAAGATTTCTTAAGGCGAGGCTCAGGAAGTTCATTTCCAGATCAGAGTCAGTGGAGACAAAGCACAAGCATTTCATTATTGTGCTTTGTTATTGTGCAAGAACTAGTCTTGTGTCATTTGTGAATCTGCTCCATCTTTCTTTCTTTTATTTAATTATTTATTTAAGTTATTAAACAATGCAAGTCAGACTAATAGCGGAGCTGTACAAAGTATTAGTAAAACACAATCCGGCACATTAAGACCCAAGCATGGTGAGACTTTATGATGTATCGCTCGCTAACATATAAATCATAATTCTATATTAACAATATCAGTAGTGTAATAGTGTTTAATGCGTGTACCTCATTTAAGGTTTTTATACCAAATGTATAAGATGTGACTTAAAATTAGGAAAATCGTAAGTTTTAGTATGATTACACTAAATAATTTAGGGTCAAGACAAAACACTGAATTATAAAAGTGGTCGTAAATGAAGAGTTTGCTCTTAATGCTGTGCTGATCCAAATGATCGGGTTCACTAAAAAGAGTCAGAATCCACATCAAGACCAAAAACTGTAGTGAAACCAGGACAGATTTGGACACAGTTAGCCACAGCTTGACCTCAGTCTCAGGCAGGACGGACTAACCGAAGGGCCTGCCAAGATGTTTTTGTAGAAGGCACCAAAGAGAAGAGAAATAAGATCCTGAAAATAAGAGCTGCATTGGGCCCATAGCTCACCAGAAAAGTCCAGAACCACTGCAGTCCCATTGCTGGTGATGAAGGACAAAACTGGCGTAACCAAGCATTCACACACTGGTGATGCTGAGGCCACTGGGAGCAATTTAGGGTTTTGTCTAAGGACATATGGAGCCAGGCACTGAGCCAGGGACTGAGCACCGCCGCTGTAGTGTTCTGGATAAAGCTAAAAACCTGAAGAGCTCAGGCATCTTCATCAATGAGCACTTGAAGTCAACCACCACAGAAGGAAAGAACCCTTCCCAGCAAAGACAGCAGCTTGAGCGAGAGGCGATACAACAAACTGATTGTCCGTCCACCTCAAATCCACCACAACAAAGGAAGGCCAACGCTCAGAGGTCGGCTCATTAGTCTCTCATTAGTCCTCACACATGGACTACAATAAACCTGATTCTGAAGGCCAGCTCTTTCAACACTTTGATCCCACTATAATTAACTCCTACAATTTTGATGTTGACCTGTTTTTTTCATCGTTTGATGCCTCTGACCTCCATAGTTTTTATAATGAGACTCAGTTTAATGACATTTTTGTGCCTCCTACTATACGTGACACTCCGCTTTTCATGTGAATATGAGACGTCTTTCCAGCAACTATGACAAATTCATTATTTATCTCCACTCACGTTCTATTATTGCTTTATCAGGAATGTGGCTTACAGAGAAATCTTTGAATGAGAATATAAATGAATGCACACTTGGCTAAGACAGGCAGATCTGGAAGTGGGCTGTCACAGTTCCTGAATCTGAATTTGGGAGGATCTGAATTCTCTGAAGACCTCTGATGTCTGACGCTGAATCTGTTTAGAGCTCTCTGATGGAAAGAACGTTCTACGTTACTGTCAGTGTCATTTATCGCCCACTTAACTCTATCATCAAAGATTTTCCTGAAATTTTCTCAAGTTCTCTTGATCTGACTAACAGTGATGACAACTCTTCAAAATAAAGCTCTTTAAAAATAAATTGGACACCTTAACTGGGGATTTTCTCAATATTCTATTAATTCCTTCGACTAATAACATCTTGAATGAAATCTGGGATGCTGTATGTAGACTTGTTAGAATTTCCCATATTTCAGTTTTATGTAATCAAGGCCAGCAGAGCAAAACATACCAAGAGAGTAATGCACAGAGAATATAAAAGAGCAGGTCAATCATTTCTAAATTTAAAGAAATGCTTTCCAGTATTTCATGGGTGGTCTATATGAGAAAAATAATGTTGATTTATCAAAAAATGTATGAAAGTTATTAGCTTTAGCTTCAGCGAATACTTTCAGATTGGCAGCTTTTCAAGTCGAGACTTCAACAAGCCTTGGTTCACAGCTGACTTATTAAATCTGCTGAATGAAAAGCTACACAGAAAATGTCTCAAACCCTATTCACCTGGGCCCACGGTGTTAATAAACCTTACAGAAATACATATATTCAGTCCATCAGATCTGCAAAAAAGAAATATTTCAGTGAACAACAGAGATCTTTAAAATGTGTTAAAACCCTGTGGAGAGTGATAAACAGGTCGCTGCAAAGAGAAAAATTTGTCACAATTACTGTATGAATTGAATTATATTACCTCTGACCAAATTGCAATTCAAATGTAACTTCATCTTTGATTGGATGTTTGTGTAAAAATTTTAATAAAATCCCTCAATGTGTTCCTGAGATGTCGTGTTCACACGAATGGGAGAGACATCATGTGCTTGTAGTATTTTCAATGACTTTTTAAAAAGCTTTCGATGCAGTTGGCTATCACATCGCACAAGCTGTATAAATATTATTCCATGTTACTATGTGGAAATGGGAAAAAAATTGTTTCCAACAGAAGTTTTTCTACTCCAACAAAGCCAGATTACTTAGTGGGGTTCACAGAGGTCAGGGCTCCATTTGTGGACCATTATTATCTCTTATCAATAATAATAATGATTGATCAGTGATTTTGTTTGTGACAGAGTAGTTCTACATAGTGGTATTGCCACATTGTATTTATTCAAGTTCAAGATCTGAATATTTCTTCCATGTCTGAAGAACAGTAACAAACTGCGTAAAAAGAACACAGAAGATCTAAATGTTTTTGTGGAATAATTATAATACAAAGTACTAAACATATGAAATGTGATTATTTCAGGTCAGTTCAGCCATGAATGTTTGGGTCAGCCCTGCTGACAAGTTCATGGAGAGCCTGTTGTAAGCTTTCTACTGTGTGCCCCCTCAGAGGAAAATTCATTCCATTCATTCAACCGTCCAACCAACGGATCTTTTTCTGCCCTGGACACATGGCAATGATAACAGGCAAAGGAAAGAAAAGGCCTGGAAGGAAGACAGGAAAGGTTACAGACTGAAAAAAACGAAGTGACTCGAAGATCTGATGAGAATAATGGACACAAAACTTCTACTTAAAGTTCCCACTGAAAGAACTGAAATTAAATGATGAAGCTGAACTACATGATGAGGATGAGTCTGTTTCTGTACGTCTGGCTGTCTGAATGTCATGGCCACAGATATAGAAATACACTGGATTGTATTGTAAAGAATCATTCCAGTGTTTTTATTTTGCCTGTTTTATCCCAAGATACACAACAAATAAACAAATAAAAGAGTAGAGAATTTAGTGTTCCTTACATGTGAAGTATTTTAACACAGTATTTTAATGCAACTTAAAAAAAGACTTTTGTTTTCTTATCTGCCTGCAGCAAGTTTTGAGTCTATAAAAATTGATTTACTGAAAATAAGAGCCACCAGTTGGGAGGAAAAAATTAGAAAAAGTGATGAGAAGCTTTGTAATTATTGATGCAAAACATGGTTCTAATCTAAATATGCAGCAGTACTGTTACGTACATGTGATATATGTAAAACCAACCGGTACTTTAGTATCCTCAGTCCTCACTCAGATCATTGGACAGTTTGTAAAACTGTATTGTTGAGAGCTTTGTGAACTGCTCTGTTTACTGAGGAGTTTTGGTCTTTTTGTGACTGCAGTGCAGCGTATTCAGCAACAGGACACTGCAGGTTGGGCTGGTGTTTAAACCACTGGGAGCTTTGAGGAGCTCTGCTGCACTCTGGTGGCCATGACCAGTAACGTTTGGGAAGAGAAGATCTCTGACAGTGAGTTACAAACTGAATTTCTAAAACTGCAAATGATTTTGGACATCATTACAAGTACTTGCACTCCAATGGTCCTAAAACGTAAGAGTCACCACTTACATTTTTAACAAATCTGCTGACGCGTTGTGCTGTGAAGCCTTCACCAACTGACAGCAATGAGACTGCACATCAAGCAATCAACAACCAGCATGTAAACAATTAAAACTAACCATTAAAACCAACTCAACTAAAAATGATAAAGAAATGATTTTAAAAAACTGTATAAAGAAACCACACAAATAAAGAAAACCACTCCAAACGAGGGAGAGATGTGGTGACTCTTACTTCTTGTTACCACTGGAGCTTTGATTTAAATCTGTGGGATTAATTCAGAGTATTGGCATTTCACTGAGCTCTGTGACAGACTGGGAACCTGACCAGGATGTCCGTACCAAACTCGCTAAATGTGAACTGGTTTAGATTCCAGCCTTTCAAAACCCTGAACAGAATAAATAGAAAATGGACGAATGAGTGTTACTAAAATTAAAGTGACGGATGAAGGTAGCGAAGGCACGTTCATCAAAGTTAATGGATCCTGCCTGGTGACGGTGTAACGGGTGATGTTTTACCTTGCATGCATGAACTTTCTCTCTTTTGCTTTCCCAGATAAAAATGAGGAAATGAAATGTGATGTTGTTGTTGACAGATGGAGGATTAGTCATCTTTTTGATGCCCAGAGCTCTTCCTGATTCCTTGGCATTTTGCAGGTGTAATGCAGCTTTTTGCCCACACGACAGCTTTTTTACCTGCCACTGGCTCCTCTTCCTCCGACTCTCTTTCTGTGCGCTCGGAGATACTGAAGTCAGAGGACGTCTCGTTGTCATACAGGCTTTCGCTCTGACCTGAGCCGCTCTCCTCCTCCCCACCCAGCGACCAGGGTGAAGCCGAGGTTACCGCAGGAAGGGTTGGCGTTCCTGTGGCATCTCCTACCTCCGAGGTGATGGCACTACCGCTCTCGTTTTCAAAATAGAACGCTGAGGAGCGTTCATCAAAATCATCAGGGCTTTGGCCAGACTCAGACGTCGTTGACGGGGGGATGGTGTTAATGACTTCGGTTGAATATGGCAATGCGCTGTCTCCAGAGGCAGAGATTTGGACCCTATCCCACTCCTGATCTATGCCCTCCTGGGAGTCAGGGAACAGGGCCGAACCGGAGGCACTGCTGCTAGCGTCTAATGCCTGTCCTTCTGGGATGGGGGTGAAGGAGGACACTGAGGGTAAGGAAGGGAGGGCAGAGGTTTTTAGGAAGGGGTTCCCGTCTGATGCCGAGAACCAGGGATCCCTGATGCCAGACGTTGTGGCTGCAACAGAAATGGGCAGGTCACTATAGGTGACAGGGGCGTGGTGGAAGTGTGAAGAGGATGATGAGGGAGAAATGGCACTATGGGAGAGCAGAGACTGGTCTAAGGACAGACCATCGGAACCCACCACAGACAGAGAGTGTAGAAGATTGTCTATGCCAAAACCAGAGGCTGAGGAGAAGCCAATACTAGAGTATAAATCTAAGCTAACAGAGTCCCAGGCTGAGGATGGCAGAGGTACATGAGAAGAGGCATGCAACCAGGATGAGGACACTGATGGCTCCAGAGAACAGCCGCACATGGGGTCCACGTCACTAGCTAATGGAAACCCATCACCACTGACCTCGGGAAGTAAAGACTCTATTGTGCTCCCCATGGCAAATCTTGAGTCCTCAAACCCAACTGAGAAAGAACGGGACAAGCCTGGAGTTGCACCAGAAAGGGTGAAGTCACTAGAGAGGAGAACTGAAGGCTGCAGGGTGGGGCTGAGAGACAGAGAGACTGTTGAGAGTGACGGATCCCAGAAGGATTCGGATGACTCGGCGGCAGTCGTGGTGCCAGATGGATCAGGCACAGTTTGGAGAGGAGGAGTATCACTAAATATTGAGGGGTCAGGTGAAGGTACCGATGAAGACCCAGACACCAAATCACCATCGCTATCATTATCATCAAACCCGAGCGGGGGGGAGACAGGGACAGTCTCCCAACCAGACAGGGGGTGTGAGGGTTGAGGGAGGCGAGGCAGGGAGGAGGGAGGGAGAACGGGGGTTGGAGGAGAAGCTGAATACAGCGGTGTGATAGCGGCATGCTGGGAGTCCAATGCAGAAGCAGACAAAACAGGCCAAGATGAGGAATTAGGGTCATGCAGGCAGGTTGAGGGGGCGGCGCCAGGGTCTGCAGTGTCACACAGAGGGAAGGATTCAAAGGAGGTGGAAGAGGAGGAGGGGAGGACAGTGGGGCTCTCACCATTGGACAGCGGCTGTGTGGTCTGCAATAGAACGCCACTCAACTGGACAGAGGCCGTGGTGGATGAAAAATGGGGCATGCTGGGACTTGTAGGCCTACTTGGAACCGCTTCACTTGAGGAGGGTGTTTGGGAGGTCGAACTTTCAGCCTGGATCTCTGGAAGACCTCCGGGCCCAGTGGACACACCTCCATCAGTGGTGGCTTCTTCGTTAAGGCCTGGGTTTGTCTCCGCCTGGATGAAGGGTGACGATGTTGTTGTGCTAATTATATCACTGGTACGTGACCTCAGTGTGGTCATGGTGGTGCTGTATGTACCACCTTTTGTCTTTGCAATGGTGAACGAAGTAGTCGCAGTACTAACAGCATGTTCTGTTCTTTCAGAGTCTTTTGGACTGATGCCTCCAAGAACACCATCTGTTTTTGCACTGTGGTATAAAGGAGTAGTGGAAGTGGAAATGAAGACTTCCTTGGTTGTAGTTGTGGAGTAAAATGGAACACTGCCACTGAATTCAGCACTTCCTCTGGTTTCTGGAGGCAGGGTGACCTCTGGTGGCTGCATGGAGGTACCGTGGTGTGCTGTATCTTCAGAGCGACTAAGGAATGGATCATGCTGGGTGGATCTGACCCAGGGAATCGGATTAGTGGAGGTTTCACTTTGACCAGATCCTACTGTTGTGCTTCTGATGCCAGGTAGAGGTAAAAGAGGCGGTCCAGAAGTTGTGGTCCTGGGTGAGTTTGTAGGAATCCAGACAGGATCATAATCCTCAGTCTGGACTGGTTCATTCCAAGACGGATCAGGTTCATAGTCTCCCTGTTGGTGAGAGAAAGAAATAATGATTGTTGTAACTAAACAATGTCATGCAGTATAAGATAAATAAAAATGTTTCTTTACCTCACTGTTGAATTCATCTGAATCTGGATCCAGTGCATTTTCTGGAAAAAAGGCACAGGTTGTGACAATAGTTAGACAAAATAAATTAAAACAAGAACTTAAGTAAATCTTTCACAAAATGTCAATCTCAATTTAACTCTCAACTATTTTGATCTTAAAATTTCTGACTTGTACTTATATTGCTGTTAATTTTCCAAGGTTGAAAACAGTTCAAAAAAGCAGAGACGTGACAAAAGGTAAAACAGTTTGATGAGAACATCATAGCAGGGAAAATGCAAACCCTGGGATGCTGCGTTTCAGAAAAATAAAAAGATAAATCCCACCTAAGAAACTTGATGAAATTTGAATGTGTTGCTCGTTTAGGATGGAAAACGGGAAGGACAGAATGCCAAATGGTGACAAACACTTGCATGCAGACACATCAGACACATTTGGACTTTCATGCATGGATTCCCCCCGAAGACACAAGCAAACACAGAAAACAAAAAGCATTTGCAATTAATCATTTTTCAGTTTCATCCTTCTTGTAAAACTAGACGAGCAACAAAAAGGAATTTGAATGTACAACTCTCTTTCCATTGTCTAAACTTTTTGGTATTCAAACTCCACCCGTCTGTCACCTAAGAGGGACAAAACAAACTTAAGTTATTTGCAAATGCCACATATGTTGACTGAGCTGAGACGCACAGCACACGGCGGGCATGTCAGGGGGCAGGTGATGTGGCTCTTACCTGTCTGAGGCTAAGTCATACATCATGGCGACCAGATCAGACTGGTTTGTGAAGCATGAGGTGAGGTTTTATAAGTTTAATGAACTGGGTTTGAGGGAGATGACTCTGGGTTTGATGCAAAAAGTGGTCAAAAACGAACATTAATTTATTAATGAAGCAATGTTTGATGATGTGAATGAACTGAAAATGACATTTGATTTTGTTCTCAAATTAATTATTAATCAGTCAATCAGAAAGTGAATTGATTGTACCTCTCATAATTACTTATTTTATTCAGCACCTACAGCTTCAAAACAGCAAACATTTACTTTCTTTTTTCTTTATTTCATGCAATTATAATACTAATATTTTGAAATGAATTTATTTGAAATAACGAGGTGCTCCTCGTAGGACCTTATGTTGGAGAAAATGTGTGGTAGTTAATGACATGAGATAAACAAATTTTTTATTCCATTTGAATTGTGCCATGAAATATGATGTTTGTCAATAATTTTAGTAGAAGATTTTAGAAAGTCGCAGTTTGTTGTAAAAGCCATCAGTGAAGGACTATTTAATTTAGCATGAAACTGCTCACTTCATCATCAATAACTTTCTACAGCTAACAGTTTAAAAATTGCAAAATACTGTAAATAGATACTCTGCTCTGTAAACTAGCTAGCATACGGGATGGCTCCATAAGAATTCAGTGGGTGTTAAAGAAGACATCAGTTATGTGACTTTTTGCTATGTAGTCTTTGTAATCACGTATCTTCACAGTCTTATTCTTAAGCAGTTTTATGATAATTGTCTGTGACTTTCTTGACAAAATTATCTTTTAATTGACAAACGTGCTAATAATCACAGCTGTAGACCAAGCTAGCGATTAATGTTAAGCTAGCCGAGCTGTGGTACCGCTAAGCTAACGTCAGTATCTTTATTCAACTCGAAAACACAAAAGCCTTTTCAGTGACAATCATGCACTAAAAATATATGTCAACAGCTGTGCAATTTTTAGGTGCAGCTGAGATTTGTTCATGTTAGCTTAGCAAACATGTTACAGACAAAAAACAAAACAAAAACGAGTCAAGTAAACGGTGTAGAATATCACCCACTCATGCAAGCTGACGCTGAAATAGGATGCAGTGGATTTTTTTTTCTTTGTAACAAGATATATTAGTTTATTTAATATAAAGTTCATTTGAAATACAAAGTTTCTACGATAATCATTCCAATCCATGTTACACAAAACGCTGCTGCACACATGCAATCATTTCTCTTACTGTGACAGGCAGGTGGGACGGACGCCACATAATAAAAACAAAACAAAGATGGCAACTTTGTCTTTCCATGTGACACGAAGGGACACAAGAAATAACCCACACCAAGCATGTTGCTTCATCTTAGGGATATAGAAATATATGGAGAAAGCAGATTTCAGGAGCACAAATAGAAACAGTTAAAAACAGAAAAAGAACTATGTATGATTAAATCCTTACAAAACACAAAATAAATACCCCACAGTGATCAGGAGTGTGAAGGGTGAGATAAAGAAGAGGGAAACAAAAAAATGCCTTTCATTCAGGGTTCAGAGACAGCATGAGTGGGAAGGTTGAAATGCTTCTAAAAGAACAGTAATGTGGCTGATATTAAAACATAAGACCAGAAAAGTAAAACAAGTTGAAATGAGTTCAGTGCTAACACAGGAACTCTCCCCAGCAGAGATTAGCCAATAAAGCTGTTCCTTCACAATTTGTAAATGGTCCGTTTGTCTTGTTTGATAGTTTGCTAGGCTAGCAGTTTCTCAGTGTTTACAGTCTTTGTGCTAAGCTAGGCTACTGATGGTTGTGTGTTAAGTTAAAAGCTTTTGCTATGAGGCATTATTGTTTGAGCTGGATGCCCATCTCTGACAGGAAAATAAATTAATAAAAATACTAATGAAAATTCCAAATTAATAATTAAGAAAAATAACTAAAATTAAGCTTTTTTTTTTTTTTTTAAATCTATTTAAATGAAAATTATGACATTATAAACCAAAATTTAGATTAAATTTTAAGCTACAAAATTGAGACCTTAGTCAAGGTTGTGAATAATTTTGAGATCTTAAATCATAACATAGACATGGCAACTGTTGACATTTTGACGTGAAGTCACAAATTTTGTTAGTCAGAATGTACACTTTTGACACTACTTTTTTATTTTTGTGAATGCTAATATTTCACCTTTTTTTGCTGTCAGAAGTGAGCTTCCATAAAACTTAGTCTGCCTGTGCTTGTTTTCATTTTTAAAAGTATTTCTGCTCTGCTCTAAGAAGCCAGAGAACAATGTTTTCTGTATTTCAACCTCACTTCAAAAAACTGCATCTGAATGAGAAATATCAGTACACTTCATCTGCCGAGCTCTAAGTTTGCTCTTGGGGACGTTCGCTCTTACCGGGGTCATCGACGGGCATGACAACCGTGAGCAGGTCGCTCGCACGTCCGTACAGTCCATTGGTGCAGACTGCCACCACCTGAACCGCGTAGCTGGTGTTGGCTAATAGGTCATCGAGTATTGCCCCCTGGTGGAGGGAGAAGTAATGACATCAGCTTTTCAGAATCATGATGATTAGGCCGAGTGACCTAAGGTATATTGCAAATCATTTAATTGGCTGTCAATAATTATCAAAGAATAGCATAAAGGAAATTCAGTATCATGAAGGAGAGAGCAACAGGAGGATTTCCCAGTGAAGAAATGCTCAGTTTCCTAGTAAAGAAACATCCCAGGTTTATTGTTAGAAATTGCGGTCTCTCACCACATCCTGGTCTCCATCGGTCAGGTATACCCAGGGGGCGGCGTTTTCTACATTGGCCAGTCGGTAGCTGACAGAATATTTCTCGATGCTGGCGTCGTAAACCGCCCGCGGCCGCTCCCACGTCACCAGCAGGCTGCTCAGGTTGTGAGGTGCTGCCTGGATGTTCTCCGGTTCAGAACTGCACACTGACAGGAGACAGATGAGAATAAATAAATAAAAGGCAATATTCTTCCAAATTTAACATTTTTCTGCGTCATTTCCGGCCTGCCGCTTTCACTCCAACAACAGCTTCCTGGAGGTAACGTGGGTGACAAACTGGTCCTCCTTCACTGGAACACATATAATGTTTCTAAACAGATGTGATTACAACTGGTATTTTATTTACAGAATGAGGGGCCTGACAGCAGAATGACAACAAGAGCTGCCTTCTCCGTGTTTAACTTACACTGTAGTTTGAAGTTTACATTTCTTATTTTTATCTTTG
The DNA here is from genome assembly GCF_020382885.2 of Scatophagus argus. NCBI lineage: Eukaryota > Metazoa > Chordata > Actinopteri > Scatophagidae > Scatophagus > Scatophagus argus. The sequence continues at coordinate 1,579,932 of NC_058499.1, read as the reverse complement.
TTATTATTATCATAATCATGTTATGTAGAATGGCAGCTAGTCTGTGGCAGTTAATGGAGATCCAGACACAGAGGGGAACAGTGAGGGTTTTTTAAAAATAAGTAATGATTTAGAACAGCAGGCAGTGAGGAATCAGGCTCCTGAAGTTGTCGTCTCTGATTCTGGGTCAGAGTTGAGATTAGATGAGCACAGATAATGCAGATGACAGAGACTCTGTGGATTAACACAGATTAAAGAGGTTCTATGACAAGAGACAGGAGGAGGCTCCACCTACTAAAACACTGACACATTTCCTCCTCTGCTGGATCTGAACCCTAAACCTCTAAACCTCTGCTCTGGCTTTAACCTCTCACCTTCATCCTCTCTGAGGGATCAAAGTGAAAATGTCACATTAAGTGTCACAGCTGCTGCACAGACAATAAACATGTTCCCCACTCAGGGAAACACTGACAGTGACATAGACTGTGGTCAGGAGGAAGCTGACATGTGAGTCTGCCTGCCTTCAACCACTAGAGGGCAGAGTGAGCCAGGAGAACACCTGTATGAACATGTATTCACCTGTTACACACAAAGCTATGAGAATGCTATGAGAATCTTGCACATTGTGTAAAACCAAGGGATTGAATCAGTAGTCAGTACTACTTCCTGTTGCTGGCTAAAGAAAATACTGTAAGTTTCCTTACCATTTGTTCCCATGTTGAGGTATTTTCTAGTATTATCAATTTTTATTAGAATCAGGCTTGCAGCTACTTCTCTCACCACTTCGACAACAATTACACATTACCAGCACCAGGAAGACAGGAATGTTGCTGAAAAGGAGCAGGTCTTTTGGGTCAAACTAATGATGTTCAAAAAGCACAAAACCGAAATAAAAAATAAAGTTAAAGAAACACAGTTAAATAATCCCCTGAGTTCTGATGTCAGAACAAGCCCTCCCTAAAACCACAGATCAATACCACTTCATTACTAATTATCGAATACAACCACGAGCGGCGTGAAAATCGATGTCTACCCACACGGGCCGCCTTTCCGCTGTCACTCAGACTTTATTTGGGTCGCTGCAGTTCTATTCTTATCTCTGTCATTTTTTCCCTTCACTTTTGATCCACTTGTTTCTGATCCATTTAGACCTTATTTAATTAGCATTAACCCGGGATTCATCACACGTGGGGTCACGCTGAGGTCTACAACCTGCCAGGTGACATGTTGTATTAATGAGGAACATTAATGAGTGTTGGCCCACAGGAGACGACAGGCTGTTTTAGTAATTTCACTGAATTGAATGTACACTCACTGAATTAATAAAACACCACAAGATTTAAGAAATAAAAGAGAAATATTCCAAATTTTCTTTGGAATAATAAAAAAGCTACTTTAAGCTTTTAGTTAACTGAGTGGAGTTGAGTTCTGCAGTTGGACAGTGGACACTCAGGTGTGTGTGGTTGAAATCAAGTGCTGAAAAGAATAACCAAAACTGGTTTTAGGAAGCAAAATGCCAGCTTTAAATGCTGAACATGTTTTCCATATGCGCACAAACATCTCATGTCTTCCTGTAGAAGACTAAAAGTCAGACTTGCTATGGTGTCACACACACACACAGCATTTTTCTGACCAAACGTAAGTAAGAACCTGAGCAGGTAAGCTCGTATGGGATGTGTTTTACCACGCAGACCTCGGACAAGTTTCTTCAGATCTACTCAACTCACCTGCTTGATGACTTGATGACGAGTCTTTGTAAGCAATGTGTTGTCTGAATGTGCATACTGTATGCCCAAAGCTAATCAGGATGCTTGTAAACCAAACTAGAAGCAAACTGTTTATCTGGATCTCCATCAGCTGTAATCTGGGCCTTTTGTCCATCCACACTTCTGTTTTCAGGTGCGTGATGGAGCCGTCAGTGCGACCTCAGACCGTGACATGAATACCAATCATACAGAGGAGGATTCTGGACCCGTACCTGGTGTGAGGACCTCCTCGGTGCCGGTGTAGGAGGAGAACACCTGACCCATGAACTGCTGCTGCTGCTCCCTGTAGTTGTTCTGCAGGTAGTCCATCAGCATCACGTATCCAGCCTGCTGCATCGTCATCACCTCGCAGAACATCTCCAGCTGCGACACACAGATGACAAAACAAAGTCAGATCGGTCAGGCTCCACAGCAGAGAGAAGCTCCCACAGCCACGCCGAATGAAACAGGAAACAGGAAAGAAGATGTCTCACACACTGACTGATTATTTGGTAGATTTTCAACTGAGCACGTGGATGTGTTGTGACTTCAGAAGTCAGGAAAAACGTTTCAATTCCTTTTTATTACGTGCTGGTTCTTAATTTTAGTGTGATTTCAAAGAAGATGATTTAAATTTTAACTAGTCTGTGACTAGTTAAGGTATTTAATTAAAAAACAAATTTTATTTTGTCATAGTCCAGAAGTTCTTTTGTCCCAAACAACAAGCACTTTTCTTAGTTTGTCCAAGATTAATCTTGGGTTTGTGATTTCATTCATCAACCGGACGAGCAGGAAAAATTTGGGTGTGGTGGAGTGATTAAGGAAAAAATGCTCCCCCCCTACATGGCTGATGTGCCCTTGAGCAAGGCACTTAATTTGCTCCCCAGGCGCGTGGTAGTTGCAGCCCACTGCTCCTGTGTGTTTCACTGCATGTTGCATGTTGCATGGGTGTGTGTTTCAATCAGTGATGGGTTAAATGCAGAGAAGTCATTTCCCAGCTTGGGATTAATAAAGTAAATAAAATTAAATAAATAAATAAATTAAATTAAATTAAAACTCATATTAAGAGTCTGTCAGTCCAATACAAATAAACAAACCAGATCTTTTCAGCACTAACATACAGTATAAATCACCCATAACACACAGCAGCAGTTCCCTGAGCAGTTTGGAAGTGAATGGGCGTGCAGGACACTGCAGGCTGCCTCCGTACCTGTCCAGGTGAGTCCCTTCCCTCTGATTACACAACAGCTTGTCTGACTCACACAGACTGCAGCACAGCCAAGCTCAGAGCCCATTAAGGCCATTTGTGGTTGTTAAAGTCGTGACTTTAAGTATTAAGCTCTGGCAGCTGGAATGCAGACCTGCCGAGACACGTCACAGAGGTTTGGAGAAACCTGGAAACCCTGGAAGACCTGGAACAGCCGACATACATGTTTGCAGGGGAGTCGTTAAAACCTGAAATGTCTGAGTCAAAACACTTCTGGAGCTTCCCAGTAAAACTGAGCTGCAGCGTTCTGCTAAACAACTGAAGAAACCGCAGACTTGTTTTAAAATGTAGAAAATAACAGCAAACGACTCGCTGCCTTCACTGGTTGGGTTGGTCAGTGATGATTGGTTAGGGTATGAATATGAATGTGAGCCGGTCAGAGGCTGAGCTGTGACACAGTGTCACTCCATAACACCAACATCAACAGCTGATTACATGAGTGTCAGACCTTCAGCGCGTCCGAGCTGCGTTCAGCACTACCGTGTCCTCTGAAAACACGCGTGTGCTGTGTTGTTGTTTCTGTATTTCTCAAACTGATGCAAATGCTTTGTTAAGAGCTGCAGTGCACTGAGCCCTCTCAGCCACCGTAGTTCTGTGTGCAGTGTGACCATCCCTGCCTGGAGCAGTAAAGTGGAAAGGGGATTACGATATGTGTGTGTGTGTGTGTGTGTGTGAAGATGACGTCCTCTTCAACGTTTCTGTTTGAAAACCCTTTTGTCTTTTCATGTTTGTGCATGTGTGTGCGTGTGTGCGTGTGTGTGTGTGTGTCAGCTTAAATACCATGAAGATCTTTTGTGAGCCAATATTTGTTGAATGTAATGACTGAGTCTGTATGGCTGTCAATCACCATCAGCCGGGGGGCAGTCTCTCTCTCTCTCTCTCTCTCTCTCTCACACACACACACACACACACACACACACACACACACACACACACACAGCATGTCTGCCTCACCCATCACGTGTGTGTGTCTTCTGAACTCTGGTATGATAATTCCTCCTTTCAGCTCTTTGAACACGTTTCTGAAAGCTTATTTACGGACATTTCTCGAATTGCGTCTTTTCATCTTGTACGCCCCAAAGCTGGCGTCTGGTTCTCAAAGGTCCACACTGGATAGACTTGGCTTGTAGCCCCGCATAACCTTTACATCACTGCAGACTGTCTTTCACTTTCTCCCATCAGCTTTCAGGTTGTTTTCCTTCTTTTCAAGCAGCCACTCATTTCAAATCATTTCTATGAAAACCAGCTTGTTGACACTTTGTACATGAAACACTCAGTTGCCAGTTTATTAGAAAGACCTACAGTATGCAAAACCAATTTGGTCTAAAACATTAGTCATGCAATAAATTCTTCCTTCGTGTATGTAATAAAGTGCAGATGACAAATTTTAGGGGTTTTAGGCGTTTTTTTGTTATTATTATTAAAGCACTAGAAATTAGAGAAAGCGAATGTTTTTTCACTGCCTCAGTCTGAATATACTGATGATTACTCATCGCTCACCTGGTCATCAGAGATGGTCACTGTGTTCTTGAAGACGATCCACTGGACGGTCTCGGTGCAGGGTGGTGTCGTCAGAGAGCCGTTGTAGATGAAGTATTTCTCTGTGGAGTTTGGCAGGAGACCTCGCAGGGCGAAGGGTAAAACCTCGGCGCTCTTTCCTGGACATCCGTCGAGACAGTTTAAAATTAGCACAGCAGAGGAAGTGGCAACACAAGGAACAGAAGAAGAAGAAGAAGAAGAAGGTGACGTACCATATCTGCTCACACTGCTGATGGCATCTATGATGGCAGCGTAGTTCACATTCTCTTCGACGCTCGTCTGTGAGGAGAAAACCCACATCATCTCTTACTCATTTTAATCTGGAAAGTGTTCAGAATTAGACGACCTGCGGAGTTTAACACACACCAGGTTTTACATTAAATGGAAAGAAATTAACAGCTTCAAATTGACTGTTAAACACATGATAGAATAGCATGAACAAAGAGGAGAATTGTGGGGGAAGATTTAGCGTACTCTCACATTAGCCTACCTTTAGCTAACCACTTACAGTACCCATTAGCTACCTGTTTGAACAACTGATCCATTACTTTAGCTTATCGTCTCAACAGTTTATGTAATAATTTAGCCATCCAATAACCTACTTTTAGCGACCATTTATGCTATCTATTAGCTACTTTTAGCTAACTATATCAACTATTTAATTATTACTTTAGCTTTTTGCTTCAACTATTAATTTAGCCATATATTCATCCATTACTTCCGCTGTTCATCGGCTAATCTTTGAACTGTGCATTCGGGACTTTTAGCCACCTGTTATGCCCTCTGTTTGCTTGCTAACTAGTTTTTATATAACTGCTAGCAAAAGCTACAGCTGACTCAGTAAGTGCAGATTTTTTCTGATAAATGCAATTTCTTCATTTTTAAGTTGCTTCACAACTTTGCCACATGCCCCTCGGCGGCTGCAGCTATGAAAGCACTCCTGGTTATGGGAATCTGAAGAATATTTGGATTATGTTAAAATGCTGTGTGGTTTCCTGGATGTTGGGTCTAACGGCACAATGACAAGCTGGAGGTAAGGTTCCATAGGAACAATAACAGACTTTGATGTAGGTCCCAAACACCAAATAAGTGGGCGGTCTTCACCCAAACCAGTCTGACAGGAGATCAGCACATAAATCCATCAGCATTCTCTCAGCCACCCTCAGGCTACACAGTCAAACTTTAAGGACTACAATTTCTACATGAGCTCAGTGAGTGGTCACCCAGACAAAAGTGGGCAACATATGATAAAACCTCCTGGCCAAACCAAGAACTTTCAACATAAATTGGCCTTCATAAAACAGACTACCCTGAACACAAATTCTGAAACACTGAAAAGGTCCAAACAATTATGTCTAACAGAACAAAAAAACAAAACAACAAAATTTACTAGCATTTTGTGCTGGTTCATACTTTTCCCACCTGCAACTCCAAACTCACACACAGAGCCTGCAGCTTCACATCAGACGTTTTTCGGATTTTTGCTCCAACATGGCCCCTCGGTCGGTTCGAACATGCCAAAACAGCCGGAGGCAAAACAACCACACAAAGCAAAGCAATTCATCTCTTTGAGTACAAACCCTGGCACCGATTAAGAAAACACAGACAAGAGCCTAAGCCAAAATCAATTCAAACACAGTGATGATTCTCACTGAGGTATTAATACGGATGATACCACTATTTCATTCTGTCTGTATGATTTGATTTTTTCATTTGCGACAAAAAGTCACCCATGAAGTCATTCTGTGTTTAAACCTTTTCAGATATGCTTTTCAAATTTTGGAAATGATCAGCAGCTCAAACTTAAAACTCACTGTGTTATGTACAAGACAAGGGCTTTTCAGGTAATGTTTGAAAGATGAAAGTGACATATTTTGTCATTGGAGGGAACTCACTCCAATGAAATTCGTGCTCTGCATTTAACCCACCCAAGTGACGTGCACACACACACAGCAAACCCGGGGCAGTGGGCGACCGGGGAGCAGTGGGGGTTAGGTACCTTGCTCAAGGGTATGTACCAGATCTGCTCACACCGGTACGGGGAATCGAACCAGCGACCCACCGGTTACGGATCCGACACCCTAACCGCTGATCCACGACTGTTTACAGTCAAGACCTCCGTTATCTGTCAACACATAACTCAGAATGTAGACCATCCAAATAATTAGCCAAGCTCAAAGCCAACTCAAGCAGCAGGGCTAAACCTGACGTTTCAGGACCCACATCAAAAATGCTTAGAAAAATTTATCAAAACTGAAAACAGTCTGGTTGGGTCTGCAAGCAACTCATATAAATTAAATTTGAATTCCATTAATTCAGTTCAAGTTCAGGTTCAGGTTAGCTAACAGTTCAGGGGTTTAAACAGTTTAACTACAGAACCAAATTAGCAGCTAAACAGTCTGGCTCAGGTTAGATATGTTAGCCACTTTACTTTGCGGCATTAACTACTTCCTCTGTTAGTTCCTTTTGTAGTTGTTTCATTTATTTTCATTCATCCATCCATCCATTTTCTATACCGCTTATCCGTCAGGGTCGCGGGTTATTTTCATTCAATTTTCCCTTTTTTACTGTTTTGGAGGACAACTGACAGACAAGCCTGTGAACTGATCTGAGCGTTATCATGATCATCTGCCTTGTAAAACATGCACACCTCAAACAGCACGGCGAGCGCTGTGATTCTGCCTCCGGCTTTGATGGCTTCATCTAAAGAGTCAAAGCGATGCGCTTCATAACAGTAGATCTGCATCTGTGGGAGGAAACACAAGTATGTTAAGTTATATAAAGACTGGCAAGTCCAGTCAGGCGTCAGTCTGCCATGTTTTCAACTGTTGTCTCTGCCTTTTTCATCTTTGGCTGTTGGATTATCAGTTCTGTCAGTAACGCAGGTGGGCAAAATGAAAGAAAATATGGTGTGTTTTGTTTCCACTGTTTTCCCTGTGAATGATAATAATTGGGCATAAAGGTGGCCCCACTTTACGCTCCACTTTCACATAACGTGTAAAACATTTGATTTCATAATTTTTGCCAGTAAATAAGTCATTCCATTCAGCCACTGATTTTCCACCACAGTATTTAACAAAATCAACTTGTCACATATCATAAGAAGTCTCACCTCTAAAGGGTATTTGACTCCATCCAGACTGTGTTCGGAGCCCTCTGAAGAGGCGTTGCAGCGCCCCCAGTGGAAAGTGATACGACCGACCTTAAACTTTGACTTGAGACCCCCTCCGCCCACATAAAACTCTCCATCCACACTGACCGCCACTGAACACAGAAAAGACACGGACATCAGAAAATTAAACGTACGCCACGGAGCACCTAGAGTGAATCTGTCTACTGTGTTTTGAGGATTCCATGCAGCCTCACCATGCACAGAAATAATGGACTAAAAATGTACAGAAGATCAAAAGATGACAGCCTGTACACCACATAGTACTCCACTAACATCTTTATCAGACCATCAAACAGCAATTCAATTCAACCAACAAGGGGATCTTCTTCAGGTCGGCCTTTGTTTGACCTGACAAAAGGTCCCCTCGAGGATCGAAAACCTTCTTTGATGGTCTAATGAAGGTGGAGCATTATACAGCCCTTTCATCTTCTGTATTATACTGTACATCTCAGCCCACCACATGGAAAATAAAATATGACTTTTGTTTTGTGGACATAATGCATATTCTTCATGTGAGTGTGCGGACAAAATCCAGTCTTTGCAAAAACATCGATCCACTCATGCTCTCGACACTAATAGATCTCTACTTTATTCTTTCCCTTTGACTTTTATCTGTATGTGGTTGACCCCATCTATGTCCTCTCTCTTGTCTGTGGTCTGTTTGTGTCTTCTGCTCTATTATGTCTTCTTTCAACCCTGTCTAAAATCTAATTTCCCCTTGAGGAAGAGCAAATATTGACTCAACTTGCTGATTCATTCCTGTTGAAAAGTTTGTTTGCGCTGTATTCAGGCATGAACCAATCCATTCGCGCCATCCATCACCTCTGTTTCTAACACCGTAGTCTTCCATTTGCGGCTGGGTGTACCCCTGAGAGCTTTGAAAGAGAGTGTGTGGATGGCAGTCTGTGCCTTGAACCTGCACTGGGCCCATTTGTGGGCTGATAAAAACAGGTTTAAGTACTGCCGGCCTGAATCATGCTCAGATTGTCCACCAAAAATCTCCATTTATAAAAGCCTTTGGTGCAGCTGGCGGATGAACAACAACTACAACAGAGTGCTTCTTATTTCGCTGAGAGTCCCGTTGCTAAGAAGCACTGGACTCGTCTGTTTGGAGCTTTTCGAAAGGCGAGGCGGGATCCCTCTTGTCTACAATTTCACTTAACAATTACCTTGAATGTGCACTGTAGGTTATTGTGTTTCACACCACTTAGAGAGAGGAAATATATAAAAGGCCCTTGATCCTGTCAAATGAGAAACTGGTAACTGTATCTTTTACAATAGGACACCACTCAATAGGACATCAGTAAGTATCTATCTGGGAGAAACTGTCATTAGAGAAACATAAGGTCGACACTTCCGGAAAGGAAGTAGAGGCATTGGAGGGGAGAAAGAAACTAATGAAAGAGACGTTTAATTCACTGGGCATTTTTAAACTGACATTGTCACTAACAACTGCAACTGGAAACACGGAACTTCACCCCCTAGTGTTTCCAAATAGCATTACTGTCGTCGCTGCTGGCACCAAGATAAAACTGCAGTTTTCCCCTGAGTATCAGCTACCAACAACACAAGACAAAACCATTTGCTAATTTATTCGTTCAAGGCAGACAGAAATGACATCAGGCCGCCAACCTGACTGAATCACCCAGTCAACGGTCATTTTCCAAGAGATTTCATACCCTCTGGCAGACACAACTGCAAAGTGAAAGCAGGGTATAAAAGCATTATTATTCTATGGCCATTACACTGTGCAAGCCACATTTATTCCCTAACGATAAGAAAAACCTGCCTATTACCAGTCAAAATTATTGAATGAAGCAGTTTTAAGATTATTCACACCACAGTCACGTCCTCCAACCAACAGGTGATGGGTCTTACCAGTCTTGCCGTCGTTCTTGATGGTTGTCCTGTCGCTGGTCAGGCTCTCCCAACCATCAAAGCTCAGTTTCTGGTACTGCAGCTTCACCTGAGCCAGGTTCTCCTCGATGTTGATGGGAGACTGCTTGGCATTGCTGCAGGATGGAAACTTCTTGGCCCAGTTGTTTTGATTTAATGTTCCTGGAGAGCACACAGAAATGAGTGTCCAAATAACAACATGCTTCCATTCAGGACACAAAACTCACTGAACACTTTGATCAAAATTACATGAATGATCTTTATCATCAAATCTCCACCCGACTCCATGCTTACAGGAATATTATGAGAGAATGTACTTTGGAAAAATGACATTCATCCCTGCAGTAGAAGAATATGACAAAGAACTCTGAAGCTTTGTTTTTAGGTCCCAAGATTCTCACAGCCCCAACCATCACACAGCTGTCAAGTTGTCAAGGTGGCTAAGGTGTAATTATGTATTATTATTATCAAGGCCATGGAGGAAACCCCAGATGGATTATGCAATTATATGACAGCAGTCTTTTACTTTGACAAGTGTCCAGGTGCATAGCGGCCAAGGGGGACGGAGGGTCACATACCAGCCTATGTATAAAATGCAGATGTCTTTTGCTTATCAGTTCATCTGTTTCTTTTCACTGATCATTAAGTGTGACTGTGACTGGTTACAGGCTCTACTCCACCTCCTCATACTGGTATTTTCAGTGAATTTCACTTGATGAGAGAGAAAAAAAGAGAGACAAAACTCACAATAAACAAAGTTAAAGAAGATAGCATGATAGCATTACTATTTTCGGGTTTAATACATATAAAAATATATACAGCACAGATTTATTATTTTACCCATAAGGCTTTTTTCCTTTGATAATATTTAAAGGGGACTTAGATGGTAGCGTATCAACATTACTTTTGTCTCTAGCTGATTATTTAACGACTGCTTACAGATGTGCTGCTCTGAGGGAGCTAGCTATGAGCTAACAACCTAATAAGCTAATAATGTCCAGCTGTTCTGCTGCACTCAGCTTTGACTGTAATATCAGCTCACATTTTTCACTCTAACAGCTTTCACGAGGTCAAAGTCCAATATTCTTCAATGTTCAAGCAGACTTTCTTCAAATACAGCCTGCAGCGCTCTGCTAACAACCACTGCTCAAAAGAAAGAGTTCAGCTTCAGGTTTCCTTTTTACTTTCAAACACAAAGAGCAGGTTGACATGACGGATGGCATAAATACAGAATGGAAAGTGTTACAGCCAGGAATACAAATTGTCCCTCACAGAGCAGCTCATTCACTTCTGTGTCAGCTGCACCCCAAAAAGAACCAAACTTTAATCCAGCAGCTCACATTCATGTCAAACTGATCTACAACCTGAGGCTTTTTGTTGCACTTTTATTCCAAAAATAATCTGAGCAGCATGTGAGGTTTGACCAAAACCTACATGTCGATTTGTTCGCATCTGCTCAGAGTTACTGTGTTCACGTCTGCTGTTGGACAGAGGACAGAGGTGGTACGAGTAAAGATGACTTATGCACGTTGGAGAGACGACACACCTTTTCAAAGTCTGACTAGACCGCGTCTCAAACCGTGTGGTTTTAATAGCTGGATTTCAGTCTGTCTCAAACACAAACCACATGTTTGAACATTTAGTTTTCATGATTTCCAAAGTGACCAGGTTAATGTGGTCTTAGTCACCGAGGCCTGGGGAAAAAAACCAAAACTTCTTAAAAATGCATCTAACAGTAATGTCACTTTTCAAAAATTATGACCCAGTTACTGAAGGTAACCCACACACCTTGTTGTGAGCAGTTTCATGTAGGGACTTTAGTTTTTGAATGTGGATGGGAGACTAACCAACTAAGCTAACTATGCAAGCTAACGTTAAAACTCAGCCGAGGACAACATCATTAACGTTTACATGAACACGAGCCTCTCAGCCACAAGTTCATACATGTTCCCTTCTGCGCGATGATACTGAATGAAAATAGTTCCTACAAGAAAGGGCTCACAGCAAGGTCTGTGGATTATCTGGAGTAACCGGGTGATGATTTCTGGAAAGACAGACTGCTGTTGAGTTTTGAAACACTTTTAATAAGGGCTGTGATTTGTCATGTCATCATTTAGTCGTCAGCAGTAGTCCCAGCCCAGTCATTATGATCACTGTCATTTGCTTAGTAAAAAACTGCTCCCAGCCGGAGGTCAGTGTGTGCCAACCTTTTTCCCACTGCGTCAGAATAAAGATTAAGATGTCTAAATTATGGGTTATGATTTGTCAGACAACAAGAGCTGCTTCTACTCTAACGTTACTTAAAACCAATAATCATCATCAACCTGCCTGTAACTGCTGTAATGTCTCGGCCTTGATTGTTATGTCTTATTCTGCTCTGTTTATGACGGCTTCCCTCTGCTCAGGCTGCGTCACTGTAAACCTGATGCTGCTCTCAGACAACATCACCTGAAGAAAAGTTCAGCCGTCATTAAATCCACCACCAGCAAGCTGCTGCACGGTTTACAGCTTGCTTTGGATTTTTACAGATTTATTCTGTATTATAGACTTTTCTTCTTTCTTAATCTTCTTCTTTTCTTAATCTGATTTTTAAGCACGTTTAAGAGTTGTTTTATTCACAGTCTTCTCTTCTGAAGCAGATTCTTCACCAGAAAACAGGCCAGATGTTCAGCGTGATGAACTGTCTCAGTTAGTGTGCAGATGTTTGGACCTAAATCACTCATTTGTGCTAATTATGTGTCACAGTGTTGTTTCAGACAGCTGCTGTGGGGGTTTTGTTTTGTTTAGTTTTTTTAGCAGATACGCCTGCAGTCACATGACTCCCTGTCCTCGCTCTGATTGGCTGTTGGAGCCTCTTCCTCAAGAGTACAAAGAGCCCAACCAGGTCAGACAAGCTTCTGGGTCAGGACGGATATTAGCATGTCAATGGACCGCACACGCACACGCACACGCACACGCACACGCACACACACACACACACACGCACACACACACACATTCAGGATGTGAAACCTCGACTAACTCATGTAGAAGAAAAGTTGAAGGAAAACACTAAAAAGCGGCTGACTGGGGCTGTTGAAGCTTGAGCAGATCAGCAGTCGTGATGGTACTGCTGGCAGCTGAGGAGGTGATATCTCTAATGGATGCTGGAGTCCACGTGGACTGAATGGATCAGGCCTTCAGGAGCACTTACACACCGCTGACACTTCAGACACAAAGATTTAAAAGATTTGTTTTAATTTACAATGGAGCCTCTCTAATAGCTTAAGTCTTCTTTACTGTATCTCTAAAGAGATCATAAATGTGAATTCACTTCTTCAATCCTAAATATTTAACTTCATTTTACTCTTAACCAGCTATAAAAACAGAATTAGTTTCCACATTTCATCAGCCCAACACAAACATTAATCCACGATGTCCCTTTGAAGCTACGTGGTGTTTACAGTAAAGCTCTGCACCGACTCGTCATGTCTGACATCCTCAGAAACCTTCTCTGCTAGTCTGAAGTCTGAATTTGGACCACAAACTAAATACCAGAGAGTAACTGATAAAAATAGGGTTTATTGATTTATTTATCTGACTGAGTTTGTATGGACAAGCTACTGACAGCTAAAGGTCAAAGGCTGCAAACCACCAACAGCTGGGACATCCTGTGATGGCAGGGACAACAGAGGACAAAACCACCTTCCATCCATCCATCCATTTTCTATACCGCTTATAGCCTATCTCAGCTGACTACAGGTGAGAGGCGGGGCTCACCCTGGACTGGTCGCCAGTCAATCGCAGGGCCAAAGACAAACAACCACACACTCTCACACTCACACCTACGGGCAATGTAGGGCAGCTAATTAACCTAATGTGCATGTCTTCGGTATTGTGGGAGGAAGCCAGACCCCAGACCGGGATTCGAACCTGGCTCCACAAAAAGCAAATAAACTGGAGAGAAATTAGATACCAAACGTCTAAGGTCCTTCAGAGTCTGTAGATCCTGAATGGTTGATGGTTAGTAGGCGCTCCCTGATCTGAAGTCTTATCATTGTTTTAAGATGAATTTCAATCAGTTTGTTTTAATCTTCTCTGGCAGACATTAATCACCCCAAGTGACACTTCGTTAGCAAGCAGTTAACAGACGTAACGTCGAAGCACGTCCACCTTCGCACCACAGAAACGTTTCCCTCCAATGAACCCCAGATGTGCATTTGCTTTGCAACCAAATAAGCAAAGTATCACTCAGAACCGCATCAAAACAAACGCAGAACCTTTGAGTCCCCAAACCCTGACGCGACGTAATCCCAGTCATGCATCTGTTGCTGCGTAACAGGTGTGACTCACCTGCGTACGACCAGTCGATGTCTTCTGAGAACTTGCGTTGATTTCTGTATGCGTATCCTTCAGCTGCAACAGAGAGAGAAAACGAGACGGTCAGTTTAAAACATTAATTTTTCATGTTTTCATATTTGTGTTTTCCTTTCAAAACTCGAAAATGAAAATCTACTTCAGAAGCCATTAAAAGCATTAGGTGTATTATCTCTTTTCACAGTCTGTAATAACAGCTGTATTATTAAATTGATCAATTTGTCCAGTTAAGGAAATATAACTTCTAATAAACTCCACAGATTAGCACGATAGCTTCGGGTGCTGGAAGGTCATTAAAAGTTAATGTTGCGAGCTGACAGATTTATGAGCGGGTTGGACCTTAATGGGTTTTATGGGTTGAATGTCAGTATGTTAGAACTGGCTTGATTTCATTTGATTCCTTGTCTGACACCACATCACCAGTGAGGTTGCATTGATCTGCTGCCAAAAACCCCACAGAAGCCAACTTTGAACTATCGAGCAGCTGAAAACAGCCGCGGGTTGTGTTCCACTGAAACGATTCAACACAAGCTGCAGTGAGTCACTTGCAGCTTTTAAAGATGACCTTGTTTGTCACGTCGGTTTTTTGTTTGCTTTCTGTAAACATGCGTCGTGCTTTCAAATCTCTGAAAAACAAATTCCTTTCTGCCTCCTCACAATAGTCTTTAAATTTTATACCTGCACACTTCCTGTCCTGTCCCTGCCTCAACAGCTACCAACATGTCTGTGTGGGTTAGTAATTAACTGACATTTAGGCAACAGACACGCGCCCGAGCAAACATCCTGGTGGACCAGAAGCTGCTTTTTGCTTCCCGTCAACACAAGGACGTGACATTTTGAGCATCAAACACCTCATTTCCTCCACTGTGGTGAGCACCAATCTAAAGTGAAATGTCATCAAATGTTCCCATCATCCTCTGCTGGACTTAGTGTTAATAAGCAAATGGTGGCACGTTCGTGTGACGACATATTTCTTTTTATATTTATTTATTTGCGATGTTCAGTGTGTGGAATGTGAAACTGACTTCATTGATCAACCTGAAAACAAAGAAAGCTCTTGATAAAATATAATCGTCACATGCTCTTTATTTGAGTCTCACAGCTGAATGTGTGACACACGGGAACGAGTTAAGTGAAAAATGGCTTCATTCCATTTTGGCTTTTCCTGCTAATACAGGCCCAAATGTCTGCTGTGATGAAGGTCTTTTTGCCAGGTGTAAAGCAGCGTCGGAGGCCATTATGAACCGGTTTGGCGTGTGGGTCCTACATAGTTTTGAGCCCACGTTTAGCTCATATGAGACCCACACGATTTCACGAAGTGACAGCTGATGACAGCTTCTCTAATGCAGCTCCAAGCAAACTGACAAAGTCAATACGGTATTTTCACAACAGGTTCAGGCTTCAGCACTGAATTTTACTTCTTCTTGTGTCAGTCTGGGTTGGCTTGATGAGGCTTGAGGACTGACTCTCAGTGAAGATCCCCAGCCGGACTGGAACCCGGTAAGTTGCACTTTGTTGTCAGCGGCTCACAGGCACACAAACTGGCCACAGCACGAAGGCTCAAAACGACCAAACAACTAAAACTGTTGGTGTGACCAAGATTCTTTATCCACAGTCACAAACAACATCCGTCTCCACCTCAAGACTTTCCTCTGGACCTTTCTGATTCACTCGGTTCACTCCGACGCTCAGTCAGGTATATAATGAGCACCTGCGTGGTGTGATGTCAGGAGGTGACATCATTAACCCGAGCGGCTGTCGGGGCATCTGTCACATTAATGAAGTAACGTCGACGCCCCGAGGGGCCGTTAAAGACCAGCACCTCGTTACCAAAACCCAAAGAGGAAACAAAGTCGGGGGTGTGTGAGGTGTGTGTTTACAAGCCGTCACAATACTGAGAAAAGTGTTGGGAATTCACTGATGGAATTTAGTCCAAGGAGGGAAAACCTGCATCACATCACGGTGGTTTTATTTTCTACATCCACAGACTGCAGTCGATGACCAGCAGGTCTTCAGCATCACCACCACAACAAACAGAAACTCTCTACAGCCCTGAAGACCACTTTGGCTGCTTCAGTCACACTGCACACTCGGACCTCAACCCCAACCAGCACTTCTGGGATGACGGTGAGCCAAACCTCATCGGACAACATTAATGCAGCTGAATAGGATCAAATCCCCGCAGCAGGTTCAACTTCATACAAATGGAGAATTAACAGACGCTGAACTAAAATGTTTGTTTAAAATCATGAGCGAAGATTGTTTCACTGTCTCAAATGTCCTCCACATGAACCAACATTTAGTCGGTGTTTAAAACTTCAAACCAAGAAAATCATCTCAGAAATCCCTCTTTAGAGAATCCTCTCCAAATTAGATTTCGCCCAACATGTTTGTCGTTCATCCAGTAAATTAGGAGATGAGGTCTCCTGCTGTGCTGATAGCAGTCTAATCCAGGATTACATGTTTGATAGGCTGCATAGGGAAGACGCCGTCCTCAGGGCAGCATGTCCAGGACGAAGACCGTCCCACACAACGTGAAGCTCTCATGTAAAGCAGGAGTTTCCCGGGCAGGCTGCCAGTAATCTGACTGCTTTAAGAGCAGGGACGCTGCATTAGATTAAGTGTTTGTGAGTAAAGAGATCTCTTTGAAAGTTTGGATCAGACTGGGCTTGCGTGAGTTTTAATGCACAGAAGAACTTCAGAGGGAGCAGATGGAAGGACTTTCATGGTCCAAATCAATAGCAGGAGAAGTGATGGGAAACAACACAATGTTTGTACAAAAATCTTTAAATAAACCAGCTGTGCTGCCTGTCCGTGTTTAGCGCTACGCCAAAAAAACAAAAATCAGATTATGTAGATTATTTAGATTGAAGATCATGAGATCCAGAACAGCTAGTGGATTTACAGTGAGACGGACTTTGTTAACGTCCGACAGATTAACATCTCAGTTACCAGCCTGGTGCACCAGTCTCACGTCAGTTCATGTCTTATCACGTGAATCCGTGTTGACGTATTTCCACATCACACACATCGGTGAACTTATTTTAACCCAAACTGGGACCATTTTATAACATTTGCTCAATCACATGACAAAATTCCAGACTTTGTCCCCTCCTGCACGTCCAAAACGGACAGCAATAAAAGACGCACAATGAGCTTAAAATGGCCGACGTGACAGTTCATACGGCATCTCGTAAGTGTTGGAACTTTAATACCCTAAATTCAAAGAAATGCAGAAAGATGACGAGACGCTGCTGAGACGTCTCTGAACTTTTTCCTCAGATGTCCAAGTGGAAGCAAACTTCCTGATGAGGCAGAAACCTGCTGCCTGCCACCTTCCCATCAGTCACTGCATGACCACACGTGAAGAATGACGTGATTCATGGCAACAGACTCCCGCCACCTCACAGCAACAAACAAAGAATCAGGGAAGAAGCCACATCGTTTGTCTCTGCAGCCGCCACAGGGGTGGGGTTACTCACTGCAGCTTTCACTTCGCCACTGACCTCCAACCTCCAGACTGTGGCGGGGTCACCGCCTCTAGTTTAAAGGTCAGAGGTGAGAAGTTCAAGCAACAAGAAGCAGCACAATGTTGGCTCGCATACGGCTGAAACTCTTAGGTCTTAGACGGATACGAAACTGACTGGATGGTCAGTACAGAAGACAAACAGGAAAGCAGCTGCACGACGACGAGGCTTCAGGCAGAACAAACGTTCACTGTGAACTGATGAGACGTTTACTGACACTGAAAAGGACAAGCATGAGGATGTGAAGGAGGTCAGCGACGGCTTCCTCCTCCAGTCTGTCCTCCTGTCTGTCCTCCTGCCTGTCCCTCCTCCTGTCTGTCTCTCCATCCTCCTGTCTGTCCTCCTGCCTGTCCCTCCTCCTGTCTGTCTGTGTGTGTGTGTGTGTGTGTGTGTGAGTGTGTGTGTGTGTGTGTGTGAGTGTGAGTGTGAGTGTGTGTGTGTGTGTGTGTGTGTGTGTGTGAGTGTGTGTGTGTGTTCTGTCTCTCTCAGCGCTCGGTATCAACAGGCCTGTCGTCTGAGCTCATCTTTCTCCTCGGCGTTCTGGCTTTCGTCCACCTCGCAGCTTTGAGAGCCGTCGGTGTAAAAGTACAATACAAGTATTTCAAATTTGTACTTCAGCACAGTACTTGAGTAAATGTACTTAGTTAGACTCCATCAGTGGTTGCTGATCAAAGTGATGAGTCGGTTTATATCTTTAGTTAAAATGTACAACTTTTTGTCATGTGACTGTTTTTTCTTTACTGTACATGTTTGATGATTTTAACCAGCATCAGCATTAGTTTTTAAACTACAGTTTTTACCTTTTCTCTCTTGTTTTCTTTCTGATGTTGTTATGTTATGCAGACGCTTGTGGACGTGACCTCAAGTCCAAACGTCATTTCACGCGCTGTTCATATGTTTAAATTATTGTGTTAAAGATGTGCACACGTGTAAACAAAAGGCCACTTCAGTGTAAGGTCACCTCATTTCCTCCACACACACACACACACACACACACACACACACACACACACACACCGATGGCGACACACGAGTCGGGTCGGAAAACCTTTTGTGTCACTCAGCTACAAAGAAAACACACCTGCTGAGTCTGCGTTAGACAACCGACGGTCGTCTGGAGGCCGCAGTGTTCAGTACCGAAGCTGCCGGACACAACGAACAACAGATGACGACTTCTCATCACCGTGACAACAGAAACATCACAGCCACAGCAGAACTCAGTGCCTCCTGTGCTTCACAGTGTTGTCCAGGCATTCGTGATCCCCAGAGGCTGAATGCGATCGATCGGGTCGATGACGGGCAGAATCTGAACCTTCGTTGTGCGGGCATCAAACAACACAAAGTGTTTGACTGTTGTTAGATTATCTAAACTTACTGAGGAGGCAAAACAAGCGTTCAGGAGAGAACAAGAAAGTGCAAAATCAGGAGGAAGAAGAGCTGAAGAGAGAAAGACGAATGTAGAGAAGGAAGTGAAGATGGGAGGGAGAAGGGGGGGATGTCATTCAGGCTGGGGGGCTTCATGCTAAAGTTCTACTGGATGAGAGTGAATGAGTAGAATAGATTCTATGGAGAACTCTTGCTCAGCGTCTGTACGAAGAGAAAAAGACCACAACTGTGTCAGTGTGTTTATTCAGCGGAGAGTGGCCGGCTCGGCGCTCCGGTCTGTGGGAGCCCCGCAGCCTCCAGCCGGGCGCTGAATAAGAGGATTAGCCGAGCCCTGGGAGAGCCGGGACGTCCACAGGCTGTGGGGGTGAGAACTGGTGCCCACGCCAGAATGTGTGACAACCCCCCCTCCACTCACCCAGCGAATCCAAGCCCCTCTCCTGGTGCCAGGGGGGCGAGGGTCTGGGAGGTGTGGGGGGATGGTTTGAGTAATACCAACCGCTCAGACTGGAAGGGTGTGGCAGGTTAATCTGTGGACAGCCTGGGCTGCTGGCTTGGCATGTCGTACATCTTTAATGACAAATCTTCCACGTACAGTAAGTTCAGCTGATTTCTCTCCTTGCAGGCAGCCGCTGGTTTAATCACAGTTTAGTCATTGCTCATATTCTAAAAGCTGACATGTAAGACTGATGTTTTACTAGCCTGATAATCAGACTGAATTTAGTGAATTAGCATGGGATGTTGTCCCTGCCCAAACCCTTTCCCGTTTAAACTGTAGACTGTGCCTGAGTTGAGGCTTACAGGTAGCATTTTCAAGTCCAAACCGTAAGTCTGCCAGTAAAACACTTTAGGTTCCGCTGTTTAGCGTTAAGATTTAAGGTTCGCTTAGGTCTCTTAGCCCAAGTGAAGACGGTGGGATTTGTATTCAGTACAAGAGCCAGCTCTGCCTGGCAGGCTGAGCTCGGGGCAGAAAAATGCCCTGAAAGCTCGTAAGCCTGAAGAATGGGCCCGAATGAGCCTGAACAGCTGGAGTGTTTTACACTTCAGAGGTCTGACCACAGGCCTGATCTGTCAGCAGACTGAGAGAGAAGAGCAGAACACGACATGTCCAGCAAAGCTACTGTGCTAATCCTCCTGCACGATTTCATCTCGTATCAAGGTTGTTTTCCAGTCGTCCACTTCAGCCTCTCTCGTGGAGGACAAGTGTATACACAGATCTCTTCTGACCGCTAAACCGAGAGCTGACGTGAGCATATTTAACCATAAAGCTGGCAGGACAAACATTCAAACAAATCATTTTTGTGAGGTTCATCCACACAAGTTTTAAAGGCTTTGACAGTCTGTGTCATCCTGCTGATGGTTTGGAAGGTAAAAACCAAAGCAGAATATTCTGTAATGTAGTCTGATGAACTTATTTCTCAGCAGATCTGTTTCTGATCTGATCTGTTTTTACACTTTCTGAGACCAGAGGACCTCCGACATAACAAAACCCGTGAGTCCATCTGCCAGCTACTGCCAGAATTGTTTTTGTCAGTAAAATCTACTTTAATTCTAGTGCAGCAACGAAAGGTCTTCCAAAGCGGCTTTGAAATTGTATTCCTGCGAGATTTATACACAAACTGAGGAACCCAGTGCAAGACCACCAACAGGAAATCAAAGGTCCTCGTCACGGCGCTGCAGGCATTAGACAAACCAAAGGTCAGTTCTGCCTAACAATCCCTCCAAAGTGCTGCTGGGAGCGTCAGCACAGCGGAGCACCGGCTGTGGAAAACTCATCAGCTGAACAGAAGCCACGAGGTTGAAGTTCTCTTCATCGATCAGCCCCTCTCATCTTTCCCTTTTAACTATAAATGGCAAAAAAACAAAGGCTGTGGATTATCTGCAGGCAGACGAGGAAACATGACAGAAGCTGAGCTGCTGCGAGGGTGATTTCACATGTGCACACCAGGAGTGAAGGCGGGAAAACAGGAGCTTAACTGACATGAAAATATGACTGAGTGCTCCCACAATATTATGATTAATAAGTCCATTAAGGTGGCAGACAGCTTCTACAGTGTAGATTTCCCAACAGGGTCATGTTCCGCTCAGCCGTCTGGTGGTACTGGTTCTGTATGTCCCAAAGGTAACATGCAAACTGAACAGCACTGGACCCAGCAGTGACCCCTGAGGAATCCCACGTCAACCATCCCGGACACTAAATTCCCAAATTCTCAAGAGATAATTATTGTGTAGGATACGAGCCGGAAAGTCCCGCCCACTTCCTTTCAATCAAGATATTGTGACCAATAGTGTTTGTTTGTTTGCATAAACACCATCAAATTCATGTTTTTGTTCATACATGAAGATGTCAGTAATTTCAGTTTGTTTTCATTTCTGTTAATTAGAATTCAGCGTCTGTGAGGGAAGTTGGGTTAGGTTTGGTCTTATTATTTTTTCTTTCACTGCTGCATTTGACCATCACATCACACCATGCGAACAGGTTGGACTTGGCCTCCTCACTCACTTCTGTGTGTGTGTTCATGCACTCGTGTGTGACTTGTACCTGTAGTCAAAAACAAATGATCCGTCCCAGTGGACAACAGATGAATAATGGATCTGACCGTCTCCAGTTTCCATCAGCAGCCTCTCAGGGCTGCAGCCACCAGCTGACCAATAATAACCGTAGAGCACAGGGTATTATTACGCCCTCCAATGAGGAGATTCACTTACAGGGACCCCAGTGTACTCGCAGGCGTGGAGAGTCTCATTTCGGCCTCAGAGTGCAGCCTTACCACCTGATTATGTGACAGTGTTACCATGAAGGCCAATGCCAACACTAACAGGGCCAAAGTTTGTAGGAATCGATCACACAGTTTTTGAGATACTTCCTTCTGAACTAAAAATAACAACCTCACCGTGGTTAGAGAAACACTGCTAGCACAGCTGGGAAACATCCTGCACACCGTAATGTTTCAGTAACACAACAGATTACAGAGTGCAGTTTGCAGGATTTGGGTTCTTTAACGAATCTCACCTAAAACAACTACTGGGAACGTTTAGCTTCCGATTTCACAAAAACAAGCCTGGCCGACTGCAGATTTCATCTCAGCTTTCACCCCCTTTGTTGCACTTACACCAGTTCTCAGAGCTGACGCAGGCCATCCCACCAACACCTATTCAGCTTCTAAATGTCTGCTGGGCACCTGCCCACCGTTCACTGTGTGCCAGCCTCTGCTGCCGCCGCACCAATCTCAGCCGGGCAGCCGAAACCCTCAAACTGCCCCCCTCTGTTGGTCTGCCCGGCCGTCACCTCCACAGCCAGAGGCTCCAAACACGCAGAGAGCGACCGGGCTGCTCGGACAAAGAGCTCCCACTCACACTGACTTGTTTACAGGAAGAGGGAGATTTAAAGGGAAAATGAGGGAGGTGGAGCTCCAACACAAACGATCGCAGGGACATTTTATTTGCTTTAAATCTTTGCTGTTAGCTCCGCCAGCCCCAGATTCATGTCTGAGCTTCCCCACAGCAGAAGATAGTGATTTAGCCTAATACAAAAAACATCTGAAAGCACTAAGTGAATGCAGCATGTGGCCCATGTTGGCATCAATCAGAAGAACAAAGCAGTGGTGTGTATGTTGGGGCTGACTGCTGCTCTTGAGCTCTCATCAATCCCGTATCCCAGGGGCCTTCAGAGTCTACATAACGTGTAAACAAAATGGCATCCAGGTGACCTTGTGTTTACGGAAGCTTTACCATCAAGTGGTGCTGGAGGAAAATTCATCCTCTGGGGACCACGAACATCTGTAGATGATTTCACTGCAGTAGATATTCAGTGTGAAGTCAGTGGTCTGACTTCACAGCTCAGGCCTGTCAGGACGCAGTACACAGTGTGTCTCCACATGTAAAACAGTGTGTGATTTGTGTTCTTCCTGTCACCCACATCCACAGCTTCAGTCGGTCTAATGACTGAATTCATGTTAGCCTCAGCTGTAGTTTCAGATTAATGCTAACACTGCCTGCGCTTTTTTAGCATTAAAGTTCCACGAACAAAAAAGCTGTCTCTGCATTTTTAATCAATCCGACAGATTTTTAAATGGCCCAGGAGTTTCTGCAGGTTACACCCTGAATGCCCCATCGGGGGGCAGCGAGTTTCCTTCTTCACCCAGATTTCCTCATGTATAAAGCGTCTGTTCCAAGCGGAGCAGCTTCAGGTCCAGCAGACGTGTTTCTAATCTAATCGTACACACGGTGACGAAACAGTTTGTCAGAGGCCCAGAGAAAAGCTTCTCTAACAGAAAACGACTTAATTAAACACTGGAGCTGAATGGACGGAGGAGAGTCAGAGCCAACGCTGTATCCCACAGGAAAGACAAAGACAGAGGAAGTGTGTGTGTGTGTGTGTGTGTGTGGGCATGTTACTTATATTATACACTTCTTACAAACTCATTTACTCCTCAGCTCAGGTTTAAGAGGCTGATGTTTTAAATCACGACTGTAAGGACGGGTCACGTTGTCAGATTATTGGGTGATTCTGAGAGCTAATGCAGCATTCAAGTCATGTACGATTTCTAAGCTGCCAACTGGGGAAAACAGTCAGTAAACACTGAACAAATCCACAGATGCTGGCGGTCCAAGCTCAAACTTTAAAGTGAAGCCTATTTTAACATATTATTGTTTAATGTTATGTGAGTGAGCGGTTAAAGCTTCACAGGTTTGAAATGCAAAGCTTTGAAAATGGTTTCCACCTCTGCGTCTCTAACTGTCTAAAGTCATAACACTAAAAACATGTGAACTAACACTGTACTGTACACTGAGTCTTACACTTACATTCCTTTCAAAAACAAAACCAAAATAAAAAAGAAACTAAAAATGCATTTGAAAAGATTCAGACTCTGAAAGTGCAGATCTTCACCTGAATGTAGCATACACTTTAACCAAAGTGACAGACCAGCGTCCTCATCGCTGCTGCACATCTGAACCAATCGTGCAGGTTCCTTCAGGTGCTTTAAACGTTCCCTGAAGCTCTCTGTGTTCTCACAGACACACAGGAGCGTATTAAATCATCTGCAGCCACAACCCGCACTTGACATGAGACATAAACGCATCACCGTTTCCCACTGTGGTCGTGCTGAACGAAAGCCTTCAGAGGTTTCACACCGTTCACACTCCAGGAGGACGCAGCCAGCCTCAGCTGCTCTGTCCTTCCCAGCATGCCTTGCTCTCTGCGCGTGGCCTTCACTGTGAACACGGTTCTGTTCACCGTTCATGTATGAAACGTCCCGCCACACTCTGATCACACTTCATCTCTGATAGATGAAAGGTTGTCGGCTCGCCTGTCGGTTTGTTAGCGGAACAGTATGCCAAGAAAAGAAGAAAAAAAATACTGTGATCAGTTTGACGGACGTTGCAACTCTGAAACGAGTAACAGTTTTGTGGAAATGGCAACTATTGCAATTCATCCATCCATCCTTCCACGTTTTACACGGCTGATCAGTCTTGATTGATGATTTAAAACTGGCAGCTGCTCTGATTGGCTGCTAGGACTGAGCTGAAACTGAAATCTGCAGGACGTCCCTCAAAAGCCTGATCCACGGCTTAGAGAACAGTTCTGAGGCATGAAACGGGGCGGGCGACCTTCCAGACGAGCCTTCGCCTGGAGGAGACAACCCTCCTCTCCGCCTCTCAGCGGGACGTCCTGATGATGTCAGCGCTGCATCATCTGCAGCCAACACGCTAATTGCTTTTTCATCTGCGTGAATCCACGGCTTCAGCGTAACCAGACGATCATCATTAACAGGCAGACATTTTGTGACCGTGCCTTGGGGATGCATGACTATTTTGAGGAATGACCTAATTGAGGCTGGCAGCGGGGGGTGTGACACAGAGGAAATTATGGATTTTACACTTTGTCCTTCTTTAACCTTGACACACTTCAGCAGGTTTAGAGGGAATATCTTTATCCCAGCATGTGTCTCCCTTTGTGACATTATTGTGTTTAGTGGTTTATCGACCGAGGAATCACAACAATGATGTCTGTAAAAATCTGTAAGAAGGTCTTAATATCTGTTGAAAGACAAGTCAGTTTCCTAACTCATCTAAATTAAATTAGAGGGAAGAGACACATACAGCTGCTCATGCAGCTTTATAAGAGCAAAATTTAAAAACCTTCAAGGTATCCACATCAAAAATGTCTAATCTTTTGAAAAATAAAGTTGGCAGAATTCCTTCCTACCCACAGCCATACATGTATATTCTCACCTGTTTTATCAACGACATGTTTGGTTCCTGGTTATTTCATTTTTGCTCATTTAAACACAAACAGCTAACGGGAAAACGGGGTTGTTTCATCTCATATATTTTAGTAAAAGATAAACGTCTTTCTGGTCAGGACTGGACTGGACTGATGGTGTCGATGACACATCAGATTAAAAAGGAGTGTAAGCATACAAGCATAAAGCAGTTAAGATAAATCATTTTTAACTAACTGTACTTTGTCCTTAAATGTATCTACTCCAAAAGGGCCGCCGGCGGTCCAGATGCAGCCGTTTGGCGTGAGCTGGTTAGTGCCAGGCTCCTGCTGTTCACCTCCCCCACCAGCTGCCTCCCGTCCCACCTCCAACATCCCCCCAGCAAGCATCCACCCTGAGCTACTGCACCAGTCAACCAGCCAGGAACACGGAGGCATCCGTCTGCCGCCTGCACAGAGCGAGTTACGGGGATGATTTTTAAACTTTGGCCAAACATCTAGCGAGCGGCCGACCGACAACAAGCACAAACGTTCTGCGCCTGCGTGAGAGGACAGCAGTCGGTTAATGCAGGAAAACATACAGAGACACAAAGAAAACCAATCATTTTCCCTCTACTGTGAAATTCATGACACACTTTGATTTAGTGGTGAGAAAAGATCAAAGTTTCAGCAACAGCATCCTCTGGTCCCGGCTTCTCCACCGTTTCTACATCACTGCATCACTTTAAAATTATAACTCTCAACCATCAAACCTGAGGCTGATGTTCATGGCTCCTAAAGAGTACATCATAATGATTTTAATGACCTCCAGACCTTTGCTGTAAAACACTAAAAGCAAACAAACAAAGCCTAAAATCAACACCTCGTGGTTCTACAGCTCCACCACCAGTCAAGCTGCAGTTTCCATCCCTGTCTGTCAAAATTCATGCCACAACCACCTGAAGCTCAGCATCGTCCAAACCAGTCAGCCTGTGGTGGACTGCAAAGCTTCAAATATGGATGCTGCTGCCGCTGAGAAGCTGCAGCCTGAAAAACATGGAAGCTTCATACAAACACGTTCAACCACCACGATGATCCACACAGTTTCCAGGTGGACAACCAGGTGTGAAATCTGGTCCCAATCTGCCAATCATGCTACTGTATGAAGCCTTGAGCTTTGTGAGCTCACAGTGACCTTTAACCACCAAAATATGATCAGTTTATCTTTGAGTCCAAGTGGACATTTGAGCTAAATTTGAAGAAATTCCCTCAAGGTGAGAATGGGAACGGACATACCTGAAAACATGGGGACTCTGGCACCAGGTATCACTGGCATGGAGTCACAAACTTAAACAACTGACTTTAAAGGCACATTAAGCAGTATTCTCCCACTCAAACCAAAATAATCTGCCTCAATCATCGCTTACGATCCACCAGAAGTGTGTGATCTGCAGAGAACCTGCTGCCCTCAGCCAGTATTTTCTTAATCTCGTGACATGGCGAGAGACAGCTGATTATGGACGACACTGACACTTAGGGTTAGTGACTCCTGAATCGCTTCCTGTTACGGAACAACAGTAAAGTTGGATGGAAACTCATCTCTTTGCTCTCCTGTGGCAGCAGTTCTGCATTCAGCCACAGTGTAAAAACTTCATACAGAGTCTGGTACTCGACAGACTAACAGGATTAAACTTTAACAGTTTTCCCACGTCTCTCCCTGCAGACAAACCTTGTGGGTGAAGTGCAGCTATATTTCATCCCAAATCCCTGCCAATCTCTGTACAACAGCTCAGGTATGTCAGTGCTACCTGAGGCTCCTCCTATCCTTTCAAGGCTGTAAAAAGTCTTTTTCTGCCAAGGGCTTGGTAAACCACCACAATGTGGAGATACGCTGCTTTTTCACTGCAGTCTTTCACATTGTTCCATAAAAACAACCTGGACCTCTTTTCTGCTGTTTTTCCTTCCTCTCCGGAGCCGTGACACGGTCCTCTCCAGCTCGACCCCTTGCGACTGTTAGCTTGTAACGTCGGCGATCGAAGAATTTAAGCTCATTCTCCTGCTGCATTCAGTGGAGGCTGATCTGGATAAGAGGATCAGACCGATGTCTGAAATGTAAATGTAAATGTTCTGTAAATACTTGAAAAGCCTTGTGGAGGCCCATCGAATCCCTTTGTGCAAGGCAACATCTGCCTAAAGCGTCTCCACATTCACCTGCTTAGATCCCCTCCAGCAGCCAGTGAATGGGGGAGAAAAGTGGTGAATCGCTCCTTTTATTGAGGAGGACTTTGACCGACCCACGTCCTCCACGGAGGCCTTTTATCGCTGGCCTTTTTCTGCATCACTTTTTGGGGATTTCGCATTCAGTGGTTTGAGAAACGAGGGCCATCAAACATCCAGGATCGAAGAGAGACCACACACTGCTGAGGAGTGGAGAAAACAGGGAGAAAGTGGAGGACAAATCAAATGGCTCTCCACCAGCTACTCCACGGGGGCTCCACTTGTTCTCTGCTGCAATGGGCCCCGGTGTGAGTGGCCCCCCCTTTCAGAGGGGCTTGGGCCACCCGGATTTGCTCCGTCATCCATTACAGCATCCAGAGTGGCGGTGGGCACCGAGGAGGAGGAGGACTGTGGTGGCAGAACACCAGGTGGACACCAGCAGAGACAAGATGGTTGGCTAACCAAAAAAACAAAACAAAAAAAACACCCTCAACACCCCTCATCCCTCACCCACCCAGAGACAAGAGAGGAGACAAATGAGGAGGATTAAAAAACGTTAAGGGGGAATGAGGAGGAGGAGGAGGAGGAGGAGGAGGAGGAGGGGGCAGACAGTAGAAGGGTGAAGACATGAGGCTCTAAAAGGGGAGAAATGTGGGACAACAGGGTGACGGAAGATGTGCAGCAGCACAGAGAAGCAGTGAAAGGACGAGAGAAAACGAGAGATTAAGAGTTGAGGACAGAAGAAGGAAAAAAGGAGCTTGACAGAACAAACGCTAAAGGAGGCTGAAGAGCGAGAAACAAAGAGGAGATCTCGTCCCGAGGAAATGCACTGCAAAAAACTTCCATCCTCATCCTGTCAACTCACAGTCACACAACTTTATTTTAAATTCTAATTTGTAAAGATACCTGAGACTGAATTTTGGGAAAATGTGTATAAACTGATCTACAATACACCCAGATAATTTCTATTAGGGAATTTCTAATTTCTCTCTTGACTGAATAGTTAAATTCAATGGTTAAATTTTAACAAATTAAAGGGAGAACATCAGAAAAATAAAAACAGTTTTCATTTTTTAAAAAATGAAACTGGGGGGAAAAAGAAAACAAGACTTGAAATGTTGATACGAGTGTCTGTTTAGAGGAAAACAACATACAAGTCTTAAATACTTAACAACTGACAACTTTAGTTTATTTGGTTTGATAAGATAAAAATCACGGTGTTACAGCACTGAAAGCCACGTTTTTAGGGCTGTGCTGAATACCACTTTTGAAGCTTCAGTATGTGTGTGTTCACACACAAAAAACAGCAGGAGGATTATTTTCATTTGTGTTACTGTTATGTTTATTCGTCCCATACATCCAGAATATTAGCCATAAACATTAGCCATAAGCTAATGAGCAACTATGTGAGTGCCTGTATGGTTAAACTGAGTTCAGCCTCTGACTTAACTCAGCACTCACCAGAGGCTGCAGTTCTCTGTCTTCTCTGAGAGGGGAACTAAACTCCACACTTCAGCCTGAACAGTGTTCATTTCTGGAACCTACAACCTTAAATACTGCTAATTCATTACTTCCTCCTAAATTTTTATCAGCAATATCAGTGAAAGAAAAACACACTGCTGGTGCACAGATCCAACACCAGACGAGCAGCCGCGACTGTCGTTAATCCAACAGAGATGGAACGAACTGAGACCAAATGGCTTGTGTTTTTTACAGTGTGTGAGGGGGGCGGAGGCCTGAGAACAGTGATGGGAGACACAGAGTAACGAGGCTGGGGGTGTTAGCGAAGACTAATGAAGGCAGGAGTGCAGCTTAACCTGCACTCCATCGCTCTGTGAGGCCTCCAACCTCGAGGTGTGTGTGTGTGTGTGTGTGTGTGTGTGCCCTCCCTCATACTAACACACTGCGCTCCCACACTTCTGCTCCAGCTTCACAGTGTGACAGCGTCCTCTCCCCTTCACCGCCGCCGCCACTGGGACAAATCGCAGTGCCATCGTGCGTCACGCTTAAATGCCCCCCCCCCTTCAAAACCACCCCTCACCCTCTTCTTTTCTCTGCTGCTCTGCACCCCCACCCCCTCCTCCTCAATCTGCCCCATTACACCTCCCTTCTTTCTGTAGTTGCCCCCTTTCCTACTGTTACAAAACAAATCTCCCCTCTGACAGCATAATTCACCGGGCCAGGCCAGAGGAGGCGGCGCAGGATGGACGGGCCTCCTCAACTGACCTCCGCCGACGACCCGACTGGTTGTTTCCCCACGTAACCCCGGCCTCCATTCAGCCGAGGGCCAGTGGGAAGAAAAAGAGGGGCGACTCTGGAGGATTCAAACCGGTGGCCCCTGTGTATGCCTGAGTGAATGCCGTTGAGCCTAATACCCACTAATCTGGTCATCAAATACCCCCACTGCCACGACTGGAAATCTGCTCCTTTTTTTTTTTTTTTTTCAGACTACAAGTGAGGGGCGTCTGCCCGGCCGAAGCTGCTCTGGACCAAGATGGAGGGATAAAACGAGGGTAAGAAAAGGGACAGAAGGAAGAGGGTGAGAAACAGGAGGAGATAAAAGCATGCGTTCAAAGGAGAGGAAAGAGAAACGAAAGGTCATCTGAGGTGACCACAGCCTTTCCTCAAACAGAGGCCACACAGACTGAAGTCCCACACTGAAGTTCACCTGGATCCTGTTGTGTAGCCTGTCCTCTTCCAGGCGTCCAAGGCAGACAGGAGGTCAGGTGACTCAGGTCTTTGGAGACACCTGGAGTTGTTCTCCTGGACATATTTCCGTATATCTTAATGATCTATTTTTTCATATTGATTGTCCAAACTGTAAATTTACTAAGTTTATTCCCTCCACACATCTACTTCCTGTCTGTCCATCCAGATGATTCCTAACGATTCTTCCATTTTTCTCTTGATACTCGGCTGTGTGAATAAGGTGGACTTGACCAATGCAAAGATCTTCTGCAGTGATGTGTTGCCTGGTCTTGCTACAGGTACACATCTCTACACATCTCTAAAATGTTGTGACATAAAATAACAAGTTAGACTTTTAAGTAAACTTCAAATTCAGACGTCTTTCACTTCAGCCAGCATCCCTATTATTACCAGAGGTGTTGCACCTGTGACCACACCCAGCAGTGACATCATGGTGTACTGACACGCCTTGGAGAACACGTTTACATCATAGTATGAGTTTTATAATTTCAAATCTCACTGAGATGACTCTGAACTAACTGTTCAACATGAGTTCAGTTCATTCATATTTTTAAAGGAGCAGGGAGACTTAAATTTAAGAGCTGTGAATGTTTTCCAGTTCTGGTTGGACTCTGGTTTTTGGTCAGGTGTTTTCTGTTTTTGGTCACTGTAGATGACACAGTGTGGAGGAAACACAAACAGTGAATTCTGCAGTGAAAAGACATTGGAGGATTCTCACTTCCAGCCACAGTAGACCAAACCCGTACAAAAAGCAAAACCGTCCACCTTGTGTCACAACACTCCGTCCACTGACGTCTCCTGTGAGGAGCTCGACTTTCTGAGGCCTGAAAACAGAGCCAAGAGGAGGTGCACAAGTTTCCTCTCAGACCGCTTGAATTAGCTCATGTCAGACCCCCATCACCTACACGAGAACCTAATCTGTGACCAATATGGACAGGAGGAGACCAGCAATACTTTCCACATCTGCGTATGAGGACTGTTTTCAGACAGGCTGAGTGTCGGTCCTTCAATAAGAACAGAATACAAACAGCTCGGTCAGTTGGCATGTTTGGTGTCTGTGGTGGTGGTGATCACTACAGCCGCCCCCTGCATGCGTCTGACTGACAGACTGTCTGACTGCGACGGCCATCTGTCAGCAGACTCCCTGTTAGACAACAAGAGGCCCGGGGCCTCCATGAGCCCAGCCGGAGTGCTGGGCACGACTGGCGCTGCCCATTCACAAATATCTTTTGGGAGGACAGATGGTGCTGAGTTTTCTCCTCGTGTGTCTTTTCTCGCGCCATCAACCATTCCTGCGCTGCCTCCTCAGTGAGCTGGCACCTCCTTTGTGCCCCGACGTTTCATCAAAACAGCCCCAAGTCAAATCGGAGGAGGGCTGAAGAGGCCCAGAGTCTTTCTGCAGGTACCCAAACGTTCCAGCACAGATCCAGGCTCACTGGCCCGGGCACAAAAGGTTTCACATCTCTTCAGCTCAAACTGGCTGCGACCAGCTCCCCCCACCCCAATCTTTGTTTCACATCTCACCACCCAAAAAGATTCAACCAAGCACATCGGTGTCCTCTCTGGCACACTGCGACTGTACCGACCGGCTGGGAGGGCAACCCAGACGCTAAGGAGCTGGGAGACCCTTCCAGAGTCCCAGCTTATGTGAGATCCTGATTCATCTCCACTGACTTCTTAAAGCTCTTCAGCCCAGCAGGACAACCTGGTGGGTTCGTTAATACGAGCACTTCCTGTGTGACCAACCAAACAAACTGGAATTTATTGCAGATCGGAAAGTTCCCAAAGATATCAGTAACGTCAGGCTGAGATCGGGATAATGCGTCAAAATGTTCTTATTCCTTAAGGTAATAAACCAACGTAAAAATAAAATAAAACCACAAATGAAAACCAATTATGTCACTAAATCAAATTGTGCATCTGGAAAACTCATCACTGACAGAACAGCTACCACAGGTGGGAAGACTGAACGGTTAACTTCTACGTGGACGACGAACGTGACATGAAGAAAAGCTCCAGAGCGTTTACCAAAACGCCGTGGAGCAGGATTCAACAGCTCTGCTGTTAGAAATCAAAGGGACGAATCATCGATAGCTACAATCAATACAGGTTTGCAGTAAAAATGTACATTTATTAAAACTGACACTAACCGGTGATGGAATATAACTATGTACAATTTCCTTGAGTACTGCAATTAAGTACATTTTAAAGGTACTTGCAGTACTTTGTACTTTCTATTTCCTGCTACTTTATACTTCAACTACTTTGTGAGTGATAATATTTATTAGTTGTACATTCATATTACTGTGTTGATTGGCTGTTACTCGTGACGTGTGACCAATCACAGTGAGGGAGGTCGCAGTCAGAGAAAGGAGGCTGTGACGTTTCACAGCACGTCTCAAAGTTACTGACTTACTGAGCCTTTGTGGAGAAACTGAATGATGTTCTTTAAAGCCTGAGGTGTAGCAGAGGTGGAGGTTAGGGGCTGGTAGCAGCGATCACTCTGGCCCCATGATGTGACTGCAGGACCAACACAATCACCTCTGAGACACACGAGCTCAGCCTCACATCTCTGCTGGTTTAAACATCACCCTGCACTCTTCAGACAGGTCACCTCAGCTACACCTGAAACAAGCTGATTTACTGCTGCACGTCTCACACTGACAGCGACAGCAGACATCAGGGCCTTCTGACAGTCACGTGGTCATGTAAAATGCTTCAGGAAGGGAACTCAAACAGGTGCATTAGTTTCTGTTGTTTTCTACAGTGATGGTCTCTGTTTCCGAGAGGCATTATGGGATCACTGCTGTTCATGTTGCCAGATCTTGAGCCTCCGACACCCTTAATAAGCCAGTCAGACTACCGTGTCCAAACTTCTCTTTTCATGCTTGACAGCTCCGGTTTGGAGCCGATATGTGACGCCCTGCGCCTCCCAAACGTTTTAATCCGCGGTCCCAGCGACCCGCAGAGGAGCAGTGACGCTGATCATCACTAAACACGGGACTCATCTCGACCCAGTCCGAAAATCACCTGCGTTTTGGATTCGTTTCCAAAGGCGCGCGACGCGTTACGCGCTGCAGGTTCAAAAACGGTTTCCAGGTCTGACCGAAATATAAAACACTCAGCATACACGAAGCCTTCCCCGGTTTTTGGTTCGGACAGGGTTGCCTTCACAGCCCACCTGACGCTGCTGCGCAAGTTGGCACAGCAAGTTGAAAAGCACCAGGTCTTCATACAGTCTGATCTGAGGGTTTCTGCGTCACGCGAGGACAAAACATGAGGGGTGGCGAGCCTTACCTTGGTGGCAGATGAGGATGAAGGCAGCAGCCAGCAGCAGCCAGCAGCTTGTAGGCTCCATGTTGGGGGGAAAAGCTCGCAGATGCGGTGAATAAGCTGATCAAACTGTGCTCTTTGGGGAGGAGGTCCCGGTCGGCCCGCAGCCCTCACAGCTCCATGCTGCTCGCCGCTCTCTGCCGGTCTGATGTGGTCTTGGTGCCGTTACCGTGTAGTACAGATCCCGGTGCGCCGCTCCGCTCCGTCCGCTCTCCTCCACACGGACTGACTGACTGAAGAGGATCCGCCAGACTGAAGCTGTGCGCCGCCCACAGCCCGCAGCCACAGCGGCCTCACTTCCTCCACACAGAAACCACAAGTGACACCGAGCAGCTTGACTGACGTTATTTAGATGTTAACGTCTGCTAAAAGTTTATTCATTCACTTCCTTATTTATGTTTGTTGTTTGTATCGAGGCAGGACTGACAGGAGGTCAGCGTTAGAGAAAAGTTTAGAGGGGAGGAAGATGAGGAAAAACAGGAGGCACAGAAGAATGAGAGAAGGAGAGAGCAAAGAAAGATGGAGGAGAAAGGAGGAAAAGTTAAAAAACGAGAACCTGAAAAAGTATAGTTTATACAAAAAACATAAGAATGAAAATAAGAAAAGAGTTGGGAAGAAGGGAAATGGAGGAACAGGAGAAAAGGAGTAGAAAGAAGAGAAAGATGGGAACACAGAGGTGGATGATCTCGTCTTCTCCAAGTGGTTTCAAGTGGTCTGACTGTTCTGACTTTATGTGATGTGCAGGGCCGGATGAAGGACAGGGCCGTTAACTGTGGGCCCCTTATCGATCCCCACGCCTCTTATTATAATATCAACTGAAATATTAAATATTTTCACCAAACAACAGTGTGAAAACAATATGACAAAATGAACTGCGTGAACCACATGAATCATGAAATGACTCACCTGACTGTTCACCTGCCCGCTACTGTGCTGCTTCGGTTTACTCAGGAACCAACGTGGTCTCGTGGGATGACGTGCACGACCTTTGTTGCCTTGGTCACATGACCTGCAGCTGTAGTTTGGTTAGTTTAGGCATAAAAACTACTGGGTTTGGTTCAGGGAAAACATAAGGTAATTCACCTTTGACTTTTTGGTTTGTTGAAAGTCCTGCATTTGTTTCATCCATCAACCACCTCGATCTTCATGTGAAGACTTTCTGGCTCAGTTTCCTGTTCTGTTGCTGGACGACGCCCTGTTGTTTAACCCACACAGAAGACCGACGGTACGACAAACAACAACACAACTCTGAGCTCCACAACGCTTTAGCTAACACTGGGCTAACTTAGTTTGTCACTGCTATCTGAGGCCACTCCTTCAGGTCATCTTCTCGTCCCTCATTGCAAGGCAGAGATATGATAACATTATCTCATTTACCCAACGTGTGACAAGTCGTATTCATTCGTTCATTTGCCTTCCGAGAAAAGCTGCGCCCATCATTAGGAATAATCATGGATACAAAACAATAACAGCAAATAAATCAATAAACAGCAGAAGCAAGTAACCAAAATGCTTTTTTTAAACCAGTCATCAGTTAGCCTCCTCATAATTAAAGTAAGAAACCAAAAAACTTCACCTGAAAGTGATATTCCAGAAGACATCATCAGCTGCCGATTCTCCCATGAGAACTTCATGGGCGGCGCAGCAGCCTGACGACAGCAGGGAGTCATTAATACAACGTGAGGAGTAACTGAGTGAAACAACTGAGAGGAGTGTCTTTTTGTTTTTAAGTGTGTGTGTGGACGGGTTCACCAGGCTGCCGACCTCCTGACCCCCGAGAGACACGTCCACCTCGCACTGAAACGGAGACCAAAGCATCAGCAGTGACCCAGAAATCACAATTCACTCTGGGAATGTGGAACAAGTGTGTGTGAGAGAGAGTTTAGTTTTATGTCAGCTGGGATCACAGGATGTAACACTATCTACTGAGTTGGTTTTGGAATTTCAGACCTTTAAGACAAAACCTTTAAGTTTCTTAAAAAGAAGCAGGAGCAGTTTAACATTTTGATAGAAATCATCTTCTCTGTTTTCTCCACTGTGGGCAAAGAAGCTGGAAATCAGCTTCATTTCTGTGTATCCAAAGAGTCTGATTGGGAGGTGGAGCCCACACACCCATCTGAGCCAATCAGGAGCAGCGCTCAGCTGCCAGTCATGACGTTTCAGTCCCTTTTCATAGCATCAAATAACTAATTAAAACCAAACCGATCAGAAAAATGAAGACTTGAACAAACATCAGCGTGATAAGAACAACCTTAAATGCCAGAAACCATCTTTAGGAAAGATTTATTTGACTTTGACTTGAATTTTTAGCTTGGCCCATTTGCTCACGTGTAGGTCGCGGGGTTTATGTGCTGTACTGCAGCCAGCCACCAGGGGGCTATCCGGATGTTTTGACAACAAGACCAAGGCTAACATAGAGCTGAACACTGGTATTGTCACCAGCTAGCTTAGATGCTAATTGTTAAAAAGTTTTGAGAGTTAATACTCTATCACACCCTGGTGGTGCAAAATGTCCAGGCAGTCTTTAAAATGTCCTGGTTTTGTCAGCTGAAGTGGAAAATAAACAGTTGTCTTTGTTAGAAAGTCAGCGCTTATGCATGTCATCTGAGCATAATCTGATATGTATTGTGATAATGTTTATGTGATTAAACAAACAAATGTAACATTTCCATAGGTTGAAGAAACGTAGAATGCCAGTATTTCATTCTGGTAACTGAACTGGAGTGACAAAATGGAGAAAACGTTCTTTGACTTGGCTAAATGTTGACCGTAAGAAAATGAAGGCCGAATGGAAGAAAAGAAAACCCAACAGGAAACTGAAGAGGTGAACCTCAGGAAAAGGTCACCCGCTGACGGCGATTTTCTCATCACAGCTTTGTTCCTCGATGCAACATGGTGCCGTTGTTTCCTCACAAGCTAAACCCTCAAAAAACTTTTAAGTTTCCCCCCCAGCTCAGTTTCAACCACTGGCTCAGATTTTTTAACCTCACAATAAACGGACCACACCACCCCCTCCTTTATCTGAGTGAATATATTAGCATAATTTACTCTGGATTATCTTTAATTTATGCAGAAACTGCTTTCCACTTGTTAGGTTGAATGTTTCCAAGGGGGCTAATAAAATTAGTTGTACTCCCACAGAGCACCCATTCAGGGATTTTTTTGGAAGCTTTGGGAGAGCTTTCCTATGAATCTCCTACAAACTGCACTGATTTTTCTCCACAACACGAGCCTGCGACCTGACGGAGTCTCTGGAGGAAGCCTAACAGGTCAGAGAGCGAGACAGATTTACTCACAGTGTCCAGCCCACGAGGTCCAAGCGCAGAACTCCGAGCAGATTAACAGGACGAACAGGTCATCGATCCTGCACAGGGAGCAGACGGAAACTGATGGATCAACCCTGAAGTGAAGGTGGTGGACGGAGCAAACGTCACCCTAAAACAACATAATAACAACATGATAACTTGTCCAGTAGCCTAACGTTTGGTTTGGCAACTGCAGTGTAAAGAGATGGAAAGTCGGCACGTGCAGGAGGTTTGGGTGGTGGACTTTCTCTCTGGAGACCAACATTCATGTCCCATATGAAACCAAAATTCAACACTGACCTATTTGAACTGCCCGTAAGCTAACGTACATAACTTGTGTCACATACATAACGTTACTAAATGCATTTTAATCCAATCATCTTTTCCTCAGCTACATAAACTGCAACTGTATGTCACGTGACCATAACAACAAAAACATTCAAAGTCACCTGCCTTCATTCCTTCCTACGCATCCAAAGGTCTAAAAAAAATAAATAAAATATGAATGGCGTCAAATGATATGCAAAAACTTTAATGTGGACAGAGTTCAATGATATGCAAAAAGTTTAAAATGTCTGTAAAAGTGGTGCAGTATTCATGCAGTATTCATGCAGTATTCATGCACCCCCCCAGGAGATCATGTGGCTTTGGTGACTTAGCCAGTAGTTACTGAAATCGCTTTTCCTCTCATGGGAACAAACCTTCATGTTAGTCAAAAACAAAAGGCAAAATTATAACTCAAGCTGTTCTAACATCCAGTACAGTTCACAGACTGACTTCCTGCTTCAGTTCATTTACAGCTGACCTGCTTCGTTGTTTAGCTATCAGAACTTTTTGCCTTCGGGTTCACAGGACAATTCGCAGGTTTTCCATCTTTGTTTCAACACTCACTGAAGAAAGTTGTAGTCAGTTTCCTTTTACAGTCACACAGAAAAAGACAAACAACCTGTTTCAGATCCGCAGACGGGTTCCACCCTCAGATGATGTTACGTGGGAAAGAGCGTCGGCCATTGAAATGAACGAACAACAAATCCCCAGAGTGAAGGTTCCCAGAGCGTTTTTCAGGACATCAGATAAGCACATCCACTTTTTATTGTTGTTTCTAACCTTTATTTTTACAGAGATGCTTGTCTTCAGCTCTGCCCTGATTCAACGTAATGCAGGTCAACACATTCACACAAACAAGCTAACAGTGAGAGCCCAGCATGAGGAAAGTACAGCAGAAAAAGTCTTAGTCTCAACATGCTCAGTGCGACAGTGTGACGTATAAAATAAGAATGTGAAAAGATGCAGCCCAGACCCCCGAATGTTGGCAGCGCACATTTCTGGAAACCACAGATAGGAGAAGGTGGTGGTGGTGTTAGATGGAGTCACATGGTTGCCAAGTGATGTTGGTGGTCTTGTTTTGCCAGTTGATCAACGTTCCAACCCTTACATATGATCATGAAGGATCAGCCATGATGCTAAGGGATCAGGAGCCTCCTCGGTGCCTCCCTTTGGAGGCTCTCCAAGCACATCCAAGGAAGAGGAAGAGGAAGGTCAAGGGAAAAGGGGAAGAGACCTCTTGGTAGACCCAGAACTCATGAGAGGGATTTCATATCCCATCTGGACTGGGAGCACTTAGGAATCCTCCAGAAGCTGCTGGAAAACACTGCTGGGGAGTGGGACATCTGGAGTACCCTGCTTAGCCTGCTGCCACTGTGACCAGACCCCAGGTAAGTGGAAGAAAGTGGACGGACGGCTGCGTGGACGGACAAAAGGTATCTGTATATCTGCATCTTGTTTTGTAACTGGGTGAAGTGCCCCTCAACAGCAGCGGTGGAGTTGAACTGTTGTCAGGCTGAGGATAATCTCCCCCTCCTATCAAAACATGGATTGAGGTAATGAGGTCATGTCACACAGAACACACTGGGTGTCATTAAACGCCCCCCTCCTCTCACTGCCAAACCCACTGCATAACCACCCTCTCCCCCCGACAGAGAGGTCAGAGGTCGAGCTCTGGAGCTGGTAGCAGTCAGGCAGGTTCAGAGCCCTCTGGGGATCCTGATCGAAGCCATGCGGTGTTTCTGTCACGTCACAAAGTGTCAGACCCGGCGGTCGATCACACGGGTCAAGTTCAAAACATCTGATAGAGACATCAGCTCAGCTCAGAGGACAACAGACCTGGACCCGCCATCCTGCAGACGTGACTGCTGAGTTCGTCACGTGTACTCAGTCCGCTGCACGAACTCCATGTTCAAATGTTTCACAGTTTAAACAACAAATCAACTTGAACTTGAAACTTCATATATTTGTGAGTCATTTTTAAAGATTTACACTTTCAGCTGGAGCCAGTGGAGGCAGACAGGAAGTCAGAAGGCACTGAGAGATTGGCGGTTCTGGTTGTGTCATGGGATTTGTTGACAATAACAGAACTATGCTTTGAGGTCACTGAAACTCTCCAGGAAATAAATAAGTGCAGCAGTTCCCAAACCAGACTCATATGTTTGTCTGATGTGTCTCACCGGAACCTGAAACAAAACAAATGCACCAGTAATTGAAGCAGAAATGGACTAGAGACATAATGCATATATAGAAACGCTCAGAGTAACTGGAAGTCTGAAACAACCGTATGAGCGTGACTCCTTCTGTTAAGTCTGCATGTTTACTTTCAGCCGAGGTCTTGTTGATTTAGGTGATGGGAACCGGCCGCTCGGCGCTGCCTCCACTTTGATGTTTCCTTGCCATTGTTGGGTCGGCTCTGAATCGCAGCCGGCTGGTTGGTTGTTTGGTTGGTTGGCAGCCATTGAACCTTTGCAAAGATTAACTGTTATTACCGGCGTCTTTGTGCGTCCGGGCTGCTCTCTGCATACCGGCAGTAAAACAAAACGCTCCTCTTCAGCCTCTCCAGTGGAGGAGGCTTCAGAAACCAGCAGGTCCGATTCACTTTTATCTGCACACTGAGGGGAGTATAAGAGCACTAAGTGGTCTCTCAACTGACAACAAGTTCCTTTTTAGGAGAGAAGAGGTCCGATATGCACTGTATTAGCATCGGCCATCACACACTCACAATGGAAAAACTTTCTATTCTGGGACAGACGGGGTCACAGATCACCTTAATAAAGAGGCAGGAATGTGTTGAGCCACTTCAGCGTTCACTTCAGCTACACGATCTCTGACTCTCCTCCTACAGCCTCCTGCAGCACTAATGAGCTTTGCATTCAGGCGCTCATTCATGCAGTCCTGCCTGGATTTAAAACACATGGTGAGTTACACGCCGCAAACACATGTGACCTCCGACCCCAGCCGCACTCCGCAACACGCGGTCAGGACTGCTGCGTCGAAGTTCTGCGCTGAAGACAGCAAGTCATTTTGTCAGTTTACAAAAAGCATAAATCAGAGCTGTTCAGCCTTCACCTGAGGTCTACCTGGAAAAAGGTAAAATATTATGATGAGCGAGTGTTAATGATGTACATGAAAATGATCCTGAAACAAACTGTATTTGATTATGAACGGCAGATGTGACCAAACTTTTCTTTAAATAACAATACATTGATTTCTGTTGACATCATTACTGGCTTGCTTGTACTTAATTCATCACTAATCTCTGCTACAATGAAACAAAGCAATATAATAGAACACATTATTAGATGTTATTGTATAAATAAATTAAAAAGTCCATAATATGTGTTAATGGATTTGTCAGTATTTTAGAATAGTAAGAAATTAGTTTTCAAATGTAAATTTCTTTCTGCGGTGCACCTGTGTTCAGCCCACTCACCTAATAACAACATGACAGGAAGCAGCTGGGAGAAGGGAAGGTGAACTGAGCGGTCAGCAGTAAAACAGGTTTCTGTGTCGCTCACAGAAAACTTCCAGAGATCGATTCTAATTATCTTCAGGAGGTTTGTGGACGCAGTAAACAAATGTTTGACCAACTGGAGCAGATGGAGTTTGACCGTGGAATAAAACCGGGAATCCAGGCCTGTTATTATCTGAACATGCCAAATCATTGCGGCAAACAAGACCGAAGACAAATCATGGTCAAAAAAATAAATAAATAAATAAAATTGGAGAAAATTAAATACAACACAGTTTTACACTGCACAGTTTCATTTTTATAAGTATGCAGGCCCATGTTTACTGCTGTTTTCCACTTCGCTGTAAAGCATGGCTAAGAAAAACAATAACGTTAGTGGTGATAAACTCATTTATACTGAAAAGAGCAGTAGAAACCATTTTAAAATTGGTTTTAGGCAGTGAAAACTTGAAACAAACCAAAACTATTGCCATATGTTTTTATTCTTGCAAGCAGCTAGAACTACAATATATAGACAACATCTCACTATTTTATGCCCAAAATAATATAATTTCTAATTTCTAATTATTATCCATGTAAAGATGATGGCCACTTCTGTTTATA
Organism: Scatophagus argus; assembly: GCF_020382885.2. NCBI lineage: Eukaryota > Metazoa > Chordata > Actinopteri > Scatophagidae > Scatophagus > Scatophagus argus. The sequence goes on along the minus strand of NC_058499.1, from coordinate 1,538,897 downwards.
ATATCAGGATGCACCACATTCTGGCTGCATTGTTTGTACCTCACAAATGTCACCAATAACCCAAACGTTGACACGAGCAGTTTGTCCGTTGGCCAGCAGGGGGAGTTCGACGTTCTTCTGTTCTCAGTGTGTCAGGCTCAGTTGTAAATGATCCATGAATTCCTCCCAAACAGTGATTTTTCAAAGCAGTGTTGGCTTTTTGTGAATAAACCTTCCCACTGGTCCAAACGGAGCTGCTTCTGGCGACTCTGAGCACAACAGAGCCACCTGACAGAGCCGCCAGCCAGCAGAAATTCACCTCAATGCCTCCCGAAAGCTGCTTTATGTGTGTCCTGCCGGCAGCAGAGGGAGGAGAGGGGAGAAAGGCCTTAAAGAAAGAGTCTGCGAAATGCAACTCCCAGCTGTAATTCAGAGTTTCCTAGCAACATGCTCTGCGAAATGAAACCCAGGGCTCCGTAGACCTCTGCGGATTTCTCTGTCGTCTTCTTATTGAACACAAAGTTTTAGATACAGGAAAGTATTTTTTAAAAAATTGCTCACGTTCCTCTACGTGTTCGTAATCTCTCGAAACTCACATCCCGCCTAACACACACACACACACATTTCTCCCTCAATGAATTTCCAACAGCAGCATTTCCAAAATGATTTGCATGTGATCTTTTTTCACTGTAATCTCCCTCCCTGCCTCAGACCTGTTGAATCCTAAACTTCATGGCTCCCCCATTCTGCCCTCGCATAAAAAGAAGACAAAAGCATGAATGCATAATTAATATAGTGAAGCTGCATTTTTAAATGTTGCTGGTCTTCAAAGTTGCCCGGGGGTATTGTCTCTCGGTTCGGGCCGGCTGCTTCCGATGGCAGAGCTTCATTCAGGTCTTTCTGGGGCTCGAGCTCTGCAGAAGCACCGGCAGACAACAGCTCCAAGCTCGCCTCTTTTCTCAGGGTGTCTGCCTGCACAATGGACTTCCTTAGCCTGCACACAAAAGGGGCTGGCGCATGAAAAAACACCCAAATTCAATGGCATTCCTCTCCACAATGCGCTCAGAGAATATGTGCTTGTCTCGCTCTTCTCTTTCAGCACTGCAGGGTGCTGTATTAGGATGATGTGCAAGGACCAGGAAGTCATATGTTCCCAAGTCAAAATGAAACAAGAACTGTAAAGGTGAGCATGGAGACCAAAATGACTTCAGTTCAGGTGTGATGTTCACCAGCTCAGTTTACTGCTAAACGCATCTGAGGCTGATGAGAAAGTCTGGCTTTCTGAAGTTGGACAAGTTAAAACGTTTCACATTTTCATGCCAGTCCTTAATACCTCAAAGTTCACGGTGGCTGAGCAGCGAATCAGTCTGAACAAACTTGGTCGAGGTATTGATGGTGCTGGCTTGTCTTCTTTCTAACCCTCTGAAAGGAGTGTTGGTTGGCTGCTTTGATAGTAAAGAATTGTAATAGTAATAATAATACTAATCTTTATTTATATAACACTCTTCAAAGCAGATGTTACCAAATGCTTTACAAGATGATAAACACAATAAAGTAATAATAAAAATAATAAATTAATACAATAAAATAAACCTTAAACCTGAGCAGTACTTACAATTCTTGTTCCTCTACTTAAATCTTATTGTCGCTTCACTTCCTGGTTCAGACGCCATCTTTTTTTTGGTTCTGTTTCATCACAGAGAAAAACAGGTCCAAATCCTGCTCCACGTGGTCATTAGTGTTATTAGTGCATTAGTGGTCTCAGTGCTCAAGGTGTCGGCTGCCGATGCTCCGTCAGCGTTCTGAACTGCATTCGCTTCTTATTGGTTTGAACGTGTGATTCTTCTTCCTCATCATATCTGACTACCCACTGATTATCCACAATGCAACTCAACCGTCAACAGCTTGATAACTGATGCTGGTGTGTTATGCCAGTAGTGGCTAATGAAGCCAGAAGCTGTTAGCCTGTGACTTGGATTGTTGAAGCTCACCTTGCAGGGACCAGCTTATGTCCCCAGAAGGGCGTGGGGTCCCCACAATGTGGTGCATGAACAGGTTGTTGTTTTCACAATCCACACTGTTGCTGTGAGGAGGGGTGAGTTCGGAGCTGGAAGTTGGTGGGGTTTGGGAGGTTGCTCCACCATTGTCAGGTCCACATTGAGCACCATTGGCAAGCCAGCCGGGAGCTTACCATCCTGAGGCTACTGGAAGCCATAAAGGGCCACAACGAAGGGAGAATGGAGCGATGAACGTCACCAACACCCGCAGCCTAATCCTCCTGCCCTGTACATCTGCGCCAGGCTGGTTTCAAAAGCCAGATCCCCCCCTTTTTTCTTCTAAAATCCCCCTCCTCCTCATCATGCACCACCTCTTTTCTTTTCCTTCACTGTTATTCTGCAGCAGAAGAAAGACAGGCTTTAGTAGTGGCCCATAGTGTCACACAGACACAAGACCTGAGGCTGCCAGTCATCAAATGGAAGCTCTCTCTGGGCTTTTCACAGCACTCACTTTGCTCATGTCGATGCGGGAAAAGAGGGGGAAGCTCTTATTTTAGCACGTGAAAAGGCTCCAGACGAGGACACGAAGGTCAGCTCTTCACAGAGGACACAAGTGACTTTCAAAGCCAGTGTTTCGCTGAGAGTAGTAGGGAGCATTTGTCGGGATGTTGGCATCATGTTTTAATTGAATCTGACTGTTAGCAAGTTTCTAAGGGACCCAAACAATCTTATTATGAAAACAATCCTCTGGGATACTGCTGAAGTAAACCAGGGATGAACACGAAAAAGAAAAGGTCGAATGGCTCGTTACACGCTGCTGCAGCCATCGGGACTATGCTGAACTTTAACACAAATAAATGTTAATAAAGTATTTTTAGAACTGTGAAATAGAGAACGTCAGAGCTGCTTTCATTTATCAACTGGTTGACACAAAAAGACCAACCTGAAGGTCCACACAAAATTACGTATGCAAGTGCATGGCTCACCCCCATCTTTTTCAGAGCCGGAGGGAGAAAATCAAAAATTATGCAAACTTGTCACAAGACCTTTTGTAAATGACCCCGCAAAAGGTTCATTATTTTAGGTGAATTTCCTTATTAATATAAAGGTTGATATGCATTCTATTTTTGATACTGCATTAATGTTATCTTATTAGCAGTAACTTTGGTTAATGTACAGAGGAATCATATGCTTTTCTATGCACTGTTGAAAGAGGAACTTTTATTTTGATAGGCTTGATGTCGGTCTACTGCGCATGCTACAGGAATCTTTCGGTTAGGCTACAGCGCTCATAAGAGATAGTCACATAGTGCAACCTGAGCTAATGTTTTCAGTTTCTGACCCGTAATGAGGCACAAACTCTTACGGTGGTTTTAGTTTATGCAATATTCAATGTACTAAGTTGAAGTGAGAAAATAAAAACCATAAACTTAACCAGCAGTTGAAGATCATTGCCACGAAAATTACGGGGACAAATACACCTTTGTTAGGGAAAAAAGTTTAATTTCAAGATTAAACTTCAGGAGGACTTTGTGAAACAAACTCTGTAGCTGCATACCAGTGAGAGGAAAGAAACACTGCAGATCAAACTGTCCGTGTTGTCAAAGTCCTAACTGAAGGCGACAGCATGGCCTGAAATGCTACAACATCCAGGTGTGTCCCAGTTCACCTGATCTAACGGTAACATCTGACATTTTGGTTTTCTGTTACATTCCATTAGCCTCTGGCCATAGACGTTACTCCCCCTTCTGCCTCTCAGCACAATGAATATAAAAAATAATATAGCAGTATAACTGAGTGTAATGTCAAGCTTGTGTTGTGTTTAGTTATGTCTGAGCAGCTGATATGAACATCGATGTTTGTAGAGAGGCTGGGGACGCCCTCTGGTGGAGCTTATAAGAAACTGCAGCCTGACACATACTCTCCATAATTAACTGTATCACCAGTCTGTTACTGAAATAAATCACATGAATGTAGGAGTTAATAAACTCCTTACTTCTTACCTTTCAAAGGTCTGTGCTTTATGTTTTTCACAATCATGTGTGGAAATAAGAGTGATAATTATAAATGGAATAAATTAAGGGAGCTTTTCTAAAATATGTGATTTTAATTTCTCTTAAGAGATCTTTGAATGAAATATTTTTATTTATTATTTTAGAAACCTCACAATGGCAGAGAAGGCTTTTCCCGGTGAGGCAATAAGACCTCACTTACAGAGCTGAGAGGTGGAGCAACACTTGAAGAAGTAAATCTTCAACCCAAATGAAAGTGAAGGTTTGTCTGAGCGACAGCAGGACTGCAGTCCAGTCGAGTCTCTCCGTTTGTCTCTGAAGGAAACTTCAACTGAAGCCAACAAAACAGCAGAATCTCTGCCAAACGCTGGTGAGTACGCTGCCCTGCTAACACAACATGCACTGACTGAATATGTGGCCAAAATAAAATCAGTCTGATATTTTTACATTAACATTTGCCAATTTGACACATTTTTTCTTCTTGTCTTGTTTCGTGTACTAGAAAAAACAGTTCTGATACTCCAATGCATCTGAAATGTATTTCATTATAACAGCTAAATCTAATGTAAGAAAATTGTCAAACCAGTTAAACCAGTCCTGCTAAAAGCTAACTAGCTGATGCCCTTTGGTTAGGCCAAAGTACGGAGGATATTATCTGGTTTTATATAACATGTATGAATTGCCTATGAAAACACAGAGCTGACTTGACATGATCTGCACTGTTTCAGAGCACAAGACACATGATGTTGTTCCTCTAAAAGAAGGATGTGAAGGAAAGAAGGCAGAGCTGAGGAAGACAGAGGCTGAACTTCAGCAGATGATCCAGAAGAGACGACTGAAGATTCAGGAGATCACACGCTCAGTGGAGCTCAGTAAGGAAGGTGCAGACAGAGAGACAGCAGGTGGTGTTCAGGTCTTCACCGCTCTGAAGGAGTCTGTTGAGAGAAGCCAGGCCGAGTTCATGGACACCATCAGAGAGAAGCAGAGAAAGACAGAGAAACAGGCTGAAGGCCTCATCAAAGAGCTGGAACAGGAAATCTCTGAGCTGGAGAAGAGAAGCTCTGAGGTGGAGCAGCTCTCACAGTCTGAAGACCACCTCCACCTCCTCCAAAGCTTCCTGTCAGTGAACGCTGCTCCACCCACCAAGGACTGGACAGACGTCAGAGTCCGTCCACCATCATATGAGGGGACTGCAGTGAGAGCTGTGAGTCAGCTGGAGGAGACGCTCAGTAAACTGAAGAAGAATCTGTTTGACCCAACAATAAGACATATTTCTCAGGTTTTTGTTGTCAGAAGAAACCTTTTTAAAAGAATTTTTTTTTTCATATGATAACAAAATATTCATCGTGTGATTGTGATGTATTTGCTTTTTATTACCAGACATCAAATGATTCTGTTTCACAAGAAGCTTTTGGACTCGTTACAACATTTTACTTTTGAACTTTTGATCACAAAACTTTCTCGTTATTTCACAAAAGGTAAATATGTTGTGAATGCGAACTTTTCTTCCTTCAAATTATAAATTGGGAAGTTTTAAACAAAAAAAATAAAATTCCTTTCAGGCCTGGAGCAGTCATATAACATGACTGATAAACATATAACATATAACATGATGATGATCGTGATCGTGAAGTTTGCAGATGATTCAGCTGTGGTCGGACACATCATCAACAGCGACGAGTTCGACTACAGGCAGGAGGTGGAACACCTGGAGTGTTGATGCAGAGAGAACAACCTCTGCATCAGCGTGAAGAAGACTAAGGAGATGATCGTGGACTTCAGAAGGGGAAGACATCTCCGCCTTCCTCCCCTGTACATTGGAGGGACAGCAGTGGAAGTGGTCTCCAGCTTCAGGTACCTGAGCGTCCACATAACGGACGACCTCACCTGGAGCAACAACACTTCCTGCCTCATCAGGAAGGCACACCAGCACCTCTTCTTCCTCAGGAGGCTGAGGCGTGCCGGACTGGGGAGCTCAGCTCTGACATCATTCTACAGATGTGTGGTGGAGAGCGTCCTGTGCTCCTGCATCACTGTGTGGTACAGCAGCTGCTCTGCAGCAGAGAAGAAGGCTCTGCAGAGGGTGGTGAAAGCTGCACAGAAGACTGTGGGACACAGCCTATCCACCACCACAGACATTTACACCTCCAGGTGCAGGAAAAGGGCCTTCTGCATCATGAAGGACCCCACCCACCCCTCACACAAACTGTTTGCCCCTCTCCCCTCAGGCAGGAGGCTGCGGAGCATCAAGAGCAGGACCACCAGACTGAGGAAAAGCTTCTTCCCAGAAGCTGTGAGACTGTTGAACTCTGGAGGACCTCTGCAGCCCCTGCTGCTGCTAACACCCCCACCACCACCATCCTTGAATCCTTGAATGATGTTAATGTGTTGCAGGATGTTTTGATGTCTTGTGGCAGCACCAAGACTCCTCTTGGATTATATGATTATATTTTGTAACAATAAACTCAGGTATTTCATGGATAATTTATATGTTTTAATGTCAAATATATTCATCTAACCTTCATTAAACTTTAACTAAACTGTTGTGCAGACATTATTTGTATTAGATCAATAATATAAACTAATTGAAAATGTAACAATTCTTTATTCTGATCCACATTAGCTTCCACATCCCCAAAACGTCTCCGTTTTTTCCGACATGTTCATGTGCTCCAGTGGATGCAGGAATTTAGTAGTTTTTGTTTGAAAATTAATTTTCAGAAGTTCAGGAGTCAAAATGGGTGAGCATTGAGCCTCAGTGAGCAAACACTGAGAGGAGGAGCAACACTGAAAGAAGAGAAGTGTCAACATCACATTTCCTGAACTGAAAGTGAAAGTTTGTCTGAGCGTCAGCAGGCCTGCAGTCAAGTCGAGTTTCTTTGTTTCTCTCTGAAAGAAAACTTCAACTGAATCCAACAGAAAGCAGAATCTCTGCCAAACGCTGGTGAGTACGCTGCCCTGCAAGCACAACATGCACTCACTAAATACTTGGTCAGACTTAATTTCAAACCACACTTTGATCTCACATCTGTTGTGCCACATAAATTACACTGCTTCAGACAAATGTCAAACTTCTGACGCACAGAAGTTGTAAAATCCTAATCACAGTGACTGCACTCAGGTCAGTTAAGATTAGACAGAATGCAGTCACAGCTGGCTTCATCTTAAGCTAAATTACTCACTGTTTCTGCCTTGTTTCCTGCGCAGAATCTGAGCTCTGCTCAGACAGGAAGTTCCACTCAGGGCCGTAACCAGGGCACATTTGTAACTGAGGTCCATCGGTGCCCGTGGGGGACATGGAGACAAATAGTTTCAGTTGCCTGCAGTCCAGAGAAGCAGCTTCCATATTTTCTCCTGCACATTTCATTCTTAAGGTCTTTTCACTGGTTTTGAAAAGCACAACAGTAGTTATACAACTGAACACAGAAAACACAAATCACATTTTTTCAAATAGTATTTTCACTGGTTTTGGAAAGAGGGACAGAAGTTACCCAACTGGAGGCACACAAAACACAAACACGTATGAATAAAAACGAATAAAGTCACTGGCAGAAATGCAAAATTACCCAACTTTGCCACGTCAGTTAGAAGCTGCTGACTGATGACACTATAACAGAGTTAACCTGTTACACCAGTTTTCTTCTCTTGCACATTTAATGTGTCTGATTCTCTGCTGTGTGCGCAATATGACAACATGAATCAGAATGACTGTCACACTTGTTGTCCTCAGTATGAAGACATGTCTGCTGCCAGCTGTCTGCTGACTGAAGATCAGTTTCTGTGCTCCATCTGTCTGGATGTCTTCACTGATCCTGTCACCACACCATGTGGACACAACTTCTGTAAAACCTGCATCACTCAGCACTGGAATACTAATGTCCAGTGTCAGTGTCCCAGCTGCAAAAAGCTTTTCAACACAAGACCTGAGCTGCAGGTCAATACTTTCATCTCTGAGATGGCAGCTCAGTTCAGACAATCAGCTCAACAGGAAGCCAGCAGCAGCAGCTCACAGCAACAAGTTTCCAAACCAGGAGAAGTTCCCTGTGACGTCTGCACTGGAACCAAACTGAAGGCCCTGAAGTCCTGCCTGGTGTGTCTGGTCTCCTACTGTCAGACTCACCTGCAGCCTCACCTGACAGCTTCAGGCCTGAAAAGACATCAGCTGATCCACCCTGTGGAGAACCTGGAAGGCAGGATGTGCACGCAGCACGACAAACTGCTGGAGCTCTTCTGCAAGACCGACCAGATGTGTGTCTGCATGATCTGCTCTGTTTCAGAGCACAAGACACATGATGTTGTTCCTCTAAAAGAAGAACATGAAGGAAAGAAGGCAGAGCTGAGGAAGACAGAGGCTGAACTTCAGCAGATGATCCAGAAGAGACGACTGAAGATTCAGGAGATCACACGCTCAGTGGAGCTCAGTAAGGAAGGTGCAGACAGAGAGACAGCAGGTGGTGTTCAGGTCTTCACCGCTCTGAAGGAGTCTGTTGAGAGAAGCCAGGCCGAGTTCATGGACACCATCAGAGAGAAGCAGAGAAAGACAGAGAAACAGGCTGAAGGCTTCATCAAAGAGCTGGAACAGGAAATCTCTGAGCTGGAGAAGAGAAGCTCTGAGGTGGAGCAGCTCTCACAGTCTGAAGACCACCTCCACCTCCTCCAAAGCTTCCTGTCAGTGAACGCTGCTCCACCCACCAAGGACTGGACAGACGTCAGAGTCCGTCCACCTTCATATGAGGGGACTGCAGTGAGAGCTGTGAGTCAGCTGGAGGAGACGCTCAGTAAACTGAAGAAGAATCTGTTTGAGGCTGAGTTGAAGAGGGTCCAGCAGTATGCAGTGGATGTGACACTCGATCCTGATACAGCACATCCTCGACTCATCTTGTCTGAAGATGGAAAACAAGTTAAACATGGTGAAGTAAACACGAATCTCCCAAACAACCCAGAGAGATTTGATTATTTTGTCTGTGTCTTAGCCAAGCAGAGTTTCTCTTCAGGAAGGTTTTATTATGAGGTTCAGGTTAAAGGGAAGACTGACTGGGCTTTAGGAGTGGCCAGAGAGTCGATCAACAGGAAGGGCAGAATCAGACTGTGTCCTCACTCCGGTTACTGGGCGATGTGGTTGAGGAATAACAGTGAGTATGTAGCTCTTACTGGCCCTTCAGTCCGTCTCTGTCTGAAGTCTCAGCCTGAGAAGGTGGGGGTGTTTGTGGATTATGAGGAGGGTCTGGTCTCCTTTTATGATGTTGATGCTGCAGCTCTGATCTACTCATTTACTGGCTGCTTCTTCACTGACAAACTCTACCCATTCTTTTGTCCATTCAATGGCAAATTCTACCCATACTTGTGTCCATTCAATGAGAAACTCTACCCATACTTAAGTCCATTTCTAAACAATCAAGGTGAAAACTCCGCCCCTCTGATCATCTCTCCTGTCAGTCACACTGAGTAGAACAACCATTTGATTTTCGACAGAAAGATTCACATCATTTAATGTGAAAAATGTGTATTTATTGGTGATGGATGGTGTGAACATTGTTGTTGCTGTTTATGTCAGATTTTCCTTTTTTCCTGCTCATCAGAGAACAGTTTATTCATAGATAAGAACTGTTGCTTACAAACATACAACACAGAAATACAATATTCAAGTTGTACCTGTAGCTGTAAATAAATGTAAACCCTCTGGCAAATAAGGCACATAAAGTCTGTTATCAAATAGCCGCTATAATAGGAAACACCATAACTGTTAGCATGATTCATCTGTAAATAAACTAAATATGTAAGAAAGATGTTGAATACTTTAATGTTTGTTAAAAAGCTGGCTTTAAAAGTTGAACAGCACGGATGATGTATGAAAGATGGAAAAATTTAATGTTTGAAGTTTCTATCTGAATGAGCACATAAGATTGAAAATGCGTTAGAAAAGAAAAGAAAAGCCTCACTAATCAGCTCACCTCGGTCAGCGGCGTTCCTGCTGCAGACGGTGGTTACCACGGTGACGGTCATTCTGATCAACTCGTAGAGGGACTTCACGTCAGCCATCATCTCTTCTGAGGACTGGACCTCCAAAAGACTGACTGATCGACAGCAGCGCATCAGCAGCCGTCCATGTTGTGGAGTGAAATTACCAAAATAAACAGCTTCAAACCAGGTTTGGTCCCTCGTTCCTCAGGGTCACTAAATAAAACTGAACTACAGCCTTCTGAGCTAACGACCAACGGTTTACAGACTAACTTAAATGCAGGGTTTGCTCAGCAGCCGTGAGTTTTCTTGGTTATCTCAGTCTGTGGCTTTCATCCCATTCATCCAGGAAGGTGCAGACTGGCCCTTAAACCCAGGAGAGGCAGCCATGATGAACATTTCAGTTGCTTCACAGAATAAACACGGAATCATCAGGCACAAGACAATGTTGCACCAGTCACATTTCAGAAGGAACACTGTAATGAACGTGCTGCATGTGTCACATGAAACAACATAGTAAACAACAGTACAGCAGAGTCCAGACTACACACACAAATCTGCAACAGAAAGCAGTGTGGCACAGTCACAAGTCCAGACCACAGGACATCCAGGGTGGTACCAATCCAGACCACAGTCCGGATCATTAGGCACAAGACCACAGTCTGGATTGTGACCATCCTGGATGTTTGAAACAGTTTAATTCACCCACTCAAGTGTTGGTGTGAGAAAACATTTTTCTAAAGTTTCAAACCTTTTTTGAAACAAACAGTTGGTTTGGACTAAGGTCCAAACTGACCAGGCAGATGGATCTCACAAAGTGAGCAGCAGCAGCTGATGATCTGCTGCCTCAGAGAGTTTCAGAGCTGCCTTTGAATTCTGACAATATCTTACAAGTTGTTTCTTTACAGCTTCATTTTAGTTCTGCTATCCAGCCGAAAGCTGATTACTGTTAGTGTTTCCTGTCTGAGAAATACAGTTTCATTTCTTCTTTCATTCCCTCTCTCCTCTCTCTTTCTCTCTCTCTCTCTCTCTCTCGCTCCTCTCCCTCTCTCTCTCTCTCTCTCTCTCTCTCTCTCTCTCTCCCTCTCTCTCTCTCTCTCTCTCCCTCTCTCTCTCTCTCTCTCTCTCTCTGATATGAACAGCCTAAGGCTACATTTGTCTCAGGTGTGCTGTTACCTGCCCAGATGTGTTCATTCTTTCACTGTGGCAGCAGAAGCAGGTAAGCTGTCGTTCACTCTCTTTTAAAGATGTTAAACGTATTTAGAAATCAAAACGTGAGCCTTCTGGTTGTTGTTTCTGCTCTTTGACTGGGGTACGTTTTGCTCTGTAGCAGAAAGTTGTACATTTGGATGTTAGCACATGAACTCATATTTAGTTGAGTGTGAATTTCATGCATGAGTGAGCATCTGTCATAAAGAGGGCAGCTCCAACACATTACCTGCAGCTCCTGCACACAATACGCTCAGCGACAAGCTGCGAAGCTGTCAGTCAGTGAACGCCACATGGAAACTGGAGGAAGGAGAAGAGAGTGACAGAAACATTATTCTTACAACGAGACTGTACTGATGAAGTGTTTTCAGTAACTGTAGAAGAAAACAGATCTCATATGCTCTGATCTTCAGCTGAACTTTAAAATGACTTCACTTGATCGCTTTGATGTTTTCATGGTTTAACTGCTTTAAATAAGTTTGGTTGTTTGGTAGCTTTGTGAATTAGTGGGTCAATCACTAATTTGAAGATTGATGCTTTGATTTTTTCACTGAATCAGTTCAGTTATGTCAATGAAACAAGCTGCTGTCACATTTTGTCAAACATGTATGTTCAGCAGCATCACCGCGAACGTGTTGCAGCACTCATGGATGGAACAAACCGCAAACATGTCTACGTGGTCTGTCAAGACTCACAGTTACACAAGTTGATTTACCATTAGTTTATATTTCAGTGTTTTTCTTACATTGCATTAGCGGTGTTGAGAGGAGGAACATCATTTATGTCATGTTGAAGGTAGCCAGCAGATTTTAACTGTAACAGAGCAAAGACAGACAAGACATGCTGTGAAAATGAGTGAAATGAAACTTTGACGTGCTGTGGTGCTCAAGTGATCTGAAACTGACATTTTATGGTACAAAAACCTCAAATATGCAGTTAAATACAACCCTGGGAGAGATGAAGCTGTCTGTGTCTGTCACTGAACTGCACTCGCTTTTTCTGTGTCACACATCTTACAGTCAGAACTGCTGAATCGGTTTAACGTTCACTGCAACGCTGGCTAATTGGCCTTCAGTGGTAACAGATGAAGCTCCAATGGTTGTTAATGAGGTTCCAGTGGCCATTGATGAGGTTCCAGCGGTTGTGATGAGGTTCCAGTGGTTGCTGATGAGGTTCTAGTAGTTCCTGATGAGGTTCCAGTGGTTCTTAATGAGGTTCCAGTGTTCACTGAGGAGGTTCCAGAGGTCGTTGAGGAGGTTCTGATGATCACTGAGGAGGTTCCAGTGGCTGTTAATGAGGTTCCAGTGGTCATTGATGAGGTTCCAGTAGTTGTTAGTGAGGTTCTAGTGGTTGTTGATGAGGTTCCAATGGTCACTGAGGAGGTTCCAGCAGTTGTTGATGAGGTTCCTGTGGTTGTTAAGGGAGTTCTGATGGTCACTGAGGAGGTTCCAGAGGTCATTGAGGAGGTTCCAATGGCTGTTAATGAGGTTCCAGAGGTTGTTGAGGAGGTTCCAGTAGTTGTTAGTGAGGTTCTAGGGGTTGTTGATGGGGTTCCTGTGGTTCCTGATGAGGATCTAGTAGTTCCTGATGAGGTGAGGTGCTGTTTGAGTTTGTGTTAAGAGAAAGACTGCAGTGAATGAGCTTCCACAGAAATACATAATAATATTAACATTACTTAAATCTGTGTGCATACAGTTAACAAAGCCCAAGAGAGATTCTAAAGAAAGCTGAGTATCCTTCTTCCTCCTGGGAATCAATAAAGTCAACAACAATAAAACAATAACATCCCTGCTGTTACTTTTACAGCCTCGTATTGGTTCAGAACTGCATGTACTGTGCACTGCACAGCACAGTCTGTGCTCAGAGTCACAGTGGAAGCACAGTCAAGTTCAGCAAATCCCCACAACTACTGCTGAGGCCCAGACATTCCCGTTAAAGTTCATCAGTCCCTTCAGGGTTCACAATTTACTGCTGTATGAGGGGAGGGGGGGCAACAAAGGACATGAGCTGGAGTAATATGTAACCCCAAGACCCAGAAACCAACCACAAATACTGCTTTGTACTAAACTTTGTACTGCTTTGTATCTAAACCAGAAAGTTAATAAAACTAGATTTTGACACAATGAGGAGCCACCTTTAAAGCTTCATCATCATTTCATGTCCAAAGGTCTGGACATCTGGAGGTTTGGGGGTGTCTCTAAGGTGTCTCTTTAGGTCTGAGTCTCTGGTTCCTCAGATCAGGTCCCCGATGTTTTAGTCAGTTTTCGGTTACAGTCTGACTATTTTAGAACTTCTGTTGATCACTGATTTATTGTATTTGTGGAAACAAATACTGCAAATATTACTTTGTGTGCTAACACTGAACCCCCAGAACAGAATACATTATGTATTTATTTGTTTGTTAAAGTAGTCTGATCTCAGATCAGGTATCAAACAATAAATTAACAGATTATCTCATCATGAGATTGAACTACAGTTGATTTTTGTGTGTTGGTGTTCCACCAGAGAGACAGAAGCGTCAGAGACCAGCAGGCGGCTCAACACAACATGATCTTCATCATTTTCATCGGTAAGTTAGAAGGAAGGAAGAGAAGAAGGTAGGAAGGAAGGACATAAGGAAGGAAGAGTGAAAGGAAGCAGGGTGTATTGACACAGATATCCAGGCAGGACGCATCAGGTGTGCTGCAGGTACAATCAGACTACAGATACTTTGGGTTTGTTCGGTCTGCAGACGTGTGATCACTTGTTGAACTCTGATGGAGAATTTCTCCACTTGTTATCACTTGTTTTTCCTCTCACTCCTCTCAGTCTGACAGTGTAAGGGATAGTGCCCGACACCCTGCAGCCAATCACAACATGGTATACAAAAATAGACCATCTCGGACCGTACGAGGCTCCAATATGTGGTAACAAACAGGATACGCTGAATATAATTCTTTATCCAGTCTGTGAGTGACTGAGCTGGCGGGAGTCACAATTCAGTGTGAAGATTTTCACCTGGAGATGATGGCTGATAATCTGTAGGTGATAAGGTGAGGAGCTCGGACATCCGGGAGGGGCTCAGAGTAGAGCCGCTGCACCTTCACATCAAGAGGAGCCAGCTGAGGTGGCTCCTGGTGAGGACGCCTCCTGGACATCCCCCTGGGGAGTTGTTCGTCCATCGAGGAGGAGACCCCGGGGCAGATTATACATCTCATCTGGCCTGGGAAGGCCTTGGTGTCGCCCCGGACGACGAGACAAGACGAGACGATCGTCCATGTATGCTGTCAGCTCAGATGGAAGCAGAGAGCTGAACAGTGAATGTGATGCCAGATGATCTCTGACAGCCTGCAGAGGAAGTTCAGAGAGGCCGTGTAGGCTGCTGCAGCTCGTGTTACAGTCGCCACCCTGTGGTGAGGATGAGGCACTGCAGGACTACACTGTGTTGATATTCACATTGTATATCGTGTATTTCTAAAGTCAGAGTCTGCAGACGGCACATCAGATTAGAACAGAACAGGCAGTTTGACTGACTGAAACTGCTTAGCAAGCGTCCATTATCAGGAATTAATGGACACCCAGCAGCCAATCAGGGTCCAGTATTCACCTGGATGTTTAGGATGTTGTTCCATCCCTCTATTTCCACCAAGTGAAATAATCAAACTATTTTTTGGCTGTATTATTTCGTTAGATGAAAATGTTCTTCACGTACGCTGAAACATTTTGCACTCCTTACCGTAAACTCTAAAAATCTGTCCTGCAGTTTTAATTCCAGCAGCTCGGCTCCAGGACTTCCAGGACTACCAGGACCAGTGTCCCGGTGGCTTCTGTAACCCCCAGCTCGGTGACCTGATGGTGGGCCGAGCGTCTCAGCTGTCAGCCTCGTCCACCTGCGGTCTGGACGGAACACAGAACTACTGCATCATCGGATATCTGGAGGTCAGAGGTCAAATTACATCAGGAAGGGAGGGGCTGTCCATCATCAAAGATCAATAAGTCTGTACAGAAGGACTGACTCACCTTGTCTGTGATTCTCTGTGATGAACCGATAAAACCTGTGAGATTCAGTCAGTGTGAGCACAGAATCCAATCCGAGTCCAAATAAGAGCAGGAAGCCACACGAGTCGTATGAGTAAGAGAGAAAGTATGAGCTGAGCTCGTGTGTTTTCTGGCTGATTGATGAGCTTCTGGCTCGCGCTCTGACTTTCATACTCGAACATGTTCTGATCTGTCACTTTACTATCTGATGCTGTTCTCTCCACCCTCAGGAATTAATTCTTCATTCTGCTCTGCTTTATCCCTGCTCTCTTTACAGCCTTCCATGTTTCATTAAAAACTTTGTGTTTCATACAGAATTAAAACATTTGTTACCCTTCCTTCACATTAGATTGGATTCTCATGCATTTCTGTGACTTTCTGGAAAAATACAGAAATGAACACAGAGTCTGCAGCATAAGAGAGCTTTGTTTGAGGAAGTCACTCAGTCGCATCAGCCTGCCACACTTCAGCGACAAGCTGCAGCAGACAGAATCGTCCCGGCCTCTGCACTGATCACTAATCAATAAAGTACAAACTGATTGTATAAGCTTGTTAAAACAAGCTGTATTGAAGTGGTTCAAAGAGTCTGAGGCTGCAAAGGAAAATGAGACTTCATGATCAATAACATGCAACATGGTGATTGTGAATGAAGTATTGATGATGATGATGATTGATCAGTTTGTTTTTCATTGTGCATCAGGAGGAGCAGAAATGCTTCACATGTGACTCACAGCTGCCATACAATCGCTATAGCAACCCCAACAGCCACCGCATCGAGAACATCATCACGACTTTCGACCCCGAGAGGAAAATGAAGTGGTGGCAATCAGAGAACGGTGAGTTCAACACACAACAGGAAGGTAGAAACTTTGGACATTTTGAACAGGATGTTTGGTCTGCAGTCAGAAGTTCTTCCTTCAGTAGTAAATCATCAGGTGAATCGGATCAGACAGAAACACCTGCTGAGAAGGTTCCTCAAAACGAGCTGGCTGTAAATGATTCAGTGTTCAGTTTGTTCTGCACGTTAAAGGTGAAACATGCGACTCTGCTGCCACTAGATGTCGCACTGGAGCACCAGCAGCTCAACCAGCAGCTTATTCAAAATGTTTTCAGTGTAGCTCTAAACTGAGAGTTTGTGACGCCGCGTGAGACCGAGCGTTCAAACTGCCCGTCAGATCAAATAAATGTAGAGAAGTAAAAAGTACAACATCTCCCTGTGAAATGTAGTACAGGGTCTACACTCAGTACCTTACATTTGTACTTAAGTACAGCAGAGTACGTGTCCTGTGCCGACCGAGCGTTCGAACAGCACGTCAGATTGAATAAAGAGCTGAGCAGCTTACAACGCAGAGGGCGTGTGACGTCATCTGTCCACCGCCATCAGTTCCATCATCAATAACCATTCCATTAGTTAGTCACATGATAAATACAATGATTATGTTTACTCACTCGCCTCTGTCGTCTGCAGGGGTCCATCAGGTCAGCATCCGACTGGACCTGGAGACCGTGTTCCAGTTCAGTCACCTGGTCCTCACCTTCAAGGTAAGCACTGCACTGACTTTATATTGCACACTTCCTGTAACACCTGTTCAGGTGAATTATTAATGGTCACAGGCAGTGACTCTGATTGGCTGAAGTGATGTCACCCACCTTTAGTCTCTTCAGCTTCCTGCTCATGTGACTGATCTCGTCATCTCAGTTTCATATCCTCATGT
This sequence comes from Scatophagus argus, assembly GCF_020382885.2. Classification (NCBI taxonomy): domain Eukaryota; kingdom Metazoa; phylum Chordata; class Actinopteri; family Scatophagidae; genus Scatophagus; species Scatophagus argus. The sequence continues at coordinate 1,522,010 of NC_058499.1, read as the reverse complement.
ATTTGGCTCCACTCATATTTCCTGACATGAACCGCTGCTCTCTGTCAATATCCTGTGATGTCATTTCCTGCTCTGCAGAGTTTCCGTCCGGCGGCCATGTTGGTGGAGCGTTCCAAGGACTTTGGACGAACTTGGAAAGTTTTCCGTTACTTCGCAGAGGACTGTTCCCTTCATTTCCCGTGGGTGTCCGATCAGCCGGCCGACAGCATCGACGACGTCGTCTGTGACAGCAGATACTCCGGATCGGAGCCGTCCACCGATGGAGAGGTGGCACATTCAACCCAACTTTATTTATACACGCACAACACAAACACAACACTCACCACCACATGAACACACAGAGACAAACTCCAGTAAAAGAAGAAAAATAATTCTGGAGATTATCTCAATGTATTAAAACTGAGAATAAAACCACAGGGAGGTTTTTTACATTCATAACATCCTCTAGAAACACAGCCTGAGAAAAGATATTTATCTGTTTTAATGTGTTTTGAATCTGTTTTATACTTACAAGATGTTTTTCGCCCGTTTGTCCACCAGGTGGTGCTGAAGGCTTTGGATCCCATCTTTGAAATAGAAAATCCATACGCACCAAACATCCAAGGTGAGGTGACGCTGACGCCAGAGCGTCCTACACCCTGATTGGCTGTCACAGGCTGCAGTTAATAAAATCACACACACACACACACACTGCAGTAGCTGTTCTGTACAGGACTGCAATTTCTTTGTTTCCTATTTTGAGTGCAAAAATCTTGATTTGTAAAGTGCAATAAATGTAGAGAAGTAAAAAGTACAACATCTCCCTGTGAAATGTAGCAGAGGGTCTAAACTCAGTACCTTAAATTTGTACTTCGGTAAATGTGAGTAAATGTACTTAGTTACATCCACTGCTGTATCACACACAGATAGAAGAACGTGTTAAACCTTTTAAACGTGTTCATGTCAGTCACAGAAGGAACACGTGACCACATGCTGTCGTCCTCAGATCTGATCACCTTGACAAATATTCGAGTTAACTTCACCAGTCTCTTCACGCTGGGCGACACTCTGCTGGGTCGAAGGCGCAGGAACCCTCAGGACAAATATTACTACGCTCTGTACAACATGGTGGTGCGAGGCAGCTGCTTCTGTCACGGACACGCCGCCCAGTGTACCCCTGTGGACCGAGGACGGGGGGACGTCTTCGCCCAGACCGGCATGGTATGGGCCAGAGGTGGTGCAGATCAGATGTGGACTGGTTTGAATGAGTCCTGTGGACCCTGCAGTCCCCTGAGGTGTTCGTGGTCATTTTGTAGCAGATTAACATGTGATTTAGTGGATTGTAGGGGAAAGTTCTCATTCACTCATAAATGTACGAATATGAATTCCTGCATCGAATATATTACAGGTATGGTTGGTAATTTATTTCAGAAGCTTTTGTTTTTGTACATTTGTTGAAAATCTCTTAACATCCTGACAGAAATCAATCAATGAAATGCTCTGACGATATTTGATCCACGTGAATGATGACTGGACGGCCTGCCTGCCCAGCTTCAAACATCAAAAGCATGTTGTCTGCTCTGCAGGTCCACGGCAGGTGTGTCTGCCAGCACAACACAGCTGGAGAGAACTGTGAGAGATGTCAGGACTTTCACCACGACTCCCCCTGGAGGCCTGGAGGACAAAACACAGCCAACATCTGCAGGAGTAAAAGAAATACTTTCATCTTTAAGTTGACATAAAATATAAACTGAGTCACCAAGAGATCTGCAAAAAGTTTTGTTTCGTCTGCAGAAACAAGACTCAGAACATAACCGAATCACAGATAAAAAATGTTTTGTAAAATACTTTCATTGTGTAATTTGTTTTGTTATGTCAGTAATGATCTTCAGTTTTCAGATTTGATTCTTCAGAGAAAGGCTTCTTCTTGTTTGAGTTCATGATGGCGTCTTGGTGTTTCGTGTCTCTCAGGATGTGACTGTCACGGTCACTCGGACTCCTGCCATTTCGATCCCGCTCGTTTCGAAGCGACCGGCGGCGTGAGCGGCGGCGTGTGTGACGACTGCCGCCATGACAGGACGGGGCCTCAGTGTGAACAGTGTCGAGCTTTTCTGTATCAGGACCCACAGAGGGCGGCGGACGACCCGTACGCCTGCATACGTAGGCCACGCTTTCATTTACTTGCTCGTGGTTGCAAACATTTCACATCTCTTCTTCCATCATTTGAATTTTTTCAATAAATTCACAAATTCTCAGTTCATAAAGTGTGAATGTAACTGGGGATGCGTGAGACTCAAGTGTGACCCTGAGGTCATAAGTTATTCACTTCATGGCCGGAGGTTAAACGAGTCCATGGACAGATTATTGGACAAGTGAATTTCCCCACTGCGGGATCAATAAAGTTCATCTTTATCTTATTAGATTTTAACTTACATTTCCTGTGTTTCAGCCTGTGACTGCGATCCGGCCGGTTCTCAGCTGGGCGGGCTGTGCGACGCCCTGAGTGGTCGCTGTGTCTGCAAAGAAAACGTGGACGGTGAACGCTGCGATCGCTGCAAACGTGGCTTCTTTAACCTGAGGCAGGACGACCCTGCTGGCTGTCAGGGTGGGGAACAACGTTTATTCACTTTAAGAATCCAACGGCAGTGAAGCAGAGAAACTGCTGCTTTGATTCAATAGAGAGGATTTATAATGTGTGTGTGTGTGTGTGTGTGTGTGTGTGTTCATCAGCTTGCAGGTGTCACGTTTTGGGGAGTGTCGGGTCATGTGATCAGCAGACAGGAAGTTGCGAATGTGACCGTTTGGCGAGTGGGCCACTGTGCGATCGATGTGTGGTAGGTTTCATCTTAAAGGAGCAGTCTGTCAAATAAATGTGTCTTTTAGCGACCTCTGTTGGCTGCTGCAGAGAACCACAAACATCTGCTACATTCAAAACATCAAATGAAGACAAGACAACAAAAAATACAAATTAATATTCTGTCATAGAAACTACAAATTAAAGTGACTTCGATAAACAAAAAAGAAGTCTGAGTATAAAACCGTTTTACGGGAATATTTATCTTTATCTGTGTGTTCAGCACAAACTGATGAGCTGGTCGTTTTACAGCCAACAGAGGAAGATGATAATCTTTTTTTTTAATTGAAAGTCATATTTTACTGCGTTCCTGTGTGTGTTTTGTGATCAGGCAGGTTTCTGGGGTTTGGGAAACTCAATGTTCAGATGTTCGCCCTGCGACTGTGATATCGGAGGAGCTCGCAGCACCACGTATGACTTTTTACAGTCTGAATCTGTCTTTTACTGCAAGGTCGTGAGTGAAATAATAAAATCAAACTAATGATGAAGGTCAGTTTTACTTCTGCAGCCCAGAGGACACTTTCTACCAGAAAAAGACAAACTGCACAGAATAACCCTTTAACAGGAAGGCCAACAGAGGAGGGAGCCTCCCTTATCGATGTTAACTTTGACTGGATAAAACATGAACGACCTGTAATATTATTTATTGTTTCTCAAATGAGAAGCGAAGCAGCAAATGTGCAGAGACTGAAGGTGTTGACTTCCTGTCTCTTCAGGTGTTCTCCAGAGGACGGACAGTGTCACTGTTTACCTAACATGGTGGGTCGGCGCTGCTCTGACCCCGCCCATGGGTACTTCCTGCCTGCACTGGACTACTTCCTGTACGAGGCGGAGCTCGCCGCTCCGCTGTATGGGGGAAGTTCTTCTTCTCCTTCGCCTACATCGCCTTCATCTTCTTCTTCTCTGGTGCGAAACAATGACGAGTTAACGAGACAATCAAAGAGATAAGAAACAGTATCAGTAATTATGTGTGTTTTACACGTAGTATTTGTATGTGTTTTCAGCTGAATCCGGGTATTTTACCAAAGTGTGAGCAGTATTTCAGAGAACAGGGTTATGACTTCAAGCTCAGCAATGGACGGGTCGTTGTGGTTCGAAGGACTCGACGGCGTGCCCGCCGGAGAAGACAGGGCCAGGTGAGACGTCTGATCCATTTCCTGTTACCCCTTAGTTTAAACCAATGGAGGGCTTCTGTCTAACCTCTCAGCCAATCAGATCACCCTGCTCAGGCTTGAGTGTCACTGATGGGGTTTCTTCGCCCTGCAGCAGAGCAGCATCCCTCTGGACCCGGGTCACGCCCTGCAGATCATTCCCCGTCAGAGAACAGCTGATCAGCCAGTCACCTGGACTGGCCTGGGACTGGTCAGGGTGCTGGAGGGGGCAGGGCTTAAGTTCACCGTAGACAATCTCCCATCATCGATGGATTACCAGCTGGTGATTCGCTACGAACCAGAGGTGAGAACTGTTCAAAACCCGGTCCTGGTCCTGGTCCTGGTCCTGATTCTGGCTCTTGTTCTTGTTCTAATGCTGGCTGCTGAGCTAACACTGACTGACTTTTTACAGACAAATGTTAATTTTAAAATGATATTTTTCTTTTTCAAATTAAAAACCAAAAAGGATCAAGGGATAATTTTCTGAATAATTACGTGACTTTATTCACACTCTCATGTGTTAAGAATTTAAAAGGAAACTTTGGCTGCAGGATGACTTTCATTCTCTTGCTGCTTTAATGTGAAATTCCTCTTCTGTATTGTAACATCTGCTGATCTTCCCCTGCAGGCGCCCTCTGATTGGCTGGCTTTAGTCTTCATCACCACAGTGTCACGAGGCGACGGCCGCTGCAGCAGCGACCCGACAGGAAGTAAAACTCTGGTCCTACCTGGAAACTCCAGGTGAGACGCAGTCAGTAAACAACAGAGAAGCTTTTGAACTGCAGGAAGGTCACATGACGGATCAGACATGAAATAAATTCACTTAAAGACACAGTAACCAATACTGCAATTATAATATAATAATATATATATAATATTACAAAACTCATTTCACTTTGATTTGGCCAGAAACAGAAGTGATCTCCACATGTCCCTCAGCGTGGGACAGGGTCACACCTAAATGTAGGTGCTGAGCATCACATTTAAATGTGCTTTATCACGAGCTCGACTGAGCAGCTGTCACGTCAGAAATAACCAGGAGGCCCTGAGTGGGAAAACTCACGCTCGTGTGGCCGCTTGTCTTTTGGTGTGTAGGCTTACGTGTCGTGTTGTTACCGCTGTCTGCCTCCAGGGGGGCTGTGCTGGACTCTCCAGTGTGTCTGAACGCGGGAGGTCGCTACCTCGTGGACGTAGTCTTCCACAGACAACCAGGACCCGATGCCTCCTCCAGCTCTCACATCCTGATGGACTCGGTGAGGAAGTCTTCATGTCCTACCAAAGCTCACAGCTGACGGTTCACTACGAAGGAACACATTAAGAGTCTGTCTAACAAACATCAAAAACTATCAACTTATCTATTGAATTATTAATTGTATATTTTTTAGATGGGTCTGATTCCCAGCATCGAGTCTGTTCAAGATTTCTGCTCCCAGAGTGATCTCGACTCTTTCCGTCGCTTTCGATGCATTGGACTGGCGGCTGAGCTCAACCCGTACGAGTCTCCACCGGAAGTCTGTGAGGGACTCATCAAGAGCATGTCAGCCCGAGTCCACAACGGAGCAGTTCGTAAGTGGTTCAAAGTGAAACCGCCATGTATCTGCTCATGTAAATAGTGTCACATGACTTTTACCTGTCCCCAGGCTGCAGGTGTAACACTGTCGGCTCGCTCGGGCCGTCCTGCAGTAAGCTGGGAGGGCTCTGTGAGTGTAAACCCAATGTGATTGGCCGTTGTTGTGACACCTGTGCACCTCTGACGTTTGGTTTTGGACCTGACGGCTGCACACGTAAGGAGCCCTCACATCCAGCTCGAAAGACATTTCTGAAATGATTTTAAATGATTTTACCTTTAAAGAAAACGTGACGTAAAGTAGCTGTTGATGGGTTTTTCCCTCTGCTGTCTTTTTGCAGCTTGTGAGTGTGACCCTCGTGGTTCGGTGTCGGAGCTGTGCGATCAGGTCAGAGGTCAGTGTGCGTGTCGCTCAGAGCTGACTGGTCGGCGCTGTGACCGCTGTCAGCCGGGATTCTGGGGTTTCCCGCTCTGTCGACCGTGCGAATGTAACGGACTGTCGGAGGTTTGTGATGACGAGACCGGAGAGTGTCTGGACTGCAGGGAGCACGCCACCGGACCAAACTGTGACAGGTTTTATGCTCATAAATACACTTTGCACATGTATCATGGTACCCCTAAACATGTATAACACCAAACCAAACTGTGACAGGTGTCACAGGTGACTTTACAAAGGGTGGACTGGGTCATGTATGATGTACGTCATGCATCTGTCATCACGTAGCTGTGTGTTGTGTGTTGTGTGTTGTGTGTTGTGTGGTTATATGTTGTTGTAACTTCTTGATGACATCATAAACACACTGATGGACTTTCATCAGTTCATATGTTCATGAATCTTGTTTGGACCTTCTGCATATTTTACTCTTCCTACTGTTTCAGTCCTGTCAATGTTGTGGTTCTGATGACACACCTGTGTTGCTGCAGGTGTGTGGTGGGTTACTATGGCAACCCCGTCTCCAGACAGCCCTGTCGGCCCTGCTTGTGTCCCGACGTTCAGGGCAGCGGACGATTCTTTGCCGCTTCCTGTCAACCTGACCCACAATCCCTCAGTCTGACCTGTAACTGCAGGGAGGGGCACACAGGTATGAGCTGACCTCTGTGCCTGACCCATGTACCTGTCTGTACTCACTCAGGTGAGCTCCCGCCCAGGGTCAGGGTTCTGAACAACTGGGACCAGTCCCAGACCAATATAACAGGTGTCACTGTGAGTCAGTGTTCAGGTGTGTCAGACACTCTGGCGTAGCAGAGTGTCACTTCGCTTATGTGCATCATTCTTTGCTTTTCACCGTGTGAACACAGTGAATATGATCCAGTGTGACTCTTTCAGGTCCACGCTGTGACAGGTGCAGCCCTGGTTTCTATGGCAACCTGGCTTTGACAGGTGCCCACTGTGAGGAGTGTCCCTGCAACAACAACATCGACCCAAACGACCGCAACGCCTGCGACGGCCTGACAGGAGAATGTCTGCACTGCCTGCACAACACGATGGGACCCCACTGCCAGGACTGCAAACCTGGTTACTACGGCAACGCCCTGGACCAGCACTGTAAAGGTAAAGAGAAGCATGAAAAATGAGCAAGATGATATGTAATGGGCTCCAGATCCCTCGCCATCTCCCCGGGACAAGTCTTTACAGCACACTACCTGACTAGCATTGTCTGCAAGTCTTTATCCCCAACAAGGCTGTGGCCTTATGTCACACCGTCTGACTGACCCTGACCGGGTGTACGTGACCCTGACCAGGTGTACGTCAGGCCACCATCAGCCGTGGTCTCCCACCTCTGCTTGAGGTTGCTCTGTCACAAAAGTGCTGTATCATAAAGGCTTTCAAAATCGCCCTGCCTGACCCTTCGTTCTGGATGACACAACCAGGAGCTGTTGTCCTTGAAACAAGGCTTTCAGGACCATGTTCATGATCCAGGATCACAATAACCTCTCCACCTCCATTCAAACATACATGAAAATACTGATAGGAGATATAGGAGGGCTGAGTTCTAAAGATGGGGGTTCAAAGTTTGTGACTGCTGGACTGATAAGTTTTCTTAAAATCACAACAAGATTTTTCTGTGTGTCTGATATGACATGTATGTGACATATCACTTACTTCCCAGAATGCTCCTGTGACCGGCGGGGAACGGAGGTGACTCAGTGTCCTCTGGGAAGTCCCTGTTTCTGTGATTCAAGGACGGGACAGTGTCCCTGCAGGGCGGGGGTGGTGGGCGTCCTCTGTGACGAGTGTGAGGACGGATACTGGAACCTGGACGGAGTGTCGGGATGTCAACCCTGCAGCTGTGATCCCGTTAACTCTTTCTCCAACATCTGTAACAAGGCAAGACCACCACCAAACACAAACACTGTCCTGGTCAAGTCAACATGTGATGTTATTTACTTCACGCTGCAGAACAGGATTACTTTAAGTTTCCAAGTTCAGATTAAACATGCTGGAATGTTTAACTTAACAGCAACTTACCATAAAATAAGTGTTTCCCAGCCAACACGTTAAAGTGAGCCCCACATACTGACTGTTCGATGGGGCCTCAGTCGTCTGCACTCTGAGCACCTGGTGTTACGTAATGTGGCAGGTGGGATCTCCTGGCAGAAGAGAGTAACTCTCTCTATCACATAGCACCAACACTGGATCTTCAGCTGAGAAGCTAACTCCCTAACTAAGTTGTTTCCCTCGTGGAATATGACAGCTACAGTAGCTTGTGAAACAGCTGACTTTACTGTTCAATAGACCACAAAAGGAAAAATGGAAAAATGATGACCCTTGAGCAGACTGCTTGTGGGGGTTGGCCTCAAAAACAAAAACACAACTTTATAATTGACTGACAGGTGACACTGGATCATATTTTATGGAGAAAGATTTTTCCTGATCAACAGACAACTTGCTGTTGGCTAGTTAGCTCAGTTAGCCTGCAGCCAGTGGGCCTGCTGGCTGACTCTCTTCTTTGTCCTGCTCCCCATCATTCCCATGAAAACTTCCTCCTTCCAGTGATACAAAGCTTGGTCCTGAACCAGATGTAAAATAAGTAGTAATTATTCACAGGAGATGAACAATTGGTGAGAAAATGCTAACTGAACGAAGCGATGATGCATTCAGGTGACAGGACAGTGTCCATGCAGACCCGAGTTTGGAGGAAGACAGTGCGATGAATGTGGAGAAAATCATTTTGGGAATCCAGACCTGCAGTGTATCTGTGAGTGGAAACAATGTGGCTTTGAGTCCTTCTGTGACAGAGCTCTAGATTGTTTTTATTTAAACTTCTCATGTCTGGTTCTCAGCGTGCGACTGCAACTTGGAGGGAACCGAGCGTCCATCATGTGACCCTGAAACTGGCGAGTGCATCTGTCGGATTGGAGTCACTGGTATTTTCTGCGATGAGTGCGCTCCCGGCTATGACTCAGCGTTCCCGGCCTGCAAGAAGTGCCATCCCTGCACCGCCCTGTGGGCCGAAAACGTCACGGATGTCCAGCGAGCCACCCAGATGATGAGAACCTTAATCCCTCACCAAGGCGAAGACCTGCCACCTGGAGACAGCCACCATCTGCAGCGAATCCTGGAGATGCACTCCAAGTTGGACAGTCTCTCCAACCTGACAGGAATCTCTCCACCAAAGGTGGAGAAGATGGAGAAGCTGTATGCAATGATCAGGTGAGCTATTCTTATCTTAAAGAAAGATTCTGTAGTTTTACAGCCTCGTACAGATTAATGTTGTCGGTCTTTCAGCTGTTGTTTTCACATCCAGCGTTAGCTCGTCTCAGCCACTGACCGTATATAAAGATGGATGACATGAGAGCTACCCAAAAGTGAAGCCAGAACATCTGGACGCCCCCTGGTGGCTGGCTGCAGTACAGCTCATAAACCTCTCCCCCTCCATATTAGCAGATAGGACATGAGCCAAATTTAAAAGTCTGTTTTATGTCATTTTATGTAGTTCTTTTCATACTGATGTTTGTTCAAGCGTTCATTTTTCTGACACGTTTGGTTTTATTTAGTTATGTGATGCAATAAGGAAGATGGCTGAAACATCACAGACTCCAAATGACGTCACCACAAGATGGCAGCACTCATTTCCAGGATATTTTGGCTTGTGAGGAGATGGAGATGCATCATTGATCTTTGTATATGCCAGTGGTGTCACAATCACATAATATTTCACAAAAACACTGTGTTTTCATCTCATGTTAAACCTGAAAACAAAGATTTTATGTGAATACATTTTTTGCAGGCGTCTGTAGGTCCGTCCTTTCTCTGTGAAACATTAAACTCAGCATTATGAGATTTTTAAATGTTTTCCTTTCACAGGAAGCTTAAAGACGCGATCGACCCGAATGTGATCATCATTGACCCGTCTCCTCTACTCAACACTGAAATTGACAACATTCGTTTGGAGTTCAACAGGCTGCTGAACAGCCTGAAGGAGAAACTTGTTGAGGATCCAGACAGCGACGATGAAAACCTGGAGGGTACAGAGATGTTCTAGTAATTTCTGAACTCACTAAAAAGCCAGATGATTACTCTCTGAATATGTTTTCTTTTTTGTTTCTGGTATCCTTGCAGATGTTTTTTGTATTGTTTTGTTTCTTTTTGCTAATGCTAATGCTAGCATCCTGGCTGCTGTCCAAAGTCAGACGCAACCACAAGAATCCCAATTCAAACTGCAGATTTTGATCTCCGTGCTGTGATAAAGGCAAAGTAAAACACCTGGTTGAGAAGACAGACTTTGTTACTCACTGATCTCGTATACAGAATCCACCTCAGCGTCAGTTCCAAGCCTTCTCAGGTCCCAGTGGTAAAAGGAAACGAGGTATCTCAGGAGTACCAGACTTCAACGCAGTACTGAAGCTTTCTCCGTCAAGTGAATGTCCACCTATTCACACTTGTTTTACGTCGGTTTCTGTCACTCCCCCTTTGCGCCTGCTATGCATCCTCAGTCACATCAGCACCAGCTGAGCAGAAATCACTCGAGTTTATCACAGAACAGACTGTGCTGCTTTACCAGCTCCACTTCTTCTTCAGTTGATTTCTGAACCCAATGTGTCCTCTGATCCCACTGTAGAGCTGTTGGATGAGATCCAGAAGCTTCATAAAGCCTTCATGTCAGATGAGAAGAGAGTGAGAAATGCCAACAAAGCTCTAGAAGACTCCATGGACACCAGACAGGAAGTCAAACAAAAACTGAGCACATGCAGCAGCAGAGGAGACCTGGCGCCACTGGAGAAGAAGGTCAAAGAGCTCAGCGTGGTCGACCTCAACCGAAAGGTTAGTATTAACCCAAGCTGTCGCATGACCTCAACTGAAACATCTGATGAGCCATGTGATTCACACATCAGCCAATCAGAGGTCTGTATGAAGTAGCTCCTGTGTTTATGCGTCCAGTATGTTCAGAGTCGAAGTGAATGAGCCTCTTCATGTGGTCTGATGCAGGTCTGTGGAGCACCGGGTCTGAACAACTGCTCAGGATGTGGTGGAGCTCTGTGTACTCTGGGTCTGGGAAGAAGGAAATGTGGAGGCCCAAACTGTGACGGAGTTGCTCCTGTCAGTCAGAGAGCTTCAGAGGCAGCAGAGAGAGCGAAGGACCAACTCCTCACACTCCCATCCAGACTGCAGGAGTCCCAGAACAAGGCAGGTTTACACTGCACTATGTGTGTCACTGCATTAAAACTAAAAAGGAGGTTGATGATGGAAGAACATCCTTTACATTGAAATACATGTTTCTGTTTCCTCTGGGTCAGATCAATGATGCCAAACAGGCAGCTCAGGACACCAAATCCCAGGCCATAAACCTGCAGGGCCGCATCAACAACAGCATGCAGTCCTTCGAGAGAGAGAAGAATAAAACCAAAGAGCTCATACAGCAAGTCAAAGACTACCTGATGGGTCAGTGCTCAGGTGATGCTGCAGGAACCAGGTCCTCACCTGGAGGCCTCAGGTTCGGTCATTTGCTCAGTTTATAGAGGGAGGGATTCTTATGATGTGAGTCGTCCATAATTGTTTGATTTTCAGGCACTAACGTATTACTGAGCTTCAAGCCAGATGTAAGTCAGATACATCAGAGCTTTCAGAAAAACCTCAGTGTCAGTGCAAACATACATAACGTAAAGACAGATTTATAGTGATATTCTACTTTAACAACAGCTCTCATACAACTGAAATAAAATTCATGTTTTCTCCTTGACAGATGAAATGGTTCCTCCAGAGGACATCGAGAAAGTGGCCCAAGCTGTTCTGAAAATTCAGCTGCCGCTATCACCTGGTCAGATTCAATCAATGATCAATGACATCAATAATCTGCTGTCCAATGCCACCAGTTTCCAGGGCAACCTGGAGAACCTGAAGGAGCAAGCCAAGATCACCCAGGAGCTCCTGAAGAAAGCTCAGGAACTCAAGTCAGTGTCTGAAAACATGAAATAACTGTTAAAAAAGCATGATATGTCTGCAAAACACAGCTCTAA